>NW_028270159.1:99412694-99718694 GCF_037043375.1 Chiloscyllium plagiosum | reverse complement strand
TGGTGGTGGAGGCATGCTTTTCAGACTGAAGACATGTGACCAGTGTAGTGCCACAACAACGGGTCGTGCATCAAATGCTTTTTGTTATTCATACAAATGATTTTGATGTGAACATAGGAGGTACAGTTAGCACGTTGCAAATGACACCAACGTTGGAGGCGTAGTGGACAGCGAAGAAGCATAACGGGACCGTGATCAGATGGGCTAATAGGCTGAGAAGAGGCAGGTTGGGTTTAATTTACTTACATACGAGTTGCTGCATTTTGGAAAAGCAAATCGGATCAGGGCTTACACACTAAGTAGTAAGATCATGTGGAGCGCAGCTAAACAAAGCGACTTAGCAGTGCAGTTCTTAGTTATTTGAAGGTATAGTCGCAGGAGGATCGGATAGTGAAGAATGCACTTAATATGCTTTCCTTTATCGGTCCGAGTACGAACTATTTGAGTTGGGAGGTCACTTGCGCCTGTACAGGAAAATGATTGGGTCCCTTTTGGAACGTTGTGTGCAATTCTGGTCTCCTTCCTCGCGGAAGGATGTTGTGAAATTTAAAAGAGTTCAGTAGCACTTCACAGGATGTTGTCATGATTGGAGGATGTGAGCTGTAAGGAGAAGGCTGAATAAGCTGGGGCTGTTTTCGCTGGAATGTCGGAGCTAAGGGGTGACGTTATAGATGTTTGTAAAATCATGAGCGGTATGGATAGGATAAATAGTTCTGGGAAGTCCAGAACTATAGGACGTAGGTTGAGGTTGACAGAAGAAACAGACGAAAGGGATCGAAAAGGCAACGTTTTTTTTTCACGCAGAGGCTGCTGGATTAATAGAATGAATTGTCAGGGGAAGTGTTGGAGGCTGGTAAATTGCAGCATTTAAAGCCATCTGGATGGGTACATGCATATCGATTATTTGGAGGGATAAGAGCCAAGTGATGACAATTGAGACCCGATTAGGTTCGGATAGCTGGTGGGAATGGTCGAGTTGGACCAAAGGGTCTTTTTAAGTGCTGTATCCCTCCGTGACTCTACCACTTTCTGTCTGAGTTGAATTTTCCAAAGTCAGTGCTTTGACTTCTGTCCTCTCTGAGATGCATTGACGGTTGTACTTAACTATCCAGAGCCCTATCTCAAAAAATGACATGACGGTAAAAGCGAAATCTGTATGAAATGCCGCAGGGCGTTCACGAATACCAGATGGATATCAGAGCAAATGCAGATTAATTTCAAAAAAGTGTGTTGCGAGTCATTTTTGTGGGACAAATTCGTAAAATAATACAATTAACATGTTACTTCGAAAAGGAAGCAGTTAAAAAGATAAAAGGGGTTATACATACAGGTATCCCCACTTTTCAAAAGTTCACTTCACACAACGTCACTTTTCCAGAAAACCTACATTCATGCCTCTTGTTGCGAAATGAAATAAATCCAAAAATGCACATTTTCCCCTATTCAATTAATGTTTCTTCGCTTTTCGCCATTTCAGTTTATGGAAAGTTCACAGGAACGCTCTACTTTCTGATTGCGAGTTATACCAGCATTGAGATTATTTGATTTGGCATGCCGGATTGAGATCATAGCTCATGGAATACACAACGCTTCGAATTTAGCAAAATTAACGTAAAATGCTCAGTGAATCAAGCTAAGATGAAGGTAACTGATGATTATTTCGATGCAATTTTGATGTAGTTCTGGTTCTGTTGTCACTGGATGATCGCAAAATCACTAAAAGTTCAAAGAAATACATCGTGTTGTTAGATTGAATATAAATCGTGAAACGATCTCCATTGACAGAAGTAGAGGACGGTAATTAAAGACAATTGATAACAGAAAACACGTAGAAATAATGTCAAAATCGTTCCTTATGGAAGGGCAGGAAACGATTACACATGCCTTTCCGGAAAGTGTGGTCATTGTAGTTGCAATAAAGGTAACGGAAAGCAAAAGTATTTCTCACATGAAATGTGCACACTTCCGCAAAGAAGTGGGATGAAAACCAACCTGAGAAACCCTCCAAGATGAAACTTGCCATCCAACACTAGCCTCGGTCCAACAGCCTGAATAAGATCCTTCCATCTGAGGACTAAGGATTCTGCATTCATATTTAGGTCATCCAGTACTGTTTTTGTTGTCATGTTCAACAGGACTTCACCATTAGCGAGTGCCAACCACTCCTCATGCGAATTCGATTTGATAATTCCATCGGGTGCATGATTTTTGTTAATATTATCAGGCAAGAGAATCACTATTTCGCATCTCTCACTCTGATGTCACTGCATGTCATCATACAATATTGAGTCAGACAGCATGGAAGCAGACTATTTTGTTCAACTAGTCTATGCCGAACAGAATTCATTACTACACTAGTCCCAACCCACAGCCCCACTTCCAAACCCTTCAAACTTTACCTGTTCAGGTACTAATTTAAATATATTTTCAACGTTTTAGTTGGATGCCGAAAACAAACTCAGGCAACATGGTCATCAAAGGAATAGTCCTGAGAACAAGACTCAGTCACTTTGGCAATGAGATCCTCAAGTCACCCCAATTTGCAGACAATAATTAAGAGTAAACGCAGAGTTTGGAAACTAGGTTTGCTTCATATTTGATTGATTATTTGTTGGACTTTCTACAAATGCTACTGTTTCATGTGTTGTGACAAAAATATTCAACCTAAGTTTTTTTTAAAGATGTGTGTTGAAATATAAAACACATTTGCGTTATAAAACCATAGCAAACTGAAATTTTTGAAGTATGCATTGAGTCATTTAACATTCTTCCCTCTTCCAGATCATGGTTTTGAAACCAGCAGCCTCTGCTGATTTCACATTGAATGGATTAAAAAATTGGCAGTGCCGATCAGCCCAAAACAGTGGTCAACAGATAGCTCTGATGTTTGTGTTCTTGGAGTTGATGGAGTCCTAAAATCGGTAGACAATGTAAACTTCTGAAACAATGATATGTCTTCCATGAAATAGCCATTGCTTTTTCATGAACTAAGGTCGATCAGTGCCCATGTTGGTGTTAGCCAACGAATGATATTACATGCGAAGCAAAGATTTCGCTGATATTAATCTTATTTCAGTTGGAATATGTGGGACATACCATAGACAGTGTGACCCAACAAATATTGACCGTACATAATAATTTCCTGCTAGTTCAGAGCCAGGGTGACAAAAATGAAAGATAACACACAAAAGGTTCTTCGGCCAACTGTGTCTGTACTGGGCAAAAACAACACACGTCGACGTGTTGACACCCTCAAGTTTGAAATACTCATTGAAAATTAATTTCGTATACTTACCTGACCTCATCAACATGGAATGTGCGACAAATGCATTGGGCACCACACGTTGCTTTCTTTCCAGCTGAATTAAAGTTTTGTTCTCAACGTCAATTGGTATAGACTGTGACTAATAACGATCTCACTGGCCAAAAGTTCAATTGATGCAAAGGAAAATGATTATATTGCCTGATCAATCCTCGTTTAATTTTTGAGTTTCAAGCCTGAATGTAGTAGCCACATCGCCAAGATCAAAGCAGCAGCTCACGGTAAAAGTGGTCGCACTATTGCCAAGAATATTCAAGTATAAGAGAGTTCTCTTCATCTAATTCTTGTCGGTTCTTAATAATGAAATAAAGAGACACAGAGTAGGAAACAATGGCTCCTTCACGTTTCTCTTTGTAAAATCCTGTTCATTTCGGAAGCTATTATTCCATTTCTTGATTTTGCTTCAGACAGGAACGGAATTTAATTACAACCCTCAGCACACACACTGAAATTGGTCTCCTTGTCTGACGACCTTCAAAAGAAATCAGCGAGAAAGAAATTCTATAACGCCTCCACTTACGCCACCATGACTAAATTGCACATAATATTACACAAAAATAAACCATATTCAAGGTTTCACTGGAGCATGGTGGCATTTTGCGAGAGGTCGATAGCAGACCTTGCATTTCCACGTTTTAATTCAATTTGCTCTTTAAACCTTAATGTCAAGTCTAATAGAATTACTAACAACGTTCGCTTACAACTTCTTTCAGTTCTCAAGATGTTACGGCTGACGAGTCTCGAAAGCAATCTCGCCAATCTCAAGCGCAGCCAAGGAAAAAGGCCGACCACCTCCCCGCAAACCCAGCCCACATGTGAAAACCCAGAACTGAGCTTCAATTAGCCTGGGAGCAAGAACTGACCCCATGGTGACAAATACCAAGCCGACTAGACGACGGCAAGACCTCGTGAAGCATCATGTACGAGACTCACTCACTAGAGCCAATTGGACCTCCTTGGCTTGCCGACACTGGCAGATCCGAACTCACAGAAACTTGGAAACGAATCTCAGCCATCATGGGAACAAGAAACACAGTGACCCCGCATCGTGGATGTCGATTGAACAGGTCGCAGTACGCCCTCGAATGCTCAGGGTAATGAAGGGAGCCCAGGAACCAATCACATATCTCCAAGAATAGCAGGCTTCGCTCAAGCACACCCGGATCGATAAGCTGGAACTGCTGTGCAGGAAACCTGGGAGATGTGCTGTATTTCCAGTGAGGTTTAATCTACGAGGGTTCAAATCCCCCTGCCCGAATATATACCTCTAAAGCATAGAAGCTATTGAATGCAAGATGGATGACCTTAAATTTAGACGTATCTTCCAAAGGGAATTTACAGACTGCTGGGCACTCTGTTTTCCAGAGACATGCCTCACTCCTGTTGCACCTGACGAGGCATTTCTACATGAGTGCTTCTTAATTTATTGAATGGAGGGATTGGTGTCCTTGAGCAGAGCATCGCCCAGTTAGTTATGCATTCTAGTCATTCTAGTGCTCAGATGTGGCGATGCTGATGAATTACTACTGTCTGGATCAATAATATCTTACAGTAAACTGTCATCCCTACGACTTACTGCACGATTTCTCCTCTGCTATCCTGAAAGTAGTCTATCTCCCACTGTACACGGAACTGAAGAATGCACCAGACGAAGTGTACAATGTTCCAAACCATCTTAAGTTAGAATACTTGGAGGTCTTTTCCCTTCTTGTTGGTGATTTAAACCAGGCAAACCTAATGTCTCCTGTTCCCACCAAAGGTCTGAACTTTCTTGACCAGAGATATACCACCATCAAAGGTGGCGAACCCATCCATTTAACGTTCGCATTTTTGAACATTCGATCGCAGGGTGTGTCCCGCTCCCCCCAGCTGGCAAGAAGGAATTGGCATGAGAGGATTTAATATAGAAAGGAGTGCAGTATTGATCTGGGCAATGGATGGCGATTGCGGGACTACCTAGAATAAGTGGACTTTGCTCTGTTCAAGCACTTAGTGTGTCCAAACTAAGCAAATATGCCAGCACCGTCACTCACAGCGTAAGCGTACAGAAGACTGTGTGCTGAAGATGGGAATCTGAATGTTTGCAATGTGCACAACATGGACAGAAATGAAAGTTCCTGTCCCAACTGAATTCCACGTCAGAGGTGAACAGGTCGAGTAATCTTGATTTGTTCAGAAAATCCAAGTAAGCCCTTCATAAGTACACATTAATCTGGACACCGTCATTTGAGCCAAGACTTTCATGCACAACAGAATACAAAGAGAAGTTGAACAGAATTGCGGACAATAATACATCACAACTCGACGAGTTCAAAGCACTGTAAGCTTGTTATCACAGCAGCCTGGGATGCAACGTAACCACGATTACCACCACAGATGGAAGATCGATCTTCTTCTGTGAGGACTCACAGACAGCGACTGGCCTGGATTGAAACCATAGCCTTGCACTCAGATCCAGTGCGGACAAGATGGTGGAATATTTTTGGACCTCTTTAACCTCTCTTTACTCCGATCATAAGTGACCACCTTCCAGAAGACAACTGCCAATATGTGGCCAACGGAAAATCATACAGCTTGCATCTCTCACTCGCTCCCGTTGTCGCTCACTTCCGTAATTTGTAAGCACTTCGATAGGTTCATCATGATTCTCATCAACTTCAGCCCACCAAATTTCCTTGAACTTTTGACATTCGCCAAAATGGACATACATCGAAATCCAGCAGCACTGTTCACTGCACCGTTCACTGCAGAAAACCATCTGTGACAGTGCTGCCTGTGCAAACTCGAACGTCTCCCCAATTCTGAACTTGATAGCATTGCACTCAGTAGTTGTTGCATTGCCTAAAATCGGGGTCAGAACGAAATACTGTTAAAATACTGTTACTTTAAGAGCACTGTTAAATAGTCTAAGCAAAACAAATTTAGGGTATATAGAAAACATGGGTGTGGGCACGACTTTTTAAATGATTGAGACTATTGACAAATTTAAGCGTTGGACTGACGGTATGAAACTTCACATATTTCAGACTAACAATGTTACATTTGATTGAACATGATCGGGACACTGAAGTTTGCCCGTTAAACTGCTAACCGCTGAGTCTGTCAGTACAAGTCTCCATTCTTACGATGTTGCTGATTCCTGTCGACATTCTGTCTTAAAAAAATATTCAGACCGTTTTGGCAATGTCATGAGCAGGGAAGTGATGAATCGCAGATTTTTGGAGTTCAATGAAACTTCGGAATCGAAACAAAAACATAGTAAAATATCTGAAATGCTGTGAGATGTTGATTGATTTTGTTTCTGGATCTTACACTGGAGAGACGCAATATCCACTCAGTGGTCAGATTTTAAATTGAGAGCTCGAATGGGGAAAGCTATGGTGTAACACCTGCTATTTTATATTGCTTTGCCCTGACTTTGTCGGCAGATACACGTGGAATAAGTAAGATATGAATATGAAATATATTATTAGGGAGTTAATGGGCGAGTTTGTTGTTGAAATGGATATAGTTTCAGGCTTCCTGTGATATAGAGCTAGATCCCAACCTCGGTTCCAGAACATCTGCGCTCAATTACCAACTCCTCGAGAGGTACAGAATTACATATTTAAGCAGGTTGGTTCGCAATATCTGGATGAACACATTGAGAGTTTATATATCTTTTAAGCTAACATTAGTTAGTCCGATTCCACCATAAAAGATCCCAGATGGCCTCCTTCTTCAAGGAACCGATTTCCATCCTCGACGTATCAACATTACCATTCAGCACATCAGCTCCTCACCGCACAACTCCGAGCTTGTACCCCACTCCTCCAATCGCAATAAGGACAGAAGCCCCAATCCTCACTTTCTAAAGACCAACCTCCCGATAGAGTGTATTATCCTCCATCATTTACAACCGACAAACGGACACAACCGCCAGGAATATATGTGCCTCCATTCCCATGTCTGTGGTCCACACAGATCATTCCCACCACAACTCCCTTGTTGTGTCTACGCCCCCACCAACCCATCCTCCACTCTTGGCGCCTTCACTTAACACCACAAAATTTGTACAGCCTGTGCCTAAAACTGCAGCTCTCATCGCCATCCTAGGCCCAAAGGGTTCTTCTTCATTCAAGGCAGATTTTCCTGTACAAAAACACATGTAATTGACTGCGTCCGTTGTTCTCAATGTGATCTCCACTACATTTTGGAGACGGGACACTAAATTGCGGAACGCTTCAGAAAAGATCTCGGGGACACACACTAATCAAATCCACTGTCCTGTGACCGAAAGGTTTCACTCCATGTTCCACCGTGCCAAGGGCATGCAAGTCCCTGGCCTCCTCCTCTGCCAAATTCCAGCCACCCGACGACTGAAGAAAGAATGCATTATCGTCCACCTTGCGACCCTCCGGTCACATAGGAGGAATGTCAATTTCATCTTTTTCCTCAGCTGTCCTCCTCCACCTTATCCCAAAATTCACCACTCCATGTTGGTACTGCCATTTTCAACTGACATACCTGCACGCCATCCTTCTCACCCCACCCCTACACCCAATGCTCCAACCTGACACACCAACCCAACCAGCTTCTGCGACCTATTGCATTTTCAGCAACGTGACCTCCAGTGCATCACTCCCATCGATCTTTCAGTTTCGTTTCCCCCCCTCACATTCATGATGAAGATTTTATGCTTGTATCGTCGACTTTCCTACTCCACGGATGCTGCCAGACTGGCTGTAAGTTTCCAATACCAAACTTTTTGGCACTGATCATCAGAGTCTGGCATTTGTGTTGCGCAAATGTTGCCTGTCATTTGTCAGCCCAGCCCTCGGTATTGTCCCGGTCTCATTGCATTTGACCATGGACTGTTTCAGCATGCGAGGACTCGTGAATTGTCTTAAAAACTGTGCAGGCACCAGCGAGCATCCTCACTTCTGAGCAACTGATGCTTCTTTGGCCTTGGACACTTCCCTGAGGAATTTCTGCATGGATGACATGGAGGTGGGACCGCCAATGAATATGACTATAATCATCTGTACGAGGTAAGTTTTCAATCACTGGAGATGTTTCCTCCTAATAACCATTGATTCCAGCTATAATAGAGGACCCTAATGCCTCTCCTGGTCGAATGCAGCCTTGATTTCAAGGGCTGATGTTACCACAGTACTGGAATTTAACTCCATTTGCCATATTTGAACAAAAATGGTTGTGAGGTTAGGAACTGATTGGTCCTGGTGGAAGCTAAAGTGGGTGTCGTTCAAACATTCAAATATTCCCGGATTACATCTTCTTCACACTGTCATTTAAATTCTGTTGCTTGGTTGCATTGTTGATGACATTTTATATCATTTCACTGATGATCAAGAGGAGGCTGATTTGCAGTAATTGGTTATGTTGGATTTGTTCTGTTTTGTGTAAAAGTTAGACATTGGAAATTTTCTGCATTGTTGGTTATATGCTAGTGTTAGAATTGTGCCAGAACACCGTAGGCCGCGGTGAGATATTTGGTCCCCATCACGACCAATCTAGTTGAAATATTTTAAAGTTTTGCTGTGTTACATGTCAGACTGTATGAATCACTGGAGAATTTGAAAACCGGTTTACTGATTTGCTGTATTTGATGCGCAAAACAGCATTTTGACTGAGTTGAATAGTAGAGTAAACAGTTAAGAAAATTAACGAATGCAAATGAGAGGGCAAAGCAAATTGCAATCCTGTTCATGCACGAACTTGAAACGACAGCGAGGTTTATTTAATATTCGTGATGATGAGACATCAATGACGATGCGCAGATAAAGAAAGGCAAAGAACATGAGATCATTACATTTTGCATTAAACTCTGATTTTGAAAGTGGAGGTCAGGACTAGAATAATCTAACAGACTGAAATCGTTAAACTATAAAGAAAATAAGTATTTTGATGACTTAATTTGGACAGTTCTTTGCTCCCATTGTGAAGTGTATGCATACCAATAAGAAATATGTTCTCCTTGAATTTCAGATGTTGCAGACAAGGTGTTATCTCTCAGACGTTTCATTTACTTGGGCTAAGGGCATGTTCAGGAAGTTGAGTCAGCTTAAGTAGCTCAAGTTCCCGATAATCGTCCAATCGGAGAAACAGGTTGGGTTTACATGGTCAGACATGTTCCCTGTGTAATGCTTTCAATTTCCTTTGATGAGTCAGACATCTTTCTCGTAATTATTATGTCAATCTGTGTATAACTGTTTGAACAACGATTATGCACTTGTATGTACTGAGTATTCTTCGTGAACATCTGAACCCGATGTCATGTACATGCAGTTGTTCTGTTCATTGGAACGATGTAACACTTGTGAACAGTCGCCGACAGAACAGGAAAATATTTCCTAATTTTCAAAAAGACATTATCTGGAGGTAAACTGCACAAGTTGTTAGTTCAGGATGCGTTTTAGTGTAGCCGGATTGGATCTTATGTTTGTTAGAGTTCTGTTATTTCTGCATATAATATCAAAATAGAGTAGAATGACCTTTATTTTCACATGCACTGCCATGTGCATTTAAAAGGTGATAATGTCACCAATTTGGTGCCAACTTAGGTATAGATTCTGAACTGCTTGTTACAAATTGACAGTGTAAACATAACGTTTAACAAAGCAATACAAACTTTAATTCAGGATACAGAATAAACGTAAGCGTATAAATAAAAATGTCTTGAAAAAGTAAACAAATTACAGTTGGTTTGACTGAGTCCATGAAATCCAGGTATCAGAACTGAAAGCCTAGCTGCCTCCTTACCCTGGCCTCTGCCCCGGGGCCCGGTTCCATGAATTATCTGCACAGGCTCTGACTGCCTCGCGCGCCATATTCCGGACCACGATTTCACCACCAGGACTTGGCTGCACTGTGTAAAATTCAAATAGTCCTGGATTATACCTTCTCCACACTGCAATTTATTTTTTCTTTTTCCAGCAAGTCTTATATCATGTACTGATACATTTTGTTATTTTGAATCAAACAGAATGTCATTTTAGAACTGTTCAGTTTTTTTTTGGTGTTGCTGTACACCCTCAAAGAGTGCTGAGTATTGACGTTTTTGATCCATTGTGTATGTTATGCCTCATTTATTCCTCTAATTCGAGTTTTAAATGGAGGTACTCGAATTACATAGGAAAAGCTTGAGGTTGATAATCTTACTGGAGAGAAGGGAACGGACTTCAGTGCAATTCGAGCAGGAGATAGCATTCAGCTTTCAGTTTTCTTGCTAATGTTCAACCTGTTTTATTTCCATTTTTCATGTTGTGATTGATTTTTTGAATAGTACAGCACAGCAAAATCATGTCTTTTGGCCACAGTGGTAGCATCACTTATAAACAAGCGCCAATGATTCTAATCCCAATTTTTTCAGTACTTGGCACATTGCCTTGTCCAGTTTGGCATCACAAGGTTCACTTTGATTACAGTGCCTGTTTCTAATAAAAGGACATTCGCCGGCAGGAAGTTCAAAGTTACCACCACCATCTGTCAATACGTTTTGGCGGTTTTCTCTCCTCATGCTACAAATCCAATTCAATCGCCTGAATGTGGCTGATTCACTTGGTGCATCTCCGTTCATCCTGGAGTTCAGGTAGTGTAGTGGAACACAAGGATCTGTTCAAAGGCCACGGCCTTTTGCCAATTTTATAAATGTCCTGGATATGGGTGTGGAAGAATAGGTTAGTACATTTGTGGATGACACTAAAGTCGACAGAGTTGTGGATAGTGCCAAAGGATATTGTAGGTTAACCTGTAATGTCTTCCATCAGCTCGACAATTTTTGATCGAAACCGCCAAAGCACCCTCAATCTCATGCACAATAAGAAGCAAGTGGAAGCATTGGCAAGGGTTCAGACGAGATTCAATAGAACGTTGCCTTGTCGGGAGGGAATGACTTATGAGGAAAGGCTAAGGAACTTGAGGCTGTTTTCGTTAGAGAGAAGGTTGAGAAGCGACTTCATTGAGACATATCAGATGAGCAGAGGTTTAGATAGCGTCGCCAGTGAGAGCACTTTTCCTCGGATGGTGATGGCTAGCATGAGGGGGACATAGTTTTACGGTGAAAATGAGTACTGCAGATGCTGGAGATAAGTGTCACGATTAGATTGTAACTAAAAAAAGCACAGCCGGTCAGGCAGCATCCGAGGAACGGGAAAATCAAAGTTTCGGGCAAATGCCCTTCATCAGCAAAGACAGAGCTTGATATTGGCAGGTGATGGGAGAGATGAAAATGGGTTGCTGGAAAATCGCAGCAGGACAGGCAGCATCCAAGGGCCAGGGGAATCGACGTTTCGGGCATGAGCCCTTCTTCAGGAATGAGGAAAGTGTGCCAAGCAGGCTAAGATAAAAGGTAGGGAGGAGGGGCTTGGGGCAGCGGCATTGGAAAAGCGAGAGGTGGAAGGAGGTTAAGGTGAGGGTGATAAGGTAAGGGTGATAGGCCGGAGAGGAGGTGGGGGCGGAGAGGTCAGGAAGACGATTGCAGGTTAGGAAGGTGGTGCTGAGTTCGAGGGTTGGGATGGAAACAAGGTGGGAGGAGGGGAAATTAGGAAACTGGAGAAATCTGAGTTCATCCCTTGTGTTTGGAGGGTTCCTAGGCGGAAGATGAGGCGCTCTTCCTCCTCGGAACGCTGATAGGGGAGGGGAGGGAATTATATCCTTGATGGTGGGCCCCGTTTTGAGGTGGCGGAAAAGACGACGGATGATACGGTGTAAATGGACCTTGGTAGAGTGGTAGGTGAGGACCAGTGGCGTTCTGTCCTGGTGGTGATTTGAGGGGCCGGGCTCAAGGGCGGAGGAGCGGGAAGTCGAGGCGATGCGGTGGAGAGCATCGTCGACCACATCTGGGGGAAAATTGTGGTCTTGAAGAAGGAGGCCATCTGGGTGGTTCGGTATTGGAACTGGTCCTCCTGGGAGCAGATGCGGCGGAGACGAAGGAATTGAGAATATGGGATGGCGTTTTTACAGGGAGCAGGATGGGAGGAGGTGTAATCTAGGTAGCTGTGGGAGTCGGTCAGTTTATCGTAAATGTCCGTGTTGATTCGGTCGCCTTAGATAGAAATGGAGAGGTCGAGGAAGGGGAGTGAGGAGTCTGAGACGGTCCAGGTAAATTTGAGGTCGGGGTGGAAGGTGTTGGTAAAGTGGATGAACTGTTCAACCTCCTCTTTGGAGCACGAGGCAGCGCCGATACAGTCATCGATGTAGCGGAGAAAAGATAGGGGGTGGTGCCAGTGGAGCTGCGGAAGATGGACTGTTCCACATATCCTACGAAGAGGCAGGCATAGCTGGGGTCCATGCGGGTCCCAATGGCTACTCCTTTGGTTTGGAGGAAGTGGGAGGATTGGAACTCAGCACCACTTTCCTAACCTGCAATCTTCTTCCTGACCTCCTCGTCCCCACCCCCACTCCAGCCTGTCACCCTCACCTTAACCTCCTTTCACCTATCGCATTTCTCACGCCCCTCCCCCAAGTCTCTCCTCCCTACCTTCAAGTCTCCTGCTCCTTAGATGCTGCCTGAACTTCTGCGCTTTTCCAGCAACACATTTTCAGCTCTGATCTCCATCATCTGCAGTCCTCACTTTCTCCTAGGTGATGGTATAGGACAGCTGCCAGAAGTAGATTCTTTACTCAGCGAGTAGTCGTGGCATGGAACAAACAACCTTCAACAGTAGTAGCCTGGTTAACTCAAATGGCATTTGGATTGGATTAGATTACATTACATTACAGTATGGAAACAGGCCATTCGGCCCAACACGTCCACACCGACCCGCCGAAACGCAACCCACCAATACCCCTACCCCTACCCCTACATTTACCCCTTACCTAACACTACAGGCAATTTAGTATGGCCAATTCACCTGACCTGCACATCTTTGGACTGTGGAAGGAAACCGGAGCACCCGCAGGGAACCCACGCAGAACACGGGGCGAACGTGCAAACGTCACACAGTCAGTCGCCTGAGGCGGGAATTGAACCCGGGTCTGTAGCGCTGTGAGGCAGCAATGCTAACCACTGTGCCACATTGCCGCCCACAATTGTCATTGCGTCGGCAAGTGTATGAAAATGGAATAGAGCAGTTTAGATGGCCTTTAGATTTGTTTCATAGTTCGGTGCAACATTGAGAGCTTAATTTCTGTACTGCACTGTTATAGTCTATGATGACTTGCAGCAGGTGGTGGACGTGGATCAAGATGATTCTGTGAATGTGGATTCTACTGCAGTGGGAAGTGAGGGCAAGGGGATCTCTGTCATTGTTCTGGGAAGAAAGTGAAGGGGTGAAAGGAAAAGCCCAGAGATGGGACAGTCACAACTGAAGGGTCAATCTACTAATATTAGGGGGATTTCTACTTTGAAAGAAAATGAAATCCTGTCAAAGGCTGATCACTGGAATGTGGTATCACCACAGAAAAACGACAGAGATGGGGAAATTGGGAGAATGGATTCACTCTCAGCCGATAATGTGTCCAGCCATTTGCAGGCGTTACCCCTTAATTATGGAAATGAACAAGGCATCAATATTGACGACTTCTGTTTGACATCTGGTCTGATGTTGGATGGGGAAATAGACAGCGAGGAATATCAGTGGGTATACATGAGCAGGCATTCAAAAGATATCACATAATGCTCAGCAATGATTGTTTCTGTTCAAACAGAAGGACTCTATAAGAACTTAAACCGCCCAAAGGTTGAGAAAGGTGCCAAGGAGCGTGTTAAATCACAGCATTAGTACAGGGCCAGATTAAAGATGCTTAATTCAGTGCAGGAAACAAGTGATAGGCAAAACTATCAGCTGTATTTCTTGAATTAACCCCAGAAACTCCTGCGTTTGCTGCTCCACCATCTTCCCTGCTCGTCTCCACCTCCAATTGGCACTTGCTAGATCTCACTCATGTCTTTGTAGTTACCTTTTTCTCAGTGTTAATGTCATTACTTCTGATTCACGATTCTCCTTCTCACGTTGCCCAGCATTTTCTCTCGCATGATGATCGCTACCCACTTCAACCTTTCGCTGACTAGTCAAGTCGACCTTCCATACTCCTTGCATCAATCTGAGTTTTGTGCTGCAATTTTTTTCGCTGGTCTCAGTGTGCGTCAGCTTCTCCATTCATGCTATTTGACAGCCTTCCAATCATATCTCATTCTGGAAAACTTACCACTTGCCAGGATCCTTACTGTATACAAATTTCCCTTTTGGTACAGAATTTAAACTTTCATGCAATTTGCAAAAGAAAAAGTGTACTCAGACTTCGTCTTACTCTGCTAAATGCAACTGCAGGTTGACTATGTGGTAGAAGAATTCCCTTTCTCATCTAGATCTGGCAGCGACGCTTTTAAATTGAAGAGATCATGACCTCCTTTAGAACAAGGAATTCAGGTGCTTGACTTCATATTGGCACGAGTAAGAGTTTCATGCTGCCTTAGTATTGAAATATGGAGAAAAATAAACAAAGAACAGTATGAAGTTTTCGACTGAGTGTTGTGTATCTGTCATTTTAAATACTCTTTATAATTTGCAGTTTTTAAAATGCTTGCTCTTGAATTTATTATCAGATCAAGTATATATGCTTGAGGATGACATTCCAGAATTTTATAAAATCATGAAAGGCATGGATAGGGTGAACAGTCAAGGTATTTTCCACATTTCGGGATTTCAGAGATAGAGTGCATATGTTTAACTTGCGAGGGGAATGATACAAAATAAATGAAGGGGTAACATTTTCACGCAGAGGGTGCTATGTTTATGAAATGAGTTGTCAGAGGAAGAGTGGTAGATGCAAGTATAATTACCACATTTAAAAGGTATGTGGACAAACACATGAATGGGAACATTTAGAGGCATATGGGCCAAATGCAAGCAAACGGGTTCAATTTGGTTTGAAAACCATGGTCAGCATTGACAAGTTGGATCAAAGTTCTGTTTCTGTGCTATGTGACTGAATAAATCGATAAAGTGAAGAAAAAAGGAAAAATGTATTATGCAAGTAAATTGATAAGAAATATTAGCACAAGCAACACGAGCTTTCTGGACATATAAAAAAACGTCAGGAAAGTTCATTGAACATTTGGAGGGTGTGACTCGGTAACTGGCTGCAGGGAACAGACAGGTAATTTACACCAGAACTTTACATCATTCCTCACAGGGGAAGGAACTGTAAATATTTCAATGATATAAACAAACTGGTAATTGGAGGAAAGTTCTTGTACTGTCTTTAAGAAAAGGAACAACTTTTTTTTTTAACAAACCGATCATGGTAGACAGGCCATCTGCCATTCATAGTTGCTTTTAAAAGAAGTGTTCAGCGAGTGATTGGTGAAACTGTGTGAAAAATTCGGTGAGTCTATGGATTGCTGGAGTGTTCCAGCGAAACTGGCAAAGCTCCAATGTGGTCCCTGTTTTCAAGAAAGAAACGACACATGAAGCAGGCACCAATAAACTTAAGCATTATTCTGGGGATTTGCTAGAATATTTTATAAAGGAAAGAATTGCAGGGTATTTCGAAAACTTTCATGTAGAATCAGCATTGTTTTGTGAAAAAGAAGTTATGCTTTGCCCTGTAAAATCATGCATAGTTGTTTTTGGTGTACTTTGAGTATGTAACAAGCACACATTTGCTGAAGTGGAACTGGTAGACCGGAGGCTTTCCAGAGATTTCCCATAAGGCATCAAAAAATACAGTGTCTTATTCAAGACAAAAGATTGACGGAGAAGATATTTGGATGGGATGATGATTGCTTGAAACAGCAAGTGGAGAGTCAGGGTTGATGTGTCTCCTGGATGACTACAAATATCCATCCGAAGGCATCAGCTATTTGCAATCTATACTGATGGCCTGAAGGAAGGAGCTGAGTTGAATATATGTCCAAGTTTGTGGATGACACTGAGAACAAAATGGCAAGCTGTTATTTAAAGGAGAGAGCTTTCAGAAAATGTGCAGTACAAAGGGATTGGCGTTTTTCTGTGTATGCAACATAACGTGAGCATGCTGATGCAGCAAGTACCAAGGTTTATTTCCATTTGACTGGAATGAAAGCGTTGAGTTATCACCTAACGCTAAAGTGGTGAGGCATACATTCGTTGTGTTTAAATGAATGAGTGACGATACTTCACAAAATACAAGATATTGTGGGGGATGTATAATGTATAGTTTGAGATTGTATTTCCACTCCTGGACAGAGCCTCGAACTCAGGGACATAGATACAGGTTAAGGGCATTGACTTCGAACAGAGATGCAAAAGAATGCCTTCTCTCAGATGGTGGTGAATACATAGAATTCCCTAACACTGAGATTTGTGGAGGGATATGACGATTGGGCAAGAAAGTGGAGTTGAGGCATGGAACCAATCAGTCATGTTCTTATTAAATTACAGACAAAAATGTTCAGGGGCCGAATCACCTTCTCCAGTTCCTATTTATCACGTTCCTATCTTCTGTTGTTCGAAAGTAACTGGTTATTTTCCTGTAGGAAAACTTCCAGAACAGCAGAGGGTTTGGTTGAGTTCACACTTAGGGGAGCATGGGGATTGTATTCACAGCGAATTTAGTTTGCAGCATGGCCCAAATCTGCAGCAGAGTTTAGAGAGAGGGTTGGCCGGAAGAGGTTTTGTGGGTGGTGGGGAGTCACTTCCTGACTCAGCCTGGATTTTCTAAGCACATTTTCCAAACAATACCTAATCAGTGACGTCTTGTCGACCGAAATCCTGTGTAGCAGGTTTTTAGGGCTAATTGGAACATTAGAACATGGGATTGACGGGCACCAAATTCAATCCTTTCACAAGACTCTACTAGTAAATATGGTCATCTCTTT
This sequence comes from Chiloscyllium plagiosum, assembly GCF_037043375.1. Classification (NCBI taxonomy): domain Eukaryota; kingdom Metazoa; phylum Chordata; class Chondrichthyes; order Orectolobiformes; family Hemiscylliidae; genus Chiloscyllium; species Chiloscyllium plagiosum. The sequence goes on along the minus strand of NW_028270159.1, from coordinate 99,701,568 downwards.
GTGCTCCCCGATAGACTATTCTGTCAATACATCATTGTCCCTCAATCACCTGTCTATCAAAAAACAAATGAACTCAGCTTCGATAGAATTTAAATTTCCGACCAACACAAATTTCTGGGAAGGCGAATTACCAACTGACTGAATTCCCAATTTGTGAATTTCTTCTCTGTTCTAACTGAGAGTGTCACTGTTTCATTTTCAAATTCCACTCCTCCACTGATCACAACAGATTTTAAATGTAACCAGATTGATGACATGGCCAATGAAAACGGACTCAGACTGGGTCAGGTTCAGTAAAGGAACAATCAGGCAGATTTTTATAGTCAACCACAAATGAATGTTAGTAACTAACGGAGGAGCATTGTGGATCGGTGGTCAGCATTGCTGCCTCACACCACCAAGGAGTTGGGTTCATTTCCAACATCGGGCGAGCCGCTATGTGAAGTTTGCACAATCTATCAGTGTCCGTGGGTTTTTCGTTCAAATGGTTCAGTTTCCTTCTGCAGTCCAAAGACATGCAGATTATGGTGAATTGGCCATGATAAATTGCCCATATTTCCCAGGGATGTGTAGGCTGTTCGTTGGGTCCCTGTGGGCTCAGTGGGGTAGACTGTTCTGTTTCCACACTGCAGAGGTTCCTTTAGAATTATAATATATTTTGACTTATACGAATACCCCGTGGGTAAATACCTGATCCAATGCTCAAGGTTTTGTATGTATGAATAAGATTACCTCTCATTACAAGAGTAACATTTTCAAGCCTCCATAATATAAACTATTCTTCGCAGGAATACGTGAAGTGAAACATCTCTGAACTGCTTTCAATGGAACAATATACTTTCTCAGGTAAGGACATACAACAAAGAATAACTTCACACACCGAAGAGTAGGTTTACTTTAGTTTTCTCAGAGTGTTTTGAGCCTTTAGAACAGTCTTCCCCACAGAGTCTTGGAGGTGGAGGTATTGAATATTTTTGAGGCAAGATTCATTAATTGCAAAGAAGTCAAGAATTATCGGGGAGTGGACATAAATGTGCAGTGTTGGAGAATACGTTGACATTGGTACCAAATGACACGGCTCCACATTATCCAGGAATATCGTGCAAAACGAAGAGGTAATAAAATTATTTTTTTTTGGGTGGGGGTTTGTGATCCCAGGTAGCCGCAATCAAAGCACAGGCTAAGTCGTGCTCTAACCCACTCCACCTACCGATTTAACCTTGATCAGTAGAAATGACAAAACACGGCAAAGGATGAAGGAAATCCCAACGCCCGGGGCACCCGTCAGAAGCATCGGTTGTACCTGCAGCTGCAGCGACAATCGCCTGTGCTCATTCAATGGATCGATCCCTTACCGGCCTAGATTGTGGACTTCACGAAGAGGCGTGAAATGATTGAAGCCATAAATGAACACATGTTAAGCAGGAGGCCAGACCCAGTTCTCAGCCATGCTCCTAAGACATGAGCAGCAAACTGACAGCCTTGGAAACAGAACAGACAAAGGCAAACGAAGAATAGAAGTGGCAGAGACTGAGATCGATTTCCCTGAGGAGCGGATCCAAAACCCTTGAGAAACAGGCCAGTTGCTTAACTGAATAACTTGAACTTGGCTACAGGGGCAGCATGAAAAAAAAAATCTCATCATTGGTCTGCTAGACAGGATGGAAGGCCGTCAGCCAGTGAGTGTTTGTTTGAGAACTGGCTGCCGCGATTCCTTCAATTCGATGCTGAAATGGATTGAATGAAGATTGAGAGAGCAAGTCGGTCTATAGCCCGCAGGCAAGCTCTGATCAGCGCCTTCGCCTTGCCCTTGTGTGAATACGTAGTTATGGCAACAAACAAAGAGATATGGAAGTTTTCAAAACCCAGTGGAAGTTTCGGACGGGTTGACTTCACGAGAGCTTCAGGATTATGTTCTTTCAGGAATTTTCTGCAGCGGTGATTCAAAAAGGAATCTTATCGATGTTATCAAGAGAACTAAGGGAACTCGGGATTCAATATTCCTTCAGTTGCCGAGCGATGCTCTATATAACTTCCAATAGATCCTCGAACTTACTTGACTCTCCAGTGAAAGCGATACCTTTGTGGACACTTCACAGTGTGCTGGATGATTTAAAAGTACAGATAATCATGTTTTGCATTCTGACAGAATGTTTGATGGATTTTTCTGTTATTAACTAGTGTTATATTATAGTCGGAAATGGGGAGCGTGTTCATTTTATCTTCCTCTGGGTGTGGCGCAAGCTGGTGGTAGTTATCAATGTGGCTGTGATGACTAAATGCCCCCTATGGTCTGCTTAAACCGTTTTTTGTGATTAATTGCCCTGGATACCACATTGGTAACCAGTCAGAAGATAAAGCTTTGGGGTATGTGAATGCCCCCAGTGTGCAGTGGCTAAATGTGTTTCTTTTTGTGATTTTGTATGTAAGTAGCTTTAGAAGGTTTTGAGAGCATGTTCATTTTAGTAGATTTAGTCTGTGTAGTTTTTAGGCTCTATATTTATTTTTCGTTGATGCTCAGCGATTTATTGTTGGAGTTCTTCCTCTCTGGATTTCAAGTATTGTTACAGTGTGTTCTTACTATGATGTATTGAAATGGTGTACCTGGAACATTAAGGGAAGCCATTCGCCAGTCAAGAGGAAAAGGTTGCTCTCTCCTCTTAAAAAGTTAAGGGTTGGTATTGCTCTATTGCGGGAAACTACACCTTGATGACAAGAACGTTTGAATTTACAGCAGGGTGGGTTTGATAGAGTTTACTTCTCTTCTCTGAATATCTGGAGTAGCGAAGAAGCCATACTTCATAGGACGAATCTTCCATTTAAATAGTTAGATTCCACAAGACATAATCCACAAAAAGTTCATAATCCTCAAAGACTTGATATATAGAAAATAAAACGGCATTTCGAGTGTTTATTTGCTGCGCCCCCCCCCCCCTAAATTCCTGGAAGATGCAATTTCAAATTAAGTAATCTTGTATCGCCCCACATTAATATACAAGTCGATTTCAACAGTCTTGTGGACCTCACGGTGGACAGACGCCCAAAGGTTCCCAATACCCTCTTTGCAAACGAATGAATTCGTAGATTTGTGTGCGGAACTAGGGCAGGCAGTTATTTGGAGGAATCTCCAGGTCGAGATTTTACTTTCTTCTCTAACCTGCAGAAATGGCAAAGGAGGTTTGATCACTTTCTCAGATCCTGCAGCAATTTAAGATTCGGTGGTGTCCTGTGCAATTAGGAATATTGCCATTTCTAACCATGCAGCGGTATACTTATTGGCTAAGAGCATGGACAATATAAAGGTGCAGAGAAACTGGCAAACTGTCCCTTTATTCTGAAGGGTTATAGGTTCACTGTCTGTTTCTATAACGATTCCAGAGCTTCCTGAGGCATTAATTCAGATTCAGCCAGTAATCCATCCACTCTATGGGAAACAGCTCAGGTTTCTGACAAGGAAGTAGTTATTTCTTTGGAAGCTGCAGAATGGGGAGCAGCAGCACTTGCTCGAGATGCGATTGCATGCTGGAGAGAGGGCATACTTCAATCAACCCTCGGTGGCTGAGCGACAGAGGATCACAATACTTCGGTCTACATTGAATTCCGTGCTCACTCAGAGAGCCAAGAAGGAATTTGCTTTTGTAAAACAAAGGTTGTTTGAGCATGGTGATAAGTCGGGCAAGTGTTTAGCGTATCTTGTCAGGAAAAAAGAGCGTCTCCCAAGTCATCACCTCAATTAGGAAAGGGATGGGGACGCTTACATGCGATTCCAAAAAGAGTAATGCAGAAATTCGGTCAGTTAACTCCGAACGATATCAGACTCAACTTTGTGAGGATAGATTTAGTAAGATGGAGTATGTTTTCAAGACTTTGGATCTTCCATGAGTAACCTCTGAAAAAGTGTCTGCATTAATTCATCACTGCCAGTGCTGGATGTGCAGGACCCTGTGAAGCAACATCAGAGTGGAAAGACGCCCAATCCTGACGCCTTCCCAATGAATGTTGTCAGGGCCATGTTCAATCACTCATACAGTCATTCTGCCTATCGCCATCCTTAAAAGAGGAAAATCGATCTCTTATTCTGAAGAAAGTGAAACACATGAGGACTGTGATTTTTACATGTCACGATTAACTGGCGATTTTAAAATCCTATCTGACACCCATGCATTTAGCCGGGAAACTGTGCTGCCTTCCATTGTCAAAGAGTACCAGACTGATTCTACAAATGGCTATTCTTCCAACAATGTTAGGAGATTACTCAATGTGATTCAAGCGTGTCAACAACAATCTGTAAAGGGCTTAAAGATCTGTTTAGATGCAGAGAAGGCATTTCATTGGGCTGAGTGGTCATGTGTCATCTATACATTAAAACAGTTTGGTCCAGGTGAAGTTTTTTCAAGTGGGTGATGGTGCTTTATAGCGATCTTCTGGAAGCGGTTCTCACAATTGATGTGCGATCCAGTAATTTTCATATTTCTGGAGCCAGTCAACAAAGTTGTCCCCATTCGCCATTGTTGTTCACATTGGTGATAGTGTCACAGGTGGAGGCCGACCATATGGGCTTCACAGTGGACTGCAGATCTTCCAACATTATTAAGAGATTACTCAATATAATTCAAGTGTGCCAACAACGATAAGTGGTATTTTTCGATGCAGAGAAGGCATTTGTTTGTGTTCAGTGGTGGTATGTTTTCTATGCATTACAACAGATTGGTCAAGGCGAAGCTTTTTATCACGTTGGTGAGGGTCCTTTATAACGATCTTCTGCTCGCTGTTCTCACCAAAGGTGAGCTATCCAATAATTTTCTATAAACAATCTATAATATTGTATCCTTTCGTCAATGCTGTTTACAATGTAGATAGAGCCATTGTATGAGGACACCCGTCGGGACGCCAACATATCTGCCCCAGACATGGGGTAAGAGTCAAATAAGATTACATTGCATGCAGGTGATGCTCTTATCTTTTTATCAAATCCCCCAATATTCGTACCTCACCTGATGCAATGCATCAATTCGTTTGGCGCCTTTTCCAGCTATAAGATTAATTTTACAAATTCGATGGCCGTGGCAACTGGTGGTCTTAGGGAAATACCCGATGCCTTAGGTGAATCCCGATTTCGTTTTAAAGGTAGCATGGGGTTGTGAGGTCCTCTATTTAGATATATTCATTGCTCTTTGATCATTCATTTTACGTGAACGTTGACCATTTTTTGTCAAAATTGAAACAAGAGCTTCGAAGATGGGAGGCACTTCTAATATCTTGGTTGGTCAGATAGATCTAGTTAAAATGACTGTCTTTCCTCATTTGTTCTCCCCCGTGTGAATGCTTCCTTTGATGTTTCCCACACAAATATTTAGGAATTCAATGTCTAGTTTAGCTCTTTAATTTGGCATTATAATTGATACCTTATCGAGATAACAAAATTTCAACTGTCCCACAGACTGTTGGAGGAGGCTGGCCGTCATATTAAAAGCTAACAATTAAGCCCTCTTTTATCCTATGTTAATAACTGGTCCTGTGCTCGGCGTCAATATGGTTAGGTATTGAAGCATCTCAGGTAAAGTGCTCCCGTATTAGTCTGCTGTTCTTAGAAAAAAAACTATGAAAGTTAAGGAGTAAAATCATAACTCAATAATTATCAATACTGTTACAAAATGGTGGCAATGCGTCATCTCTAGGACAACACAGCCAAAACCACATTTCTTCCCCTATACTTGGTATACTGGCTTGTTAACCAGTAATAATGGATTCTGGGTTTAAAATGTGGGCAGCGAACATGCATCTTGCTTGGCAGATTCAGAATCAGAAAACATCCTACAGTGTGGATACAGGCCAATGGACTCAACAAGTCCACACACACACGAAAGAGTATCCCACCCAGACAGATTCCAGTACCATCCTATATTTACCATGACTAATGCCCATATCCTACACATCCCTGAACACTACGGTAAACATGCACATCTTTGGACTGTGGGAGGAAACTGGATCAAATCCACACAGACACTGCAAAAACTTGCAAACTCTACACAGACAGTCTCCCAAGGGAAGAATCAAACTCGAGTTTTTAGTGCTGTGAATCAGCAGTCCTAACCATTGATCTACCGTGCAGTATTTGCGGGTGACACAATGATGTCCTTTTATCAAATAACTGGCAAGTATGGACTACGTTGTAGAGACCTCTTTCTTTTTTGCTCTTTTTCTTCAAAAACGAACAACACCATTAATGGATTCTGACAGATCCTTTACAGTGAAGAGGGTGTTTCATGTTTAGATCCCACTCCCAGTCAGTCTACTATATCATTCGTTGGAGAGTGGACTGTCAGACGAGCCTGTGTGGCTTTGTGATGTCAAAGAAAGAGAGTTGGTGTTCAGATCTCTTGGGAGACCTGGAAGGATATTTGTAAAAATACAAAGAGGATTTTAATTTGTAATAGGACCCATGTCAAATAGATAAAGGTGCTTCATCGAGTCTATCTGGCCAAGAGTGGCTCTCACACTTCAAAGTGGAGTTATCGTCAACATGTCCTAAATACAGAATGACAACGGACACTCTTATTGATTGCCTGTGGCCTTGCCACATGCTTCGTATACATTGGAGGGCAGTTTTCGGTTTGATAAGTGAGGGTCTTGGGGACCGAATTGGCGAAGGACCCGGTTAGTGTTTTCCAGTACCTGTCCAGGGTACCTTCTGCAGATGTGCATGGGGAGAAACAAAGATAGCATCATTAGTTTCTGTGGTAGAAAACATATTTTGTTATGTTAGGTGCCTGAAAACGCCTCTGATCTGTAAGGTTGGCATAAGCTGTTCATGGAGCATATCACTTTGGACTTTCTCACAAGCAGATACAGGCTTATCTTCCACTCTAATAAGGGCTTTTGTATGGCCATGGCGGTCTTTTCTAATGAATCTAATATACACATAGGAAGAATTGCGAACGTATGAATGTACACTTTGTAAAGCCCTCGAAGAACGAGACCTGCCATGTCGTTATGCTGAGCTCCATTATTTATTTATCACTTTTATTTATTTTTGTTTTTCTTCAATCCGATGGCTGTATCTACCATGCTGCTTTGTATGTACATGCCCATTTGTGTAATGCTGCTCAATTTGTACAGTTTTTGAGTTGTGTTGTTATTAGTTTATTATAACATTAATAAATCTCTTTCCCAATAAAAAGCATTTTAAGAATTAAAATATTAACACTGTTAGAGAGTCCCAAAGTACTCTCATAAGAGAGACCACAAAATGTCGTTTAAATTAAGGATCAGCACATTTCGGGGGAGGGATGAGGTTGAGAAAGCAGCCTCTTAATGGTAACCTCAGTCAGTGTGGGAAATTCAATGTGTGAATTTGACCTGTCTCTACATCACAAACCATCCGTCAAGCCAACTGAGTGGGAGACGATTACTAACTGCGATTGGATTTCGAAGACATTAAAATACGTTTAGATTTTTGATTGGTCTGTGTAAAGCATGCTTACTATTACATGAAAGGATAAACCTGATCGAATATATTGGAGAGTCAGTCCTCTAGGGAAATGCCTCCCGAACACATCCTCGATGAAAACCTGGGGAAAAAGTGCCTGAGTGTCATCTGGTTAGTGACAGGAACACAGGGGGTTGAATGAATGAAAGTTCTCGTAACATGGAGCTGAGAAAACATACAGATCAGCCGTGATCGAATTAAATGCTAAACCACAATTGAATGGCTATATGGACTCACGATGAATTTGAATTGCAAGTGATTTTAAAAACATTCCAATCTACTCCTCCCTCTTATATTTCCACACTAGGGCACTGGGGCATTTTCCTGAAACTGGGAATTAATTGGAGCATTATTGGGGGCATTCCCTCATCGGTACTCTTCACAACATTCTCTAACAGTTTAGAGGGTATTACAGAAGCAAGACAGAGAGAGGGAACATCCTGTCTGCAGCAGTGAGAGTGGTTCTGCCAGCAACAGTGAGCATGGGTCTTGTTCGGGGTTTACCGCGATAACAGACATGCTGTGAGTTTGAGAGGGCAGAGCGAATATAGTGGCACTTACCCTGACAGCGTGGGGACGTTTATTGATTATTGTCGTGTATTGCTGGACAGAAATTCAGACCGCAGATACTGCACTGAGCTGCGTTTTGAGCTCAGACCATGGGTCAGATAGGTTTGGTAGCTTGCCCCCACTCCCCCGCAGTAAGCGAATTCCCCCTCAGTACTAGCCCATCCACAGGCCGTCCACACCCCTGTCGACAAACAGTGGTGCAATTGCCCCTTATCTACCATCCTCGGGGTAAACTATGCACGGCAGGTCTGAACTGAGAAATCTCAACCGTGTGCTAATTGGTCTTTCAAAGATGATACTTGTGCCTGGAATCACAGAAAGACAAGGGCCATCTGGGTAATGGTGAGTACCTCCAGCATGATGGGTGGAGATGCAGCTGGCATTAAATTTAGGAACACAATGGGCTGGGGAAGGCAGTTAATGAGGTGACTTCAATATGGTAGCACCAGGAAACTAGCTCAGCTTGATGCAGACAATTCCTCTGTCAAACCTATTGAAAATATCACTGAGATAAATTATTATTAAATTCAGCTCAAAAGTCGAAGATTCTCCTAACCAACTGAGACCTTACCAACGTCCTGTGCATCTGCAACACAACGTCCCAACTTGTATACTCAATATCCTGATGATGGCCAGTATGCCAAAAGCCTTATTCACTGCCCTGTGTCTCTGCGACTCCACTTTCAGAGAACCATGCACCTGATATGCAAGGTATGTCTGCTCCACTACACTCCTTTAGGGCCGAGCATTAGTCATGAAACTACTACCTGGATTTCCCTTCAAGGGTATCGGTATCCTGGCGCCTCATTGACTTCGAGATTTCAGGGTGCCCCACACTCAACCATTTGAATGACTGCCTCCTGTCGCTGTAACCTAGTTTGTTGCAGCTGAATGACTGCTTTCTGTTCAATTTTACCAGTCTCGAACAGTTGAGGGATTGTCTCTAGTTGATGAATGACAGCCTCCTGCCCCTGTGTCCAAGTGTCGAGCAATTGAATGACTGCCTCTTGTTTATTTGTACTAGTCTCGACCAGTTGAATGATTGCCTGCTGTTCCTGTCTCCTAGTCTTGGGCAGATGAATGACTGCCTCTTGTGAAAATAGATGTCCTCCTCCTGTTCGTGAGTAAAATGCTCCAATAGCTGTTCGCTCTCCTGCTTCTCCTGAGTAACGGACTCCATCAGCTTTGTGCTATCCTGCTGCTCCTTTCGAGTGGAATTCATGCACTAATTGGTCTCTTCACATTCCTCACAGCTTCTATTGAATGGAAACCTCTCTCCTGCTTCTGTAACACATCCTCAAAATCTAAAAGTTGTACTATTGTATTTTACTCTCAGTAATTCAGCAAGCAAGGTGACTGACAGATTTCTGAAGTTGAATGATCTCTTCCGGTTCATTTGTTACACTCTCAGGAGAGAACAGTGTCTCAGAGATGTACAGCACAGAAAATGAAAACTCTTCAGTCCAGGTTGTCTATGCCGACTAGATATCAGAACGTAATCTCGTCCCGTTTGTCAGCACTTTGCCCATATATGTCTGAAAGCTTTCTATGCATGTACACATCGAAATGCCTTTTAAATTATGTAATTTTCCCTGCTTCCACACCCTCTTATGGTTGCTGACTCGACACGTACAGCAACCTATGTGTAAAAGATTTGGGCCTCATTTCTCACTTTTAAATCTTTCCCCTCTCCTCAAAGCTTTGTCGTCTAATTTTTGACCTCCTCACACTGGGAAAAAAGATGTTGACAACTTTCCTTATCTATGCCGTTTATGATTGCAAATAACTCTAAGAGATCACCCCACAGACTCAACACTTAAAAATACTCCCAGTCGATTAATAAATGGCAGTGTATAAACTATTGATCCTTGTGGCACGCCATTGGATACAGGCCTCTAATTTCAATGAACAAACCTGCACGTGCTGTCTCCAACTTTCATGAAATTTTGTATCTAAATAGCTAGCTCATCCTGGATTTCAAGCAGTCTAAACTTGCTAACCAATCTAGCATGCAGAACCATGTCGATGTCTTACTGATATCCATGAAGACAATATCGACCGCCCTGCCTTCAAACATTACCTTAATCACTTCTTCAAAAAAAATTCAACAATTTCCCACGGACAAAGCCTCTTCATTGCTGGCTCTTCCAGATACATATATAGCCTTTCCCTCATAGTCCCCTCCTACAATTTTTTCATCATTGATTTCAGGCTCACCAGTCTATAATTCCATGTTTTTTCTTACTTTCTTAAATAATGGCACTATGTTAGCAGCCAGGCGAAAGTGAGGACGGCAGATGCTGGAGATCAGAGTCGAGATTAGAGAGGTGCAAGGAAAGTAGAACAGGTCATGCAGCATCCGAGGAGCAGGAAAATCGACGTTTCGGGCAAAAGACCGTCATTAGCACCACTCTAATCTAGACTATGACAGCAGTCATCCAGTCTTTTGGCACCATACCTCTGGCAATCGACGAGACACATATAACAGCAAAAGACTTAGAGATCAATTGCCAAGCTTTCCACGACGTTCTTGGACCGATCAGGTCCAAGTGTTTTGTTCATCTTTATGTGGTTTAAAAGGTCAAACACTTCTTGCAAGACAGCACTTTTCAAGATGTCACAAAGTATTTCTCCAAGTTCTCTCGCTCTTGTCGTCTAATATACAGTAAAAATTGAGGGGGAAAACGCGTTTAGTATCTCACCCATCTCCTGTGGTTCCACACATAGACAGTTTTTCTGATCCTTAATGGACCCTATTCACTCCCTAGTTAATCTTTTTACGTATTTGTCGAATTTCGTCAATACCTTGTTAACCCTACTTACAAAGCCATCTCATGTCCGAAGGGTTCTGCCCCGAAAGCTCTTTTGACTTTCCACGTAGTGCCCTTATGCTCCTCTGGGGATTCACTCGGTCCTAGCTCTGTTTACCCGACGTATACTTCTTTCCTTTCCTTGAAGAGGGCTTCAATATAACTGGCCATTCATCAAACCCTGAACTTGCCCGCCTTGCCTATCTCACTGATAGGAACACCTTGCCTATGGAACCCAGCATCTAATTTTTCAATACTTCCCATTATCCAACCATCTCTTTAAATGTGAATAAGGTCTCCCAATCAGCCTTTCAACGGGCTTGCCTGACAATTTCAAAATTGGCCTTACTCCAAGCTGCCAGACAAGGTGGGATTGAGGTTCTTAAGGAAGGGTTATTAGAAATCCTGCAGAGTGTTAAAATAGATAAGTACCCTGTGCAGGATGGGATTTATCCTAGGATCCTCTGGGAAGCCAGGGAGGAGATTCCCGAGCCTTTGGCTTGGATCTTTTCAGTCGTTATTGTCTACAGGAATAGTGCCAGAAGACTGCAGGATAGCAAATGTGATTCCACTGTTCAAGAAGGGGAGTAGAGACAACCCTGGTAATTATATACCAGTGAGCTTTACTTCAGTTGTTGGTTAAGTGTTGGAAAGCTTAGACGAGATGGGATTTATAATTATTTGGAAAAGAATAATTTGATTAGGGATAGTCAGCACGCTTTTGTGAAGGGTCGGTCGTGCCTCACAAACCGTATTGAGTTCTTTGAGAAGGTGACCAAACAGGTAGATGAGAGTAAACCGTTTGATGTGGTATACATGGATTTGAGCAAGACGTTCGGTAAGGTTCCCGACAGTAAGCTATTGTACAAAATGGAGAGGATTGGAATTGTGGGAGATATAGCAGTTTCGATCAGTAATTGGCTTGCTGAAAGAAGACAGAGGGTGGTGGTTGATGGGAGTCCTGGAGTCCTGTTACGAGTGTTGTACTGCTAGGGTCGGTCCGCTGCTGCTCATCATTTTAATAAATAGGGCGCAGAAGGGTGGGTTAGTAAATTTGCAGAGGACACTAAGGTCGGTGGAGTTGTGGATAGTTACGAAGGATGTTGTAGGTTGCAGAGAAACATAGATAAGATGCAGAGCTCGGCTGAGAGGTGGTAAATGGAGTTTAATGCAGGGAAATATGAGGTGATTCACTTTGATCAGAGTAACCAAAATGCAAAGTACTGGACTAATTTTAAGATTAAGATGAGCAGAGAGATTCAACGTTTGTGAGAAGATTCGTAGCTCGGGTGCTCGTGGTTTGTGGTTCTGTTCGCCGAGCTAGGAATTTGTGTTGTGTACATTTCCGGTCACCGCATTATAAGAAGGATGTGGAAGCTTTGGAAAGGGCGCAGAAGAGATTTACTGGAATGTTACCTGGTATGGAGGGAAGGTCTTACGAGGAAGGTCTGAGGGACTTGAGGTTGTTATCGTTGGAGAGAAAAAGGTTGAGAGGTGACTTAATAGAGGCATATAAGATAATCAGTGTATTAGATAGGGTGGACAGGGAGAGCATTTTTCCAAATATGGTGACGGCATGCACGAGGGGGAATAGCTTTAAATTGAGGGGTGATAAAAATAGGACAGATTTCAGAGGTAGTTTCTTTACTCAGAGAGTAGTAAGGGTATGGAATCCTTTGCCTGCAAGGTAGTATATTCGCCAAATGTATGTACATTTTAGTCGTCATTGATCAGGCATATGGACGTACGTGGAGTAGTACAGGTTAGATGGGCTTCAGATTGGTATGACAGGTCGGCGCAACATCGAGGGGCGAAGGGCCTGTACTGCGCTATAATGTTCTATGTTCTATGTAATGTTGACATCAGGTCTGTTATTTACCTTAACTATGTTAAAGCTAATATTTATGGACTAACTGACTTGAAAGTTTAAATGAACTCCGCCTGTCCCTTTGTACCAGTTGCGAGAGGTTGAGTGGTCTGCTGTGCCTCTGTATCAGGCTCTAGTGGCTGAATGGCCTCCTCCTATCCCTCTGAATCATTCCCACCAAGTTGAATGGCCTCTTCCTGTCCCTCTGTAGCAGACTCAAGAGTTTGAATGACCTCCTACTGTCCAACTGTAGCAGACTCGTGAGGCTGAATGGTTTCCTCCTGGTCCCATGTGACTGGCCTGAGAGGCTGAATGCCTCCTCCAGTAATCTGAAACAGGCACATGGGGACAGAATTGATTCCTGCTGTTCCTGAGTACCAGTCTCAGTGCTCTGAATAATGTCTGATTTTTATGGAAGGATTTGATAACTGAGCACTTAAAACCAGGAGCAGCATTGCGCAATATCAATGGGCAAAAAATATTGTAACCCTGGTTTATGATCTCTAGAAATTTCCCACACCAGATATTTTATGTAGCTGATCTGTTATTTTGTACTTGTCACCTTTTATAAACGGGATGGAATGTATATATATAACCCTGAAGCGGTCTGGCAATACTCTCCCATACAAGAAAGGTCGAGGAAAATGTTTGAAAATTTATGGTACGTCCCTCAGCAAACGCCATAAAATCCATCGAGATCGAGTAAATGTTTCCTTTTGTTGTGATTTTAAAAGTGATTCCAGGAAGGTGTTAACTGAATCTGTTTGTTCGGTGACTGTAATTAATCCCAGTCTCCAAGGATTATAATTATCCCAGTGGATGGTTTCCATCGTTTAAGGATAAATGGGCTCTGTCAATGTGTTATCGCAATGTGTATGTGCGTGAGCATCACCGACAGCACGTACAGGTATCAGCAGCTCCAGGGAGAGGGGGAGGGGTGATCCAAATCTGAGTACAAGTGATTGGAATGTTATAACATTGGTTCGGGATTTGAGCAAGGTAGATGGGAATATTGTAAGAATGATCAGGAGTTTATCTTGGGATGGTTGGTTTTTTTCTGCATATTATGAACGACTGTCATTATCATGGCGGACCCTGTATGCACTTTACATTATTCAATATTTTTATTATCCAATCCTGGCTTTCGTCGGTGTCCCTGGTAAGTTTTGCTGTTCAGTCATTAACTCTACAAATCATGTTTCACTATAACACTGTTCTTTTAATTGATTCTACTATCCTTGCCAAAGTTTTTTATCCTGCTAAGACTCTGAATCCAGATTTTACTTTACAAACCATTACAAACTGCGTCCATGAACTTGACATTTCACTCTCTCCCCACTTGCTTCTGGCAGTATTTCTCATGGCTCTCCATATTGACCTACTCAATTTCAGCTGTTCGTCGCAATTCATTGTTTCACTGCCCTTGCAAGCGAAATATTGGGAGCAAGGAGACCACTGTCGTCTCTTCTGGTTGCAAACGCTCTTTCGTTCCTCCGACTCAATCCCACCCGTGGTTAATATCTGACTTCTGCTGACCATACTTCACTGTCAAATCACATCTGCTATTTGTTTCTTGATCTATGAAATGATGTTTTTATGATGGCAATAATTCGCCACTGAGACTCCCAGCTTCAACTTATATTCTTAAGTACCTCCTGACACCTAGCCATGTAAAGTCCCCCTCTCTCTCTCTGTCCATTAATCGGACTCCAACAGTTGTTCATCTTTTAACTGATTTCCTCCATGCACGTTTTCTCTCAGACCATGATTTTTACATCGATCACTGTTCCGGACACACGCACACACTGTACACTTAAAACCCCTTGCCTTGTGCTGCTGCATGGCAATGCCGAGACACAAATCTGTGGGAGACCTTTTTACTGTCATTCGCAGTATGGTCTACAAATCTTCCTGTGTTTATCAGTTACTGAGTGCAAGCGGCGCAGCAATACACTGCCAAATGCTGGGAATACTCCCAATGATGGGCACATAGTCCAGCTTAATGAGCAATACACTGGCATAGTTTGCACAGCTTTCCATGTTGAGCTGTCGGCTTGTCCCAGTTTATACTGTCTGAGCTGGTTCTGTGACGCAGATTCAGAATTTTAAGTAACACGTTATTTCAGCTGATCTGGCATTGCCTTTATTCAACGTTCTCATTCGTGTGATTGGACTCTCGAAAGTCCCATTACTCTATTTAGACCAACTCTCTTGTCTGTTTCTCCATATTTCAACAACATGTGGTGTGTTTATCTTAATTATCTTCTTCTGTCTTTCATGTGAATCCTTCTACTCCTTTGTATCTTTCACTGGCTTTGGTTTCTGGCTCCCTCGTGTATTGAGTGCTGGCAGTATCAAGCTTAAAAACAGTGAAATGGTTTGTGTCGGGCTGTTGTTCACCTTCTGGTGTGTACCATGTGGTGTTCCATATTGGATAGTGGGGCTCAGCAGCTTTGAGACACGTCTTTGAACCTTGGTCTTTGCCGATCATTGAATGCCTGTGTTTGTCCTTCTCAGCTGATCGTTCGGCCAGTAACAAGAGGAAGCCTCTCGACTACTGCTGTAATGGACCAGGCATCAACTTGTAGCTGAGGGGCTGCTGACTGACACCTGTTATTGACAATTTAGTCGAGGTGCTGGATTTGCTTTGCTGCAGGTTGTGCTCTGATTTGCCTCAGACATTCAGGGAAACCAGAGGATTTAATGCCTCAACTCTGGACGCAGCACGGGGACTGTAGTTACAGCATCTGCGTCAGAAAATGAACAGCGAATCGAACAGATGCTGCAAAGAGGGGAAAATCTGAAAACACGGAGTGAGTCTATGTGGGGGGGGGGAAAGAGATCTGCCATGTCAGTCTGGGTCTTCACCTGGACACGCACACACACTCACTCTCACCCTGCCACACATACAAGCACACAAGCATGCACACACAGACGACCTCCGAGCTCGCTGTAACATACATACACACTCTCTCTCAATGTCTCCCCAATTCACACTCTCCATTTATCTCTCTCTCACACACACACACACAGACACACGCACACAGGTACTAATCTACTTGTTGAATTTGCATTTGCAAGTTTGTGCATACGTTCCATTTATTCAAAAACATAAATTTCTATAGGCAGGCAGTCAATATGGCATTTCATAATGTCCTACTTTGAAAATAAAAAGAGTCTGACTTCAGGATAAGGCACGGAGAGACTCTACATAAGAACGTCCCTGTTTATGTGCAGGGAAGGTCACGTCTTAGCAAACTTAGTAGAATTCTTGCAGAAAGTGACAAAATTGAATGTGCGGATAAAGTGGTCGATGTCATATACATTGACTTTATTAAGGCGTCTGTAAAGGTAGACTAATGGAGAAGTTAAAGTCGTACGTGTTCCAGGATGTTCTAAGCAGATGGATGATGATCTGGCTGGGCAGCAGCAGTCAGAGATTTTTGGTGGAAGGGAGTTTCTTAAAATGGAAAACTGTGACCAGTGGTGTTCCCCAGGGCTCCGTGCTGGGGCCACTGTTGTTAGCGATATACATAACTGATCTGAAGGCGGGTCTCGGTAGTCTGATGAGCACGTTTGCAGATGACAGTAAGATGGTTGGAGTACCAGATAGAGATGGAGACTGTCAGGACTTGCTGCAGAATATAACATGGAATTGGACAGTTGGGCAGAGAAATGGCAGGCAGAGTTCAATCCGGGCAAATGTGTGGTGGTGCAATTTGGAAAATCCAATTCAAGAGGGAACTATATGAGAAATGGAAAATACCTGGGCAAATTGATGTACAGGGAGATCTGGGAGTTCAGGTCCATTGTGCACTGAAAGTGGCAACGTGTTCAATAAAGTGATGAAGAAAGCATGCAGTATACTTTTCTGCTTGCATTCCAACGATTTAAGAAAGGAAGAAATGAGAAAGTGGAAAACTACTGTGATGAATTGTCATCCACAGCAGGGAATCTGTTCGAATCTATTGAGTACAAGTGTGGCAGAGTTTGTCATATTTGTGCAAGACTTTGCTTCGGCCACATTTGGAATACTGTGTACAGTTCTGATCGTCTCATTAACAAAAGGACGTGGACGCTTTGGAGAGGGTGCAGAGAGTGCATACCAGGTGTTTCCTGGTATGGGGACGCTGGCTATGACGAGAGGTTGAGTAGAATAGGATTATTTTCATTTCAGGACGGAAGTTGACTGGGGACCTGATTGACGTATACAAAATCATGTGGGGTGCAAATACGATGGATGGCAAAATGCTTTATTTCCCTAAGTGGGGGCTCAATTACTAAGAGTCACGAGTTCAAGGTGAGAGGTGATAAATCTTTGGAGGTTATGCTCAGAAAGTTCTTCACGCAGAAGGTGATCGGTGCCTGGAATATATTGCCATAGGAAGTGGTAGAGTTGGACACGATAGCGTCATTTGACACGCATCTAAACAAATGCATAAAGAGAACATAGAACATAGAACATAGAACAGTACAGTACAGAACAGGCCCTTCAGCCCACGATGTTGTGCCGAGCACTGATCCTCATGTATGCACCCTTAAATTTCTGTGACCATATGCATGTCCAGGAGTCTCTTAAATGTCCCCAATGACCCTGCCTCCACAACTGCTGCTGGCAACGAATTCCATGCTCTCACAACTCTCTGTGTAAAGAACCCGCCTCTGACATCCCCTCTATACTTTCCTCCAACCAGCTTAAAGCTATGACCCCTCGTGTTAGTCATTTCTGCCATGGGAAATACTCTCTGGCTATCGACTCTATCTATGCTTCTCATTATCTTGTATACCTCAATTAGGTCCCCTCTTCTCCTCCTTTTCTCCAATGAAAAAAGTCCGAACTCATTCAACCTCTCCTCATAAGATAAGCCCTCCATTCCAGGCAGCATCCTGGGAAACCTCCTCTGAACCCTCTCCAAATAATCCACAACTTCCCTATAATAGGGCGACCAGAACTGGATGCAGTATTGAAAGTGCCGTCTAACCAAAGTTTTATAGAGCTGCAACAATATCTCATTTCTCTTAAACTCAATACCCTGTTAATGAAAGCCAAAACAACATATGCTTTCTTAACAACCCTGTGCACTTGGGTAGCCATTTTAAGGGATCTCTGTACCTGCACCCAAGATCCCTCTGTTCCTCCACACTGCCAAGAATCCTATCCTTAATCCTGTACTTAGCTTTCAAATTCGACCTTCCAAAATGCATCACCTCGAAATTATCCAGGTTGAACTCCATCTGCCACCTCTCAGCCCATCTCTGCCTCCTGCCAATGTCCCGCTGCAGCCTACAACAGCCCACTATACTATCAACGATACCTCCAACCTTTGTTTCATCTGCCATCTTGCTGACCCATCCTTCAATCCCCTCACCAAGTCATTAATAAAAATTACAACAATAGAGGCCCAAGGACAGAGCCTTGTTGAGCACCACTCACCACAGACTTCCAGGCAGAACATTTTCCTTCTACTACCACTCGCTGTCTTCTGTTGGCCAGCCAATTATGTATCCAGACAGCTATGTTCCCTGAATCCCATTCCTCCTGATCTCCTGAATGAGCCTACCTTGGGGAACCTTGTCAAATGCCTTGCTAAAGTCCATATACACCACATCCACAGCTCGACCCTCATCAACTTTTCTAGTCACATCCTCAACGAACTCGATAAGGTTTGTGAGGCATGACCTGCCCCTCACAAAGCCTTGTTGACTGCATTTAATTAAGCCATGCTCTTCCAGATGGTCATAAATCCTTTCCCTCAGAATCCTTTCTAATTCCTTGCAGACGACAGACGTGAGATTTACTGGTCTGTAATTGCCGGGGATTTCCCTATTTCCTTTCTTGAAGAGAGGAATTACATTTGCCTCTCTCCAGTCCTCAGGTACGACTCCAGTGGAGAACATAGAAGGATGAAAAGACCTTCGCAAGTGGCGAAGCAATTACATTTCTCATTTCCCGAAGCAGCCGAGGACAAATCTGGTTTGGGCCTGGCGACTTTTCAATCTTAATGTTTGACAAAATTTTCAGCATATCAGCGTCCTCTATCTCTATCTATTTCAGCATGCACACCTGCTCTTCAAAGGTTTCATTCACTACAAAGTTCGTTTCATTCGTAAAAATAGAAGCAAAAAACTCATTGAGGGCTTCCCCTACATCCACAGACTCCACACACAAATTCCTTCTGCTATCCCTGATCGGCCCTACTCTTTCTTTGACCTTTCTCTTATTCCTCACATAAGTGGACAGTAAGCACGGCGAATAGGTCCTTGGAAAATCGATGACAGGTTTAGATAGAGGATCTACATCGGTGCAGTCTTAGATGCCCGAAGGGCCTGTTCCTGTGATGTGATTTTCTTTGTTTTTTTTTTGTTCCTTGCAAATATTCTTAAAAAGCTTCTATTGATATTTAAAAGGAAAATGAAAACAAATGTGGAGCAGTGAATATTTGGACAGGATAATGTATTGTAGAGAACAAAAACCTGACAGGGAAACTAAACAGATATATTACGTTTGTCTGCATGGAGGAAGATCCAGAAAATCTCCCTGAAAGTCCAAGTGACGATGGGCCCTTATTAATTAAGACGAAAATCAATCATTTTAGTAATGAAGTAATATTTAGACACACGGCTGGATTGCGGATGTTTAAGTCTGATGGACCAGAAGTTCCTTTCGGAGGAAGCAGCAATGGACCTAATGATTGCATTGGGGATGCAGGATGGAATTCGAGTAGATGGGCTGGGAAACGCTTTTACAGATTGTTATAACATGCGAATAATGACTGACGGTTTTAGCTGGTATAACATTGGAAAAGTCCCTATGTCAGGGTGAGTTGTATGGCAAGCTGCTGTTGGAGAAAAGGGAGGCCCGGCGCTGATGCAAACATTTGAATAGAATCCGTTTACAGAGGTGGTGACAGTAGGCTGGACAACACCCTTGATGGGAAGGCTCGTCCAGATGAACCAGGAAAATAGAGACCAGTGAGTATTAGAACAGTTTTGGGTAACTAAAGTACATAGCTGGCTGCAGAATACTCTTTGTACGACTGGTAACCATCGTACACTACTGTTACACAGAGATCACTGCTGTGCCCCTTGTTATTTGTGGTATTCATAAATGACGTTGGTGTGAATGTGGAGTCAGGCGTGTGGTCAGTGTGATAAGTAAGTTTCTACTTGACACAAAGATTGCCTGGATGGTCGGCACTGAGGGGGAGGGTCTTATGTGACAGGAAGATGTAGATAGAATGCTCAGATGGGCAGATCAGTGGTACGTGGACTCTAACCCTGAAAAATATGAGGTGATGTAATTTGGAAGCAGGAACCAGACAGGGGAGTGACAGCATACTAGGAGGCTCAGAGGGTGTTTCTCCACAATCTCTGAATGTGACTGGGTAGGGTGATCGGTTATTAAGAAGTCACTGGCAGTAGTAAATATAGCGTTTACTCATCAAATGCAGATCGTAAGAGCTATATGGAAAAATGTTTCTGCCAATGTGGAATAATGTGTACAGTTCTGCGAGCCACATTACTGGAACGATGTGATCGCACTGAATGGTGTGGAGATGAAATTCAAACGGACGTTCCCAGCGATGGAGCATATCAGCTATGAAGAGAGGCTGGATAAGCTCGGGTTATTTGCTTTGGAGCAGAGAAGGCTGAAGGTGGTGGGATTCGGAAGGATAAGGTTCCGAGGAGAATGGACACGGTGCATAGACAGCAGCTAATCCTTTTCTTCAAAGATTCAAGAACTATGGAATACACTTTTAAATTGAAGGGTTCAAGGTTCAATAGAGGGTTCGAGGATTGTTTTCACCCAGATGATGTTGTGGATTTGGAATGCACTTCATGACTGTGCAGTTGCCACAAAAAATGATTTAAAAAAAAGTAATTGGGCTTGCACCTAGAGTATCATAGCTGTCCCGGCAACGGGTCTTGTGTCGGAACGTGGGACTAATATAGGCGGTGTTGTATTTCTGACGGTACAGATTCCATGCTTCCCCGACTGTATGATTGTGCAAAATTAACTATTTATCAGATTAAGGCAGGAAATGATGGTTTTCTGGAACCGAAGTTTCAGATTTGAGAGAAGCAAATATAACCATACTATTTCCAAATGAGGCAGGGAGACAGCAGGAAATTTCAGTCTGCTGAGCACCAAAGAAGCAGTCACAACAATACAAGAGTCTATTCTAAAAGATGCATTACCAGGGAACTTTGAAAATTAAATTAATTAAAACGTAATGAACATAGGTGAAGGCAATATCGAATTATTAAAGGCGAATCATATTTGACAAACAGACGAGTGAATAAATTATGGGTGAAGCAATGCATGTTGTGAATTTCGATTTTCACAAACATTTTTGATGATCTCCCAAGTCGAGTGTTGTGACAATGCTGCTCCTTTAACAAGGTTAAGCTGTCCTTGGCGTTTTTCTTTAAACAGAGATGTCGTAAAAGCAGCTTTTCCGAAGAATCTGGGTTTGACTATGAGGGAATGATTTGAACGACAAAATAAAATTTGTACAATGAGGAGTTAGCTGTCCTGGATGTGGCCCTGTGTAATGAGAAAGGAATAATTAATGACTTCATAGGTATAGACCCCCTTGGAAGGAATGACCACAGTCTGGTTCAATTTAGAATAGAGGCAGAGACTATGAAAATAAAATCCAGTTCCATGGTCCTGTGCTTAAACAAGTAACACTGCAATAGAGAGAGATGGAGGACCTAGTCTAAAGTAGACTAGAAGCAAATACTTTATGGTGAGAGAGTTGACGAGCAGTGAAGGACTAACAAAACAATATCTTTCAAATTCCAAAATAAATATATATTCCAGGGAAAAGGAAGGATTGTGAGAAAAGGGGTACTCTGCGACGCGTGTCTAAGGATATTAAGGAAGTCTATCGTATTGAATGAGAAGGAATACAAAGTGAGGAAAGAGTGTCCGAAAATGGAATATTGGGAAAATTTTAAACGGCAAAGAAATCCACAAAAAGTACTATAAAGAAAGGTAAGATGAAACATGAGAAAAAGCACAGAATACAAAAACAGACAGCAGAAGTCTCTATAAATATATAAAATGATTTAGAATGGCTAAATTGAACTTTGGTCCTTTCGAGGATGAGAAGGGTCATTTAGTAATGGGATGTGATTAAACGGCAGAGGCATTGAACAGGTATTTTGTGACGGTCTTCACAGTGTGTGAGTAAAAACATGTCAGTAATTGATAAAGAAATGAAGTTATGTGAGAACCTGGAAACAATCATTATTACGGAAATGTGGTGTTGGACATGCTAATGGAGCTGAGGATAGGATGTCTCCTGGCCCTGATGGAATGCATCACAGAACACGAAAAGAGATTGAGGGAGGAATAGTAGGTGGCTTTGTGCTAATTTCCCAAAATTAGCTGCACTCTAGGGAGGTTCCAGCGGATTGCAAAACAGTGAATGTGACATCACGATTCAAAATGGGAGTTGGAGAAAAGATCAGGAATTGTACGCCAATTAGTATAACCTCCGATGTAGGGAAGATGCTTGAGATTAGTACCAAGGAATAAATGCAAGGCATCTCGCTATAAATTGCCCTTGCGCAGACACAGCAGATTTAATGAAAGGCACGACAGGCAGAACAATTATTCTGGAAACCTATGAAGGCAATACCAGAAAAGGTAGCGCTGGGGACCCGATAGATGTGGTGAACCGAGATTTCCAAAACACATTTGATAAAGTGCTGCACAAGAGGCCGCTGCATAGGATAAGAATGCAAGAAGTTCGAGGTAAAGTATTAGCATGGAAAGACGATTGGATGAGTAACAGGAAGTAGAGAGTGGGGCTAAACGAGTGTTATTCTGACTGGCAATCAGTGACTCGAAGAGTGCCTCAGGAATCTGTGTTGGAACTGCAGTTATTCACATTTTATAATGATGATGAGGAGTTGTGGACCACGTGTAGGGTGTCAAAATTTGCGGTTGACCCGTAGATGAGTGCCAGAGAAAAGTGTGCAGAGGACTGTGAGTAATATAGATCCCCAAAGTAAGTGGGCAAACGTTGGGCAGATGGAATACAATGGTAATAAACGTGAAGTCAATCATTTTCATAAGAGTCCCGGAAAAACGACTATTACCTGAATGATAAAACATTGCAGAATTCGGCTATGGAGAGGGACCCTAGGTATCCTTGTGAATGAATAACAGAAGGTCGGTCTGCAGGTGCAACAGGTACTTCGGAAGGCAAAAAAATGTTGTCCATCATGTTACAAAGATTGAGATTAAAAGCAAGAAGGTGGTGTTGCTGCTGAATAGGGTGCTGGTAAGGCCACATTTGGAGTACTGTGTGCAGTTTTGTTTTCCTTACTTGAGAAATTATATACTGATACTGCAGGGAAAGGAGAATACGTTCACTAGTTAGATTCTGGAGTTGAGGGGTTGATGTAAGAAGAGATACTGATTGAAATATACTCATTGGAATTTAGAACAACGAGGGGAGATGTTGTAGAAATATATAAAGTTATGAGGGGAAACACAAGATAGAAGTAGACAGGATGGTTCAAATGGCTGGTGAAGCTAGGACAAAAGTGCATAGCCACAAGGTTAGTGAGAGCAGATTTAGGATTGAATTGAGAACGAACTTCTTCACCCAATGGTTTGTAAATCGATGGAATTCTTTGCTAAGTGAAGTAGTTGGCGCTACTTAGGTAAACGTTTTCAAAGCAAATATAGATATTTTTGAGCAGTAAAGTAATTAATGGATCGGGTGAGAGCGAAGGTAAGTGGATGGGAATTCATGAAAAAAACAATTCTGTGATCCTTTTGAGTGGTGGAGCAGGCTGGAAGGGTCAGATGGCCTCAACCTGCTCCTCTGCTTTAGTTTGGTTGATTTGGCGTTTATCAGGCTGGCTCAACACTGAAAGTAGGGAGCCAGTTGTGAAGATGCTGAACCCAAAGAAGCAGTACAGTGCTGATCCTCCCACTCTACGGCATCTCTCCTGCAAAAACCTGTGACTGGATGTTGTTTTTTTTTCCTTTTATTGCCATGTGTATTTATGTGGACTGTTGCAAATACTTTGAGCAACTTCATTAATTTGCAATAATTGCTTCAGTTTTCAGATAGGCTAAGTTATTCGAAATACTATCCCGTTTTGTTTGTGGTTCTTTTGATAATCTTGAAAACAAATACTGTTGTGTTAAAAAGTAAACGTTTGACCGGCGGTACCTCTCCTTGAATATGCACCTTAAACCTGCTTAAGATAACTTACAGAATTTGATTCAGAACTTGGAGTGGAAGCAGGGACTGGCGGGATAATCCAGAAATTGATATTTGGGCCCCAGATACTCAGAAAGCAGATCACACTTTTGTTCGAGGGTATTAAATGCAATCTTTTCAAATCTGCTGATGCCATAAAAGTGAGATTGTGGGTTGGTGAGGAACATTTAAAGAAGTTCCAATGTTCTTGAAACAAGTAAACTGGATAGGCAAATACGTGGGAGAGAAAGAACAATATGGATGGACGTTGCCTTAAGTACTTTGGTGGGAAAACAGAATGGCTGGTTATCATTTCAAAAGATATTAATGTAGACATGTTGGATTATGAAATTCTTATGTGCATACGTTGGTTGATTTCTTCAGCGAACTCCGAAGCTCATGACTGGCAGTTCCGAAGCCAGAAGTTAACATTGGGAATGGCATTGGCACACTGACCAGTGTGCATAGATCTATCAAGTCGGTAGCTGGAACATTGAAAGTGATCTTGATTTCAATGTATATCATCACTGAAAACAATATTGCAGGAGCACAAAGCCGTTCGGACGATAATTGATGATTTGATCTCCACGTCAAGTGGATTTGACTGGATGAGTAAGGGTGTCTTTCTGCAGCTGTACAGGCCTTGGTGAGACCACATCTCGGACATTGTGCAGTCTTGTATGCAGTTTTGCTCTCAACAAAGGACAAACTTGACATTGAGGGAGCCCAACGAAGAATGAGCAGACTGATCTCTGGGATGACAGGATGTAATGGGAGCAGGGTTTGGGTCGACTGGGCCGTTATTCCATCGGGTTCAGAAACTTGAGTGGAGATCTCCGTGAAGTATATAAAATCCTGACAATTCTCCTGGGTGGGAGGTCTAAACGAAGGTGCTACCATATTAATGACAGCGGGACAAACTGCATTGAGATGTGAAAAAATGTCAGCATGCAGAGACTAGTGAAACTAGGAAATTATCTCCCACATAAGGCTGTGGAAGCCAAGGCATTGAATATAAGTAAGGATTTCTAGACACGACATGCATGAGTTTGCACTCGGTGTATGGTATAGAGATAGAGGATCAGCCCTCATTATATTGAAGGGGAAGTAAAATTGACGAACTAAAGGGCCGACTGCAATTTCGACTTTGTATCTTTCCGATAGTTAATAACTTCAAATGATTATAGTACACAGTGGTTGGGAAAAAAATGAAGAAGCTGATTGACCACGAAATGTAATGGGGCAGGCTCAATGCATTGAATGTCCTCCTCCTTTCCGGATGTTTCTGTGCAGTCTGTGGGAAAAATATTTAAATGTTGCCAGAAGCTTTCCGATGTTTGGAAGGAGGTCCAGGACTGTGTTTCTCGTTCCCTTTTCCAAAACCAAGTCTGGTGTCGGGTGTTCTGTCAGCGCTTATCTTTTAAGATATCGGAGCAGTTTGATGCAGTTGAATATCTTACTTGGCCGTTTCACAGACCATTGAAATTTTTATCATACGTCTGTGTGTCTGAGGTCGTTTTCAGGCCAGAACCAGGAAAGCAGGGGAGATTTCCTTCATGAAAGTACATTGTGGAATGAAGTTGAACTTTACCATCGACATTGATGTCAAGGTCAATATTACTGGCATCAGATCTGAAATTGTTTTTAACATCCACCACCTGCCACAACATTAGTCTGGTCAGGATTAGAAATTCAGTGACATTTCCATGACAGCCCCTATCGTAAACCACACTGAGCACGTTATTTCTTTGGTGCTTGAAAGCTCTGTGAAGAAGAACCCCCACAAGTTTAACTATCGTGATGAAAGTGAGGGAGTGGCAATTAGGCAGATTGTAATTATTCTCCTCTTAAGGGACTGACTATTTTTAAGAAATTTTCCAAATTGCCAGGGAGATTCCAAAGTTGGAGCTGGAAATAAACAGCTTCCCCATGGGCATGGCTTATGGTCCAGCAGAAGTCTTCAGGTCTATTGCAGGAATGGTGTCAGGGCCCATTGCTTTTGTCGTATATACTGTATTCAGCTGTTTCTTGATGTGCAGCAATCGAATTATTTGAAGACGGGGAGATGTAATTCTGTTTATGTCGTCATGTAACACCTCTGGCAGAGAATGCTGCAGAGATTGCATCCTTGTCTTTGTAGCGATATACAGGGCTGTTCCATTCCTCAGGGGAATGCCAAAGTAATGGTTTAATGGTGTTAGTCGAGCAGTCCTGGTAATGTTCTGATGACATGGCTTCAAATCCTGTCACAGCAGATGGGGGAATTTAAATGCAATAAATGTTTGGAATTAAGAGTCTAATAATGCTCATGAATCCATTGTCGATTGTTGGAAAAGCTCATCAGGTTCATTAATGTCCTTTAGGGAATGAAACTTCCATCTATACCTGCTCTGGCCCACATGTGACTTCAGACCCACAGCAATGTGGTTGACTCTTAACTGCCCACTGGACAATAAATGAGACCTATCTTAATCCCAAGAGTAATTGTTTGATTAAAAATAATATTTTTGCAGTCATTTTGTCTCGTCAGATGTTTCAGAGTTCAACTCCAGTTCTGACTGGTTGTGGCAGGAATGCAAAAATTCGATCAGATCTTTTTTTAATCATTTCGCCCTCTATCTCAGATGTTATTTCTGCAATTTGGAATGTAGGCAGATAAGCTTTCACGGTTTGTCATCAGGTTTTGGTACACTTGGTCCTGACTGTGGCACGTTTGCCTACACTCTCACTGAACCATAGATTGGTTTGATGGTAATGGTAGACTGAGGGATTATTCCATTAAAAAAGTTACAGATTGTGTTTAATTACAATTCTGCTTTTGTTCCGCTGTGGTGCACAGCACCACATGAACATGAGTTTGTGCTGAAATATCTGTAGGGCAAGTCTGCTGTCTGTCCCCGAAGGCACACCGAGACCCATACAACTATCACCCCTGTACCCATTTAGCAACTCTGATGTCTGATATGGTAACACATCCATTTCAATATTCTAATTCCTCTGAGAGTCTGTCCATGGTGTCACCTCCCGCAAAACTATGCAACATATTCACTTAAAATCTTTCATTCGAATTTTGTTATCTTCTCTGTTTGAAATGATGTGTTTCCCTCTGTTTCTCTGCCCGACTATGATTAAGAGCTCTGTCATGTCGGTGATTCCAGCCTTATGTAGTTTCAGAACAAATGAGTTTGCACACCTTGTATTATCATTCACTCCCCAGTGTACGGTGCTTCATGGTTAAACACACATCTTTTGAATTGTTCAAAAACATCAATTTCTGGAGAAAATCAGAAGATATGGCAGCATCTGTGGCGAATGTCAAACAGAGATAACTTTTCGAGTCCAGTGGGACTACTTTTCAGAAGGACAAATGGACCATAAAATGGCCTTTTTCCGAACTTGACAGAAGTGGAAGGGGGTGATGGGAAATAGAGGATGTGGAGGCACAATGCCACAGGAGAATGGCCATTTCACTGTTGTGAAAGACAAACAGGTATAAATTTGGTGGAAATTAAGGCGTGCATGGGGGAAATGGGTTGTCACTATTGCACCAACACAAACAAGACCCATGCAAGGTAATAGGGAGGCCAAAAGAGAGAATATAAAGAAAATGGAGTACGGTCATGGTGAGGTCTAGCTGTGCAGTTATGGAATTGAACATAATCTCCTATAGGCTATACAGAACAAATGAGGCGCTACTCGACCTTCGGTTGTGCTTCACTGAAACATTGCAGACGCCCAGGGCTGAAATGTTCACATCAGAGCAAGTTAGGTTATTGAAGTGGGAAGTAATATGAAGGTTAGGATAATTCCAACAGATGGTGTGACAGCTTTACTCAAAGCAGTCTCCGTTTGGTTTTCCCTGTCCAAAACAGACTGCACTCTGAACAGCAATAACAGAAAACTGGATTGCAACATGACAAGTTAAATGCTGCTTCATATGGAAGGTGTGTTTGGGGCCTCGGACAAAGAGGAGGGAAGAGATGTTCAGGCAAGTGTTTCAGATCCTGCAATTGCATGGGAAGGTGCTATGGGGGAAATCGAAAAGTGTTCAAAGTGATAGAGAATATTAAAAATGGAGAGGAACTACATGAAATGCGGACAATGATCCGAAGGGGAAGATGGCAGAGGCAGAAAAAACTTTTATGGAATCGTCTACAAACGTAGGATGGACTTAGGTTGGAAATATGAATGGACTGGTCACCCTGTTAGAAGCTCTTGGCCAGAGAAAAAAGAAAGCTTATGTAAGGATGACGCATGAAGGCTCAATTGGGCTGCTTGACAGTTATAATTTTGCCAGTCCTAAAGCTGGAAGTCAGAGGAGTCAGGAAGGGGATTGGCGTTGGCGGATAGGATCAAGGAAAACCCACAGGTTTTCTGTAGGATTGGCAGGAATAAAAAGAATGACTGGAAGACGTTTAGCGCCAACAGGAGTGGAGTAGTAGTGGAAAGCTGTGCGACGAGTCAGAGAAGGTAGTGCAAAAGCAGAATGAATATTTTTCGTCGGCATTCACACTGGAAAACGAAAACGAGGATACTGGGATACACGCTACGAGACGGGATTGGATTGAGGTTCACGAGGAGGAGTTTTTAGATATTCTGGCAAGTGTGAAAATGGAAAAGTTCCCTGGCCTGGATGGGATTTATCCTGGGATTCTTTGGAAAGTCAGGGAGGAGATTGTAGAGACTTTGGCTTTGATGTCTATGTCGTCATTGTCTTCAGGTATAGTGCCAGAAGACGGTAGGGTGTTGTTCCCTCGGTCAAGAAGCTGAGTAGAGGCTACGCTGGATATTATAGACCAGTGAGCATTACTTCGGTTGTGGGTAAAGTGTTGATCAAGGTTATAATAGGAAGGATTTAAAAGGAATAAATTGATTAGGGATAATCAAGCCGGTTTTGTGACGGATAAGTCGTACCTCACAAACCACATGGAGTTCTTTGAGTAGGTGACCAACAGTTGCATGAGGGTAAAGCGGTTAATGTGGCGTTTCATAAGGTTCCTCACGGTCGGCTATCGCACAAAATACGGAGGGTGATTTGGCTGTTTGGATTAGAAATTGGCGAGCTGAAAGATGAAAAAGAGTGGTGGTTGCGAGGAAAAGTTTATCCTGGAGTGCAGTTGCATTTAGTATACGGCAAGGATCTCTTTAGGGGCCACTGTTTTTTGTCATTTCCATAAATGACCTGGAGGAGAGCCGAGAAGAATGGGTTTGTAAATTTGTGGTTGACTTCGGTAGAGTTGTGGATCGTGCTGAAGAATGTTTTCGGCCAACCAATAATGTCTTTTTTCAGCTCGCCAATTTCTGATCCAAACCACTAAAGCACACACAATCCCATGTATGACAAGAAGGACTGTGAGGCTTTCGAAATGGTTCAGAAGAGATTTAATAGGATGCTGCCAGGAATGCAGGAAAGGTCTTCCGTGGAAAGGCTGAGGAACTTGAGACTGATAAAGTAATGGAGAGAAGGTTGAGTGATGATTAATTGAGACATATAAGATAAGAAGATGTTTAGATAGCGTGGACAGTGAGCGCATTTTTCTTCAGATGGTGATTGCTCACACGAGGGGAAATAGCTTTACGTTGAGGGGTGACAGACATCGGTCAGATTGCAGTGGTATTTTCTTTGATCAGAGTGTAGTAGAATCATGGAATCTGCAACAGGAGTAGACTGATCACCATTAAGGGTATTTAAATTGTCTTTGGATTTATATATGTATGAAAATAAAATGGTGTAGTTTAGACGGACTTCAGCTTGGTTTCACAGTTCGGCACAACATCGAGGACCGAAGAGCCTGTGCTTCGTTGTAATGTTCTATATTGCATGTGTTTGATGGCGCTGTCGTGCAGGGAGTAGTGGAAGTAGATGACGAAGTTTCTGTGAATGTGGATTCCACTGCAGTGGGAAGTGAGGACAAAGGGATCTCTGTCATTGTTCGAGGAAGGAGGGCACGGGGTGAGACCAGAAGCCCCGGTGTTGGGACAGTCACAGCTGGAGGCTCAGCCGACACGTTTTAAGGGGATTTCTATTTTGAAGGAAAAGGAGGTCATATCAAAGACTGCTCACGGAAATATGGTATCACCACACAAAAATGACAGAGATGGAGAAACTAGGAGAATTGAGTCACTGTCAGCTGATCATGTGGTCATCCACTTGCAGATGTTTCCCAGAATGTTAAACATGAACCAGGCACAGAGATTGAGGATTGCTAGCTTATATCTGTTCTGAAGCAGGATGTGGAAAAAGACCGAAAGCAAGGTCAGTGGGCATGCATGGGCAGACATACAAACATATATCCAATAACACTCAGCAATTATTGTTTCTGATCAAACAGAAAGACTCGATAAGAAGATGATGCATCCATGTGTGACAAAGTCTCTCATGGAGAGTATCTAATCACAAAACGTCGAGCATTACTGTCAGGACCGAATTAGGGGGGTTATTTCTGGGACCAGAAGCACGTGATAGGCATGAATTTCAGCTGTTCTTCCTGAATTATCCCCAGAAGGCCCTGCGATTGCTGCTCGATCTTGTTTCCTGCTGACTTCCAACTGACTCTGGCTAGCTCTCCCTCGTGTCAATGTAGTAAGCTTTACTCAATGCTAATAACAATACCTCTGATTCCCTGTTTTCCTTTTCAAATTACAGAACATTCGTTGACATGATTGTCACGCAGTTCACTTTGAGCTGCTTAATTAAGTCTATCATCCATGAACTTGCATCAATCTGAGTTTTGTGCTTCTATTCTGCCTCTGGTCTCAGTGTGGTCCAGCCTCTCCAGTCATACTGTTTGACATATTCCACTCACATTTCATTCTTGGAAGTTTACTTCTTGTAGTAAACCTTATTGAATACATCTTTCATGCTTTGTACAGAATTCATACTTTCATGCAAGTGTCAACAAGTATATGCAGTATTCGTCTGACTTTGCTTAAGGCAAGTGTAGGCTGACCGTGTAATGGAACAATTCCCTTTCTTATATAGATCTGGCAGAAAAGCTTTTTCACTGAGAGGTCTTCAGCTCCTTTAGAAAAAGAACTCAGGTGCTTGGCTTCATATTGGCACTATTAAACGTTTCATGCTGCCTTAGCATTGCAATATGAAGAAAAACAAACAACAGTATGAAGTGTTCGGCGGAGTGCTGTTTACCTGTCATTTTAAATATAGTTTCAAATTTGCAGTGCTTACTTTTAAATGCATTTTCAGGAAGTTGTTCTCACATGGAATGTAGGAGGTCGAGGAGTGACATTCTCAAATCATGAGGGACATGGATAGGGTAAATAGCCAAGGTGTTTTCCACACTGTGGGCGTGTTCAAACATAGAGGGAAGAGGCTTAAGTTGCGAGGGGAAAGATTACAAAGGGACAACGGGACAACTTGTTCACGCAAAAGCTTATGTCGGCATGGAAAGATTTGCCAGAGAAAGAGTGATAAATGCAAGTACAGCAACAACATTTAAAAGCCATTTGGACAATCCTATGAATTGGAAAGATGAGAGGCATTTGGGCCAAGTGTAAACAGATGGGACTAATTAAGTGGGCGGCAAGGTGGCTCCATGGTTAGCACTATGCTTCACAGCACCACGGTTCTGCGTTTGATTCGCGCCTATCTGTGTGGAGTTTGCACATTCTCCTGTGGGTGCTCCCGTTTCCTCCCACAATCCAACGATATGCAGTTCAGGTGAATTGGCAATGCTAAAATGCCCACAGTGTTAATCAGGGGTAAATATGGGGTAGGGGAATGTTTTGGGTGGGTTTTTCTTCAGAGGGGCGGTGTGGACCTGCTGGGCCGAAGGGCCTGTTCCACACTGTAGAGAATGCCACGTTTGGAAAACTTGGCCATATGGACAAATTGGATCAGAATTAGTTTCTGCGGTGTATGAATCTATGCAGCTGACAAAAAAAGGTAGAAAATATTACGGAAGTAAATTGGAAAGGAATATTTGCAAAAGCATCATGATATTTCTGTGCATATAAAAGAAAAAAATCAAAATGAGTGTGCGACTTTTGGTAGAAGTCAAATGTTGAAAGTATATTGAAAACATTTGAAAGTCGTGACCGTGGAATTGAGTGCAGAGAACAGGCGGACAATTTACACCCGTACTTTACATGATTCCTCACAGCAGAAGGCACCGTAAATATTTCAATGATATGAATAAAATGGTAACTGGACGGTAGTTCATGAGATGTCTCGAACTAAAGGAACAAGTTATTTTCTATCCAACTGATAAGGGTGGACAGGTCAGCAGTAGATCATAGTTGATGTTAAAAGAAGTATTTAAAATTTGATTGGCATGTGTTGCAATACTGCTCTCTTACCTGGATGATTGCAGCCCAAACAATACTCAAGATGCTTCACACCGTCCAGGACAAACAGCCGTTTTGACTATCAGTTCACCCATCATTCTCCAGCATCAACTTTCATCAGCGTCAGTTTGTACTAAATCCAAGCTGCACTGAAATGATTCATCAAAGATCCGCAGACACCATCTTGCAAAACCAAGACCACCTCTATCCAGGAGGACAAGGGCAGAAGATGTCAGGGAATACCACCATCGCTTGGTCACCAGCTGCTCACAATAGACATTCAGCATATGGTTGATTGAATCAAATGGAATATAACCCAGTTTGCTGACGGTACGAAAGGACGTTGGATTGTGAGTGTGTGAACTGGATATAAAAAAATCTCCATGGTCTTGGATGAAAGTAGAGTGAATGTGGAACTACGTGGCAGAAGGATAATACTGTGGGTAGATGTGACGTTGCGCCCATTGGTGAGAACAATAGATTTCAGTCTACTATTTTGAAAGTGGTTGGTTGAAAAACGTTATTGTATAAAGTGAATTATGCTCTTTGTTGTTCCCTTCTGAGACATCTGAGGTCCATGCAGGGCAGTGAGTTCTAAAGTCAGAGGTCGATACTGAGAATGGCGTTGACAGTTTGCAAACTGGCCCTTCAGACCAACAAGTCCACACCGACCGTCCGTACAGCAAGCCACCCAGACCCGTTTCCCTTTTGCTAGTGTAGTTAACACTGTGTACAATTTAGTGTGGCCAATTCACCTGACCTGCACATCGTTGGACTAGTGTACATAGACCAAGCAAGTGTGTCGCTGTAACATTGCAAAGAATCTGAGTCTTCCTGTACACCAATCGCTGAAAATAATATTGCAGGAAAACGAAGCAGTTAAAAAATAAAGGTGTGAACCTTTAATTCATGGGCATTTGAGGACAGGTGTTGGCGTGCCTATCTGCAGCGGTACATGGCCTCGGTGCGACCTTGTCTCGAACGTTGTTCAGTATTGTGTGTCGTCTTGGTCTCCTTACCTACCAAAGAACAAATCTGACATTGAGTGATTGCAACGAAGGATAACCAGTCTGACTTCTATGATGACAGGCTCTTTGTGTTGGCAGAGTTTGATTCGACTGGGCCTGTATTCCATGGGTATAGGAAAATGAGTGGAGTAATCAGTGAAATATCCAAATCGCTGCAGGACAAGTCAGATTGGAATCAGGGACGATAATTCCCCTGACTGGGACGTCTAAAATAAAGGGACCACAGTGTTAGGTACAGGCAGGCCATTCTACACTGAGATGACAATAAATGCCTACACTCAGAGACGGGGCAAATTGTGAAGTTTCTCCCACATAAGGCTATGGAAGCCAAGGCAGTTGATATCAATTAAGACGTACAGACACTAAAGGGATACGGAGGGAGAAGGAATATTTTGTTGTGATAGAGAATTAGCTATCTATGGGGTAGAAAACTCTTTGGACTGAAGGGAAACTTATATTTCCTACTTCACATTTTTCCAAAGAGCAATCACAACAAGTAATACATATCTTGCGTGGGAAAAATACATTGGGAAGATGCTCAGTCATGTACTAGAATGGGGGAAAGTTAATTTGTTGAACGACCTACTCATTTTTTAGTGTTTCTGTGGAGTTTATGTGAATGTTCTGTAAATGTTGCAACAAGCTCTCGAATGTAGGAAGGAGGACTCTGCAGGGTCGACTGACTGTATTTCTAATTCCCTTTTCCGATATCGAGGCTGTTGACGGGTGTTCTGACCGATTTCACCCGTTAACCCCTCGGAGCACTTTGCTATAGTTGAGTCTCCTGTTTGCCGTTTCAGACACCATTGAAGGGTTTATCACATGTCTGTGTGTCTGGAGTCACTTTTCAGTCAGACCACGAAAACACGGAATATTTGCTTCCTGAAAGTACATTAGGGAAGCAGATTAGAGTTTACAAACGACATTGGCTTCAACGTGACTATTACTGACACCAGATTTTAGATCTTGATTTTTGAACTTGGACTGAACTTCCACCAGTTGCCAGAGCATTAGCCTGGTGAGGATTAATTTTCCAGTGACATTTCCACAACGACCCCATCTGCACGTGGGTACCTACCGCCAACCACACTGAGCGGGATATTTCTGTGCTTCTGAACAGGGCTGAAAAAGTAACTTCCAGAAGTTTGACTGTTGTGATGAGATCGAGGGGTGCTAATTGGTCAGACTGTGATTATTCCCCTCTTTGGTGACTGGACATAGTTGAGTAACTTTCCATATTGCCAAGGAGATGTCAGAGTTTGTGCTGGAATGAAACAGCTTCCCCAGGAACACGGCTTGTTGTGCAGCACAAGTCTTCACTCCTATTGCAGGAATGGTGTCAGGGCCCATTGCCTTTGTCGTATCTATTGTGATCAGCTGTTTCTTCATGTCACGGTCAGCGAATCAAATTGATTGAATACAGATATCTGTGATTCTGTGGTGAGTGCGAGTTGGATCGTCGAGACAACACTTCTGTCTGAAGATGTTGCAGATACTACATCCTTGACTTTTACACAGATATAAAGGGCTGTTACATTATTTAGCAACGGTATGTTTGTGCAGACGTTTCCTTCAGTGAGTTGTTTCCATCACCATTTACGACTGGATGTAAAAGGACTCTTCGTCTGTTGGTGTTGAGAACATTTCGCCCTCTCCATCATATGTTAGTCCTGCTGTTTGTAATGAAAGCGGTCGAGTGCGTTAGCTTTCACGGGTTGCCATCAGGTGTAGGTACACATGGTTCTGACCCTTGATTATTCACCTTCACTCGTTCCTCAACCATAGATCGGCTTGATGGTCATGGTAGACTGAAGATATATCTCAGCCAAAAAGTTACAGATTGTCGTTGAATATAATTCTGCTGCTACTGCTGTGGTGCACAGCACCAAATCAATGTCAAGAATACTCTAAAAACGTTCGGAAATGATTGAAAGTTTTTAAAGAGAATTTTTGACCTGGAAATGCATTGAGGGCTTTGGAGAATTGGTGATGAAAGAGACATTATAAAGTGAAAGACATTTAGAGACATTCAAAAAGGAAAAGGACGCTTCAGTCCAACATGTCCATGCTCACCACGTTTTCTAAACTGAATTCATCCCATTTGCCTGCACTTGGCACATACCTCTTTGAAACTATGATTCCTGTCCCATTAAATTTTGTTTTTCATATTGTAATTGTCCCCACCGGTGCCACTTCCACTGACAGCTCGTTTCATATGCACATCACCCTGCCTGAGAAACTGCTGCATCTTATTTACCTTTTAAATCTCTCGCCTCTCAACTTATCCTGCCTGGTTTGGACACCTGTACCGTCCAGTAAAGACGTTAGCTATACACCCTATTATAAACCTCTGCAAGGTCACCTCATCACCACCGACGCAAAAGGGGAAAATAATCCCGCACTATCCATTCTATCCTTATATCTCAGAGCTCCCGTCTCCATTACATCATTTAAAATATTGTGCGGAGAAATCAGAGTTAATTTGTCGGGTCCAGTGACCCTTCCTCAGGTCTCTGAGGAATAATACAAATATCTTAACTGGTGGCACTGCAATTTCCCCTCTGCTTCCCACAATGACCTGGCAGACACAAACAGGTCTTGGGTGTTGATCAACTGTTACGCATTTCAAGACCTCCAGCACTTCAACTTTTGTAACGTAGCCTCCTTTCAAAACATCACTACATGGATTCCTTTCCCCGATTTCACTCGCTTGAATGTCTTGCCCCACAGTAAATATTCATGAGGTATATTTGTATAGGACCTCACACGTCGGCAGAAATAGA
The DNA here is from genome assembly GCF_037043375.1 of Chiloscyllium plagiosum. Classification (NCBI taxonomy): domain Eukaryota; kingdom Metazoa; phylum Chordata; class Chondrichthyes; order Orectolobiformes; family Hemiscylliidae; genus Chiloscyllium; species Chiloscyllium plagiosum. The sequence continues at coordinate 99,665,486 of NW_028270159.1, read as the reverse complement.
CTGTAAGGCAGAGGAGTGGGGAAGGTTGAGTTGTTGTGAGGAATGTGAACCCAGCTTGGCCAGGCACTTATGAACTGTTTTGTTGAACTGTCCACTATGTTTCTGCTTTTTCCCACTTTTACAGGAAGCGATGAAATGTTTTATATTATAATGTTGTTTTCTTTATTTTTCTGCTTTGTACCAGGATTCTGACCCTGGGTGATTCGGATGGGGGTTGGTGAGGCAGTGTGGGGAGCTGTTATCTTTGTCTATAAGATTGCATCACATATGGCGACTTGTAACATTTTTTTCTGTCCTCATGTGAGTGCATAGAACAATAAATCTAATAAACCTAATTATTCTCCTGTGAATTATCGCGAATAGGTTACAGATGGTTTAGGGTGAGAGGGGAAAGAAATAACAGTGACCTGAGAGATAACCTTTTCACTCAGAGGGTGGTGCGTGTATGGAATGAGCTGCCAGAGGAAATGATGGAGGCTAGCACAGTTGCAACATTTAAAAGGCATCTGGATTGTTATATGAATAGTAAGGGTTTAGAGAGATATCGGCCAGGTGCTGGCAGGTAGGAATAGATTGGGTTCGGATATCTGGTCGGCATGGGCGAGGTGGACGTAGGGTCCGTTTCCGTGCTGTACATCTCAATGACTCTATGACATAAATGGCTTTTCAATTTTTAAGGGGCTCTATTCTCTCCCTGGTTACACTTTTGCCATTCATATGCGTGTGGAATCTTATCTGATTCTGCAATCACTATTTGCCAAAGCTGTCTCATGCCCGCTTTTCCTCTCCCGATTTTTCCCGTAAGTATACATCCTCCATGCTCCTTAATGGTTTCATTGACCCCCGCTTCCGAGATCTGACATATGCATCCTTCTTTTTTTCTTGATCAGAGGCTCCACCGTATTTTGTTCTCTACTCCTGCTAACATTGCCCTTGACACTGACTGGAACATGGTGTCACTGGACTCTCATTTAGTCGCTTCTGAAAGAGTCTCACTTGCCAGATGTCCCTCGACCTGTGAACAGTTTCCCTGAATCATTTTTGAAAGTTCCTGCCGAATACCGTCTAAATGGTCCTTGCCCCAATTTATAATATAAACTTCTGGATCGGCACTGTCCTTGAGCAGAACAATTTTCAAGCTAATATAATTATCGTCACTGGTCTCAAAGTGCTTTCACTGCAACAGGGTGTTCATCTGCCCTCTTATTCTCTAATTGCTTAGGGAAGGATGATATTAAACTGGAAAAGGTGAAGAAGAAATTTGCAAGGATGTTGCGTTAAGTCAACAGTCTGATATACAGAGAGAGTTCGGACAAGGTAGGTATTTGTTTCTAGAGGTGCATTTTATGGATGAGTATAAGGTCATAAGAGGCATGTAGATGGTGAATGGGCACACGTTTTTCCCCAGGATTGGGAAAGCTAGGATGAGAAAGCATCAGTGTAAATTTCGAGGGGAAAGGAGAAAAGGGAACCTGAGGGACAACGTTTTTATACGGAGGGTTGTATTCATACAGAATGAGCTACGAGCGGAAGTGGTTGAGACGGGTCTGTTAACAACATTGCAAAGGCATTTGGACAAGTACATGGATAGGCAATGTTACAGAGGATATGGGCTACGTGCAGGGAAATGGGACTACGTGAGTGTACATGCTCATCGGAATACATCAGTTTCGTCCAAAGTACCATGTCTGTATGAATCCAACACACCCATTGCTGACCCGAAAACTACCACCGGGCTTGTTTCCGGAAATTCCAACCAATTCTCACTATAATTTGGAAAAGTACATCAATAAAATGTAATAAAATTCGTCTCAAACTCTTCCAAAATGCCTGGATACAACTGTACTGTTTTGGTCTGCATATTTGCCTTTGCTGGACGGATATCTTGTCCACGTTTTTAGGTCAGTGAAGTTCTGTGGTCTGCATAGCTCCTGGTACGAGAAGGCTGGTACAATTGCAACATTTTAAAGTAATTTGTATGTATATGAATATGAAGTTTTTGGAGGGATATGGGTAGGGTGATGGCAGGTGGGAATAAATTAGGTTCAGATATCTAGTCGGCATGGACGGTTGGAACGAAGTGTCTGTTTCCATGCTGTTCATCTCTATGACTCTATATGTAGTCCGTGTTTCTCGATGAATGCAGTGTTGTGCTCTGCACAGCACCCCGTACTGGACAGATATCGAGTCTGAATTTATGGTCCAATGTACTCCTGTGGTCTGCATAGCTCCCTGTGCAGAACAGATATCTCACCCCGTTTTATAGGTCAATGCATGGATGTGGTCTGCATACCTCTCTTTGCTGGACAGATATCTAGTCCGGGTTTATAGATCAATGCACGGCCATGGTCTGCACATTGTTGCACTCTGAGTAGACTGATGGGTGTGGCTCAAGTAGAGCTTGCTCAACGCAGTGCTCAATGCTGAATAGATATCTCCTTGGGATTTCTGGTACATGGGCTGGTTCTGTAAGTGAGATTGAGAACCTGATACAATTAACCATTTCAGCTGATCTAACAATGTATTTCTTTTATGTTTCCATTCTTGTGTTTGGACCTTCCGTATTTCACTGTACTAATGTTAAACTGTGCCCATGCACAGTGCATCATGTTGGTGTATACACACTATCTTGGCAGCAGCCACATCCTCCTCATTTGGAAGCAGCCAACCATTCTCATCGTCTTCGTGTCTCCACGTAGAAAGAAAGGATGAACTCTCAGATAAACGCAGACCTTTTGATACATGGCTTAAAACACTCTCCCCCTCATCACTTCCCACCGTCAACCGACCACATGAAGTTATCCCGTGTATACCGACAGGAATGGCGCCACGGTGAACGGCATGAAGCAGACCATCAAGGAGATGGAGCAACCCTTCCCATGTCTGAAAGGAACTGAGTGAACCCTCCAGTACACACTGTCAAAAAGTCCAGTAATCTGTCTCCATTTATGTAATGTTCAACCTTTTATTCTGCCTGAAACAATCACAGATTCACAGTTACCCATATTATATACTATCGAACAATTATTTATAATTGCGTATCCAATTAGAGATTCTCTACCTCCTCTTGATAACTTCGTTTCCAGCCTATATTAGTTTCATCCAAAATTTAGCACCTGTTTCGTTACATTTACCAAAACGATTGAAATCGTTTGCAAATAATTGAGTTCTCAGCACTGGTCACTGTGTCATAGTGAATCTTTGTTAATCTGATAAAGACTAATTTATCCCGAATTTATCCCTGTTTCTGGCTCAGTAACCAGTCCTCCCCGTATTCCTGTGTCACAGTTTTGAAAGGCTGAATATTCCCTTCCATTTGCTGTGTAACAGACATGAGACGTTAAAAGATCTGCTCCAGTTGCTGAGTAACAGCCCCGAATGCCTGAATAGGCTCATTCCGTTCCATTTTAAAACTCTTGATGGGCTGAATCATCTGCTTCAGGATAGGTGCAGGTTTTGAATGATGCTGAATATTTTGAAACCATCAGTGAACAATCCACTTCTTCTTTATCATGGAGGCAAGGTCATTGAAGCTGCAGTTGCTGATAGCCCACAGTGACTCATGGATAATCAGTTTCCACTTGTCAGTACGACAGAGGAGGAGTTGCCACATGGCACAGTAGGTTGTATCTTCAATACAAGGCTGAGCCTTTTCCTCTGCCAGGACTGTGAGCTGGCTGCTCCTACATCTCTGAAAAGTAGTTTGTTGATAATGTTTCCCTCTTGTTGGTTCGTCCATCACTTCCCACAGTCTGGCTGCTGTGTATTACAGATCTCGCCCTAATCAGTCAGTGGTGAGCCTGTGGGGACACTCTTGGTGATTGATATTGAAGTCCCACACCAAAGGTACGTCCTCTGTCATTGTAGCAATGAATAAAAGCTAAAAAGAAGTCACAGCATAGGAACAAGCCCTTCGGCCTTCCAAGCCTGTGCCGATTCACACCCTCGAACTAAACCTGTCGCCTATTTTCCAGCGATATGTATACCTCTGCTCACTGCCGATTCATGTATCTGTCTTGATAGATCTAAAATGGCGCTATTGTATGCGCCTCTGTCACCCCCACTGGCAATGCATTCCAGGCAACGTGCCATCCACATGAGGAATTTTCCACACATATCTCCCTTAAACTTTTCCCCTCTCACCTGGAATTCATGACTCCTAGTAATGGAGTCCCCACTCTGGGGGGGAAAAAAGCATCTGACTTTCCAACCTGTCTACACCTCCCATGATTTTCTCGATCTCAGTCTGGTCCCCCTCAATCTATGTCTTTCGAAGGAAAATAATTCTAATATATTCAATCTCTCTTCATAGCTAGCGCCCTCCATACCAGGCAACATACTGGTGAACTTTCTCTAAACCCTCTTCAAAATACCCAAATTCTTTTTCTAATGTGGCGACCAGAACTGCACGCAGTATTCCAATCGGGGCCAAACCGTTGTCCTATACAACTGCAAGATGACTTGACAACTCACAAAACACTGTTCAATGAAGGAAAGCTTTCTGTATGCCTTCTTGGTTACGCTATTGCACTACGCTGCCACTTTCAGGGAACAATAGACCTCTACACCCAGGACTCTCTGTGCTTCAATTTCCCCCAGGACCTTTCTCGTTTACCATGTAGTGCACTCCAGAATTAGGTCTTCCAAACTGCATCACCTCACATTTGCTCGAATGGAACTCTATTTGCCATTTCTCTGGCCAACACTCCAAATGTATCTGTATTCTGCTGTATTCTCAGACAGTTCAATTCACTATCTGCTATGGCACCAATCTTCGTGTCATCTGAAAACTTGCTAATCCGTTTTCAAGGATGCTGCAAAGACATCTGGTATCGCTGCAACAAATTCGTCTCTCGCTTCCGTCACTAATTGGGATAGATCCCATCCGGACCTGGGGACATGTCACCTTAGTGCCTTTTAAAGTATCCAACACTTCTTCCGTCCTTGTGCTGACTTGACCTCGAGTAATCAAACAGCCGTCCTTAACCTCAACATTTGTCCCTCTCTTCTGTCAGTACCGACTCATAGTACCCATTCAGAATCTCAGCTTTTTTTTTCTAATTCCACCCATAACTTTCCTACTTTGTTCATGAGTGGGCCTACCCTGTCCCTTGGTACCATCTCAATCCTATATATGAATAAAAGCTTTTGGAATTTTCCTTAACCCTGCTAGCAGAAGTTATATCATCATCCCTTTCAGACCTCTTAATCCCTCGTTTCAAATTGGTCCTATTTTCCTGACATTCTTCCAAAGCTTCATTTGCTTTAAGTCGCCTAGACGTTACAAATGTTGCTTTTATCTTCTTAGCTCCTCTCTCAATTCCACCCGTCCTCCATGGTTCCATAATCTTGCCATTTCCATTCTTCATTTTCGCAGGAACATATTTCTCATGGACTCTAATCACTCTCTCTTTAAAAACCTCCCTAATATAAAATCTGGATTTATCCCCAAACAGTTGCTCCCAATCCACATTCCCCAGCAGCCGAATCTTGCTACAGTTGGCCTCCCACCAATTAAGAACTCTTCCTATCCGACTCCTCTCGTTTTTGTCCATGGCTGTTCTCTAATTTACAACAATGTGGTCACCACTGACAAAGTAATCCCTTACGAAATTTAACCATCAGACCAGTCTTATTCCCCAACAACAGGCCCATATAGACTCTTCCCGACTTGGATATTAACACGCCACCCTTGAAAACACTCCTCTTTGTACATTACAAATTGTGCTCCATCTATATGTGATTTAAGGAGCCGGTGTTGGACTGGGGTGGACAAAGTTATAAAATCACACGACATCAGGTTATATTTCAACATGTTGATTTGGAGACACTGGCCTTCGAAGTGTTGCCCCTTTAACCAACTGCTGAAGAAGCAGCGCTTCGAAGTTCAGTGTCTCGAAATAAACATATTGGACCACACCTCTTGTTGAGTGATATTTTCTGAAATAAATAAAATTTTATTTTGAGAGATTAAGAACGCATACAAGAAATTGTATACTATGCAATACTGTGGTCATACTTTAACAGTTGTGCTGTCTTACACCAGGCTTGTGCAGTACTAATGACACTTCATATAAAACAGACAACCTCAAGTGGGATTACAACGCGAAGCCAATACCTGCCCATCGATGAAGGGCATTCATACAGCAACGACTATCATTTTCTTTAGAGGCTGAAAAAATACATTTTTTTTAAGAAAAGCACTATTAAAGCAGAAACCATGGGAAATATTTCCATTTGAAGCACTAGCGTTTCCTCAAAAGCAGCAATTTCCTGGAAGTTGTCTACAAAATAAAATAACAAAGTAATGGTGGTCTCATTTCCTTGTACAATTGGAACTAAACTTAATAGAAAGAAAACAAAACTAAGGGGGAAAAAGTTAGCTGCCCAGTTGACTCACTAAAATTGGTGACATAAAGTGACTAGGCTTTGTGGCATTGGATCAATCAATTTCACATTCAGTACACAAGTGCACTAGTAGCAGCGCAAAGTATCAATGAAATTTTCTCCAATTTCCTGTTCAGCCATAACTTTTGTCAAAAGTCTGAATGTATTTGCTTGACAACAAAAAAAGACGTTTTTGTATTTTATCCTAATTGCCCCATTCACACTATTGTCCAATTTCTTTTATCTTTTGGCCAGTCCCATCATTACTTTACAGCTTCCTTTCAGTAACTGGTGACAGTTTTAAAATTTACTCTTAGCAGTCATAATCATTACTCTGTAGTCGTATCGAATCTCATCATATTAAATAACTGTTGTGATGTTTAATTAACTCCAATTAAACCAGTAACACGATGTGAATTCCAGTCAATGCTGAGAAAATTAAAATATCCTGTCACTCTGTTGCTCCTATATTTTTCCATATTCTGTTTACATATTCGTACCTCGATCTCACGCTCACTGTTGGGCGGCCTGTAAATCACGCCCAACATTGCTACCGCACCATTCCTATTTCTAAGCTCTGCCCATATTGCCTCCATACTCGAGTCTCCATAATGCCCTCCTGCAGCACAACTGTGATATTCCCTCTGATCAGTATTGCAACTCCTCCACTCCTTTTACCTCATTCACTATCTGCCTGAAGCATCTATATCGTGGGGCATTTAGTTGCCAATCTTGCCTTAGCCTCAAACAGTTCTCAGTAATAGCAATAACATCATGCTCCCAAATACCCATCCAAGCACTACATTCATCTGCCTTACCTACAACATTTCTAACATTAAAGCAAATACACCTGAAACCACCTGTCGCTTTGTGTTCATAGTCCGCCTCGTGCCGAGTCTTGTCTTTGTCAAGCTGACTTCATTATCTCGTTTCTGACAGGCTTTAGTTACGACCCCCTTTCTGTCCACTAAACTGCCCATTTGGTTCCAACACCCCCTGCAACATTAGTTTTAATCCTCCACAACAGCGTTTACAAAAGCACCCCTCAGGACGTTTGTTCCAGTCCAGCCCAGGTGAAGACCGTCCAATTTGTAACAGTCCCTCTTCTCCCAAAACTAGTCCCAATGTCGCAAAATGTGATCCTCTTCCTCGTCCACAATCTCTCAAGTCACGCATTAATCCTGCCTATTCTATCATTCCTACTACGACTAGCATGTGGCACTGGTAGCCATCCTGTTATTACTACCTCTAAAGTTCAACATTTTAACTTGGCTCATAACTCGCTAAATTCTGCTTGTATGACCACATCCCGTTTTTTTTTTTTACCAATATCAGGGTTGCTGATATGCACCATGACAGCTGCTTCAGTTCTTCCTCTGATTTTTGTCAACATCGAGGGGAACTGAGTTATCACCGAGGGGTGGTTTGGAGCACAGTAGATGTGCATCGGTCAGAGATTTCTGACAATATCTGACAATCAATGCTGGGGAATTCCAGCGTAACTCATTTCCTGACTCTATACCACGGTGTCCGCACCGCTGGTGGGTCTGTCCTGCCGTTGGGGCAGGATATACCCAGGGATGGTGATGGGGCTTCATAAAACGTCAAGCATCAGGTCTGATTCTGAGAGTATGCCAGAATGTTTTCTGACTTGTTCAATATGAGGAACAAAGATGACAATGTATCAGGGAATAATCGGGTAAAGGGCTGACTGAAAGGCAGTCTGTCTAAATGTGTGTTGTATTATCGGACAACATTGAGGAAATTAATGTATACATTGAGGTAAATGAGTGTGAGTTAATGGCATTAAAAAGAAATGGTGACATGATGACTGATATTGGGAACTGAATTTTGAGAACATGTACACCTGGAAGTGTTCTACCAAATTGTGAAGGAGGTGGGGGAGATCTCCGAGTAAAGGAGGGCATATCTACGATCGAAAAAGAGTATCTGAAATCAATTGGTACAAGGTATTACACAGATGATTTAGTGTTCAGAAACAAGTGCACTGTGTCAAAGTTCACAGACGATATTAAGATGAGTTGTACTACGAAGGTTGCAAAGGACAATGTAAGTCTGCAGAGTGATATAGATAGGTTAACTGAGTTGGCAAGGATCTGGCAGATGGAGTATGATGTTTGTCAATTTACGGTTGTGAATTTTGGTCGGAATAATAGCAAAATGCACGATCATTTAAAGGGTTAACAACTGGACCATGCTGTTGTGCAGAGGGGCCTCGTGTATAAATCACAAAAAGTTGGTTTGCAGGTTTAGAAGGTAATAAAGTCCTTCATTGTCAAAAGGATGCAGGATAAAATCAGGGAGATTTTGTTATAATTGCTTATGGTGTTGGTGAGGCCACACCTGCAGTACTGTGTACAGTTTTGGTCTCCTTACTTGAGAAATGATGCACTGGCACTGGATGGAGTGTATAGTGTAGACGAGGTTGACCACGTGGATTCCGAAGTTGAGAGGGTTGCCGGATGAGTGCACATTGAGTCGACAGGAAGATACTCATCAGAATTTAGAAACATGAGCGGCACGGTGGCACAGTGGTTAGCACTGCTGCCTCACAGCGCCTGAGACCCGGGTTCAATTCCCGCCTTAGGCGACTGACTGTGTGGAGTTTGCACGTTCTCCCCGTGTCTGCGTGGGTTTCCTCCGGGTGCTCCGGTTTCCTCCCACAGTCTAAAGATGTGCATGGTCAGGTGAATTGGCCATGCTAAATTGCCTGCAGTATTAGGTAAGGGGTAAATGTAGGGGTATGGGTGGGTTGCGGGTCGGTGTGGACTTGTTGGGCCGAAGGGCCTGTTTCCACACTGTAATGTAATCTAATCTAATGTAATCTAAAAAAATCTAATGAGGGGGAATCTTATCGAAAAACATGAAGGGAACAAATATGATAGCAACAGAGAGCGTTTTTCCCACGGGCGGGTGAAACACGATTTTGGGGACACTGTCGGAAAATAAGGAAGAGCAGATTTAGCATTGACTAATCCAAACGATTGTGAATCTGTGGAATAAAATGCCCAGTGAGGTATGTGAACATTGCAGGAAATGAAGCATGAAAGTGGAACTGAGTCCATGAAAACATCAGGCATGATTGGATTGAATGGCGCAGCCGGTTCGCTGGGGCAGATAGTCCAATCCTGGTCTTATTTCTTATGTTCTTTTCCTTTGCACTTCTTGTTTTTGTTTAAAACGTTCCAGTTGATTTGGGTTTGGGTAGAAATTCGCACTGGGAGGCGGAATGGATCTCACCAACCCCTCACATTAATTGGTTTTCGAGCCCACACAATGCGAGTCAAATTGGGTTTCCCTTAGTTCTTACGACACAACATTCCCAGTGCACCTCCCCTCTCAGCAAAGAATCTGGAATTACCCAGCATCCCGGGAATCAGTGCCATCTTTGAAAGCCTATAGTGCACTGGGACACGCACAGTCCAAGTGGAGCTACCGTGCAAAGCCCCTGATATTGAGCTTTTAAGTGACAGGCATGGAAACATTACATCCCTCCCTAAACCCAGATTGTGCGCATAGGCATAGATCTCCTCCTGGGAGGGGAGGGTCACAAGCAGGTCTTGCCCTTCCCCCAGGACCAGTGGTGGGGGCCATGGCACCAGACCATGCCTGCCTGCTCTGAATTTTCCCCTGGGTTAGAGCAGTCTCAACCATTGAGAGGAATATACAGCATTTTATGAAGATCATTGTCCTTCTCCCTCCATCAGTGTAAGGGGCGGCTCACGGAGATTGTCACCATTACTCTTTATGAGAATGAATAAGAGGCAGCTAGATTATCATGAGATCAAGAAAGGCTTCAGGAAACATCTCACTCACTGTGCCAATAATCTCAACACAGCCCACACTGCTCAGATTACACAGAAATATTTTGCCCGGGGTTTTGAAACAGCAGGTCCAGAAAAAAATATATACTGGTAAGAGTTATATATAGAAGGTAAAACTGTGGAGCAAATTTAGTGCATACTTCAAACAGGAAATTAGCCATTCCAGACATTACTGATGAAACTCAGCTGGTCTGCTCGCAGCTGTAGGAAAAAAAAATAAAGATAATATTTCAAATCTGGGAACCATACATAAGAACAGTTTTTGTTTCCTATCTCCAGCATCTGCAGTTATTTGTTTTATATTATATTGACAAGTATTGTTCGGGATTAGTGGTGCTGGAAGAGCACAGAAGTTCAGGCAGCATCCAAGGGCAATCGACGTTTGGACTCTGCTGAGTGAAAGTTTGGAACTTGGGTGAGTTGGGGAAAGGGGAAATTAGGAAACAGTTGAAGTCCACATTGATGCCCTTGGGTTGGGGTTTTCCTAGGTGGAAGATGAGGCTTTCTTCCTCCAGGCGTCTGGTGGTGAGGGAGCGGCGGTGAAGGAGGCCCACGATTTCTCTGTCCTCGGCAGAGTGGGAGAAGGAGTTGAAATGTTGGGCCAAGGGGCGGTGTGGTTGATTGGTGCGGGTGGCCTGGAGATGTTCCTGAAAGCGCTCTGCTGGGAGGCGTCCAGTCTGCCCAATGTAGAGAAGACCGCATCGGGATCAACAGATACAACATGACATGGTTGAAGAGCTTCAGCTGTGGTTCGTACGATATTAATGGATGACGTGGTCAAGGAAGAAGGGGAAAGGGTAACGGCAAAACTGCAGGAGATGAAGCGGTGACAGCCAAAGGCCAGACCTATCGGCATTTCGCTGGGGTGAGGGGTGTGTGAATCCTCGAGTGAAGGAAAAGAAGGTCATGTTTGAGGTCCCTAAATGGAATTCAGAAATATCTGAACACCCGTGACAAATCCAGAGGAAAGTGGGTGAATGCAGTCACTCTCCGTTGATTATTGAGTTGGCATAGTGGCTCAGTGGTTAGAACTGTGCCTTGGACCCGCTTTGATTCTACCCTCAGCTGGCTGCCTGTGTGGGGTTTTCACATTGTACCCGTGTGTCCGTGTATTTCTCCAGGTGCTCTGTTTTCCTCCCATACTCTAAACATCCGCAGTTTCGGTGGACGGGCCTTGAGGAATTGCACTGCATTATTCAGTGATGTGCAGGTTAACTATAGAATTGCAGCATTACAGGGATAGGGTACGGGTGTGTCTGGTGGGACACCCTTTGGCCCATCATCGTCAGTGTGACGTTGATGGGCCACATGTCCTGTTTTCACACTGCAAGCGTTCTATTATCTCTATTAAGGTCTTTGTTTGTGGAAACACTTCACAAGACCCTACATATAAGTCTTGTCCTGCTTTACCTTACAGAATGCTACAGGTTACTTCTGTTAGGCAGATAGTTAGTTGAAGCGAAGCAGCATTATAGTGGCAAAGGTTTGCACTACTTCCCATACTGGGCAGGTAGTCTGGTTTACTGAGCAATACACTAGCATAATCTGCGCAACTCTCTGTGCTGGGTGTAACCTTGTCCCAATTTGCAGCGTTTGGGAAGGTTCTGTGAAACAGATCCAGAATTTGATGCAATGAACCATTTCAACTGGTTTTGAAATGCCTTGATTCAATGTCCTCTTTCCTGTGATTTGCACCTTCCAAGGCGATTCACTTCCAGTACGTCTCACTCCACTGTATTGCCCCCCCCCACCGATGTTTCCACGTATGTCCTCAGTTCATGAATTACCTGTTTCTATTTTAATGTGAATCTTTCTGTCCCTCTGTATCTTTCCATGGACTTGGTTTCTTAGCTCCCAGTCTGTCGAGTGCTGCCAGTGAGAAGCTCAGGAAAAAATGAAATGGTGTGCGTCGGGCTGTTGTTCACTTCCAAATGGTGCTCGAAGTTGCACAGGGGTTTCCAGTAGTTTTGATGCATGACTTTGAAACGTAGACTGTGCCTGTCCACTGATGGACTATGTTTGTGCCTGTCAGTTGATCGTGCTGTTGGTAACACAAGGAAGCCCCTTGAGTATTGTTGTGAAGTATTGGCATTAGCATGTTGCTGAGAGGTTTCTAACTGACTCTTTATATTGACGAATTGGTGGAGGTGCTATGGATGCTTTGCTGCAGGTTGTGCTGTGAACTGCCTCAGACATTCAGGGAGATCTGAGGATTTCGTGGCCCAACTCTGGATGGAATATGGGAACTGTAGTTACTGCGTCTGGGTCTGCAACATGCACAAAAAATGAAACAGACGCCGCGTAGAAGGACAGGTCGAAAGCCATGGAGTGATTATGCTTGGGAAAAGGCATCTGCTGTATCTGTCGATGTCTTAACTTGAACACATACACTCTCACTCTCCCCCTTATATCCACTCACGTTCTCCCCATCTCCCGAGACAACCCTTCTCTCTCTCTCTCTCTTTCTCTGTCGCTCTTTCTCACACATACACACAGACACATACAAACAAACACACACACATACACATACACACACACGCACACACACATGGACACGCACACGCACACACACACCCAGTACCTCCTGGCAGCGAATTGAAAGAAATTCTGGGATTTGCATATTAATCAATCAAATCCTGCACCTCCATTCTAACGAATTAAAGAATTAAAAACTTTCGAGTGTGTTCAATTAAATCATATGAGTAGTACAACGCTTTGATCTTTTCCGTATAAATTCTGTGTCGAACATCATCCTCTCTCACTAACACCTGTTTAAGTAGCAACACTCCAGAAGCTAGGGTTTTCAAATAATCCTGTTGGACTATAATCTGGTGTCGTGTGATTTTTGACCTTGTTCAAGCCAGTCAAACACCAGCACTTTCAAATCCTGATTAGTCAATCCTCTCTCAATCCTATCACAGATAATAGCTATAATTGCGATAATATCACAGATAACAGCTATCGTTGGGATAGTATTGCAGATCTGAAAATGTGTTGCTGGAAAAGCGCAGCAGGTCACGCAGCATCCAAAGAAAAGGAGAATCGACGTTTCGGGCATGAGCCCTTCTTCAGGAATGAGGAAAGTGTGACAAGCAGGCTAAGATAAAAGGTAGGGAGGAAGGACTTGGGTGAGGGGCGTTGGAAATGCGAGAGGTTGGAGGAGGTCAAGGAGAGGGTGATAGGCCGGAGTGGGGGTGGGGGCGGAGAGGCCAGGAAGAAGATTACAGGTAAGGAAGGCGGTGCTGAGTTCGAGGGATTTGACTGAGACAAGGTGAGGCGAGGGGAAATGAGGAAACTGGAGAAATCCGAGTTCATCCCTTGTGGTTGGAGGGTTCCCAGGCAGAAGGTGAGGCTCTCTTCGTCCAACCGTCATGTTGCTATGGTCTGGCGATGGAGGAGTCCAAGGAACTGCATGTCCTTGGTGGATTAGGAGGGGGAGTTGAAGTGTTGAGCCACGGTGTGGTTGGGTTGGTTGGTCCAGGTGTCCCAGAGGTGTTCTCTGGAACGTTCTGCAAGTAGGCGGCCTGTCTCCCAAAAAAAAGGAGGCCACATCGGGTGTAGCGGATGCTGTAAATGATGTGTGTGGAGGTGCAGGTGAATTTGTGGCGGATATGGAAGGATCCCTTGGGGCCTTGGAGGGAACAAGGGGGAGGTGTGGGCGCAATATTTGCATTTCTAGCGGTTGCAAGGGAAGGTGCCTGGAGTGGAGGTTGGGTTGGTGGGGGGTGTGGAACTGACGAGGGAGTCACGGAGCGAGTGGTCGTTTCGGAACGCTGATAGGGAAGGGGAGTGGAGGGAAATATATCTCTGGTGGTGGGTTCCGTTTGGAGGTGGTGGAAATGACGACGGATGATACGATGAATATGGAGGTTGGTGGGGTGGTAGGTGAGGACCAGTGGGGTTCTGTCCTGGTGGCGATTGGAGTGGCGGGGCTCAAGGGCGGAGGAGCAGGAAGTGGAGAAAATGCGTTGGAGTGCATCGTCGATCACGTCTGGGGGGACATTGCGGTCTTTGAAGAAGGAGGCCATCTGGGCTGTACGGTATTGGAACTGGTCTTCCTGGGAGCAGATGCGGCGGAGACGAAGGAATTGGGAATATGGGATGGCGTTTTTACAGGGGGGCAGGTGTAGTCTAGGTAGCCGTGGGAGTCGATCGGTTTATAGTAAGTGTACATTCCTTCATCTCTGCCTTTACAGGTTCGAGAGATGGATCAAACTCCTCAATTTGTTGTGTGACTGTCCTCTGTTGCTGAGCATCAAAATAAGATCATCTGTCATTCTTGTAAACTTTAATAAGTATTGGATCAACTTGCTCATCGCGCTCTCTAAAGATAACGTGACGCTGCAGATCAGTTCATTAAAGTGCCTGCTTCCGTGGTTCAAACTTTAGCATTGCCTACGCATTACATCAACCATTTGTTACTCAAATCTCTGTCAAATGCCATGTTGCTGTTCCATCAGGTTGTTGATCCAACCTGGTGCTGTGGAAGCAGATAGATTTTGGCTGAAAGTGAATCATATGTTTTAAGCAATCAGCGCTCCCTCTCCTGTTGCCTGTGTTTGGCCACGATCAGAGAATGTTGTGTTCCAATAAGGTGGTGGCGCACTGATATAATCACGTCCTTTTCCTTCCAGTGATGCAGTAATTTCATCAGGATTCAAAACCAGCAGGTGGGGTTAGTTCAGTGTGGTAGCGGAGCTGTGCACACTGAGGCGCTGGACTTCGGCTTCAGTATGGAAGTTACTGTGAGTTCACATCGCATAACTGCTAGTTATGCTTACAAGGTATTCGACTGAATCTTCGTGCATGTGAGTACTGTTTAAATTGAACGCAACTCAATACAATCTGTTTCATGCAAAGTGATCGATAGGACGACACAGGACAGAAACTTCAGCGGGACGGGGCCATACTCCGTTTCTGCAGTGTAGTAGTTATTACATTCATCTCACATGTGAAAGTTCTCTGGGTACAAGCAAGGCTGTGTCGCTGCTTATTTGTATGGGCAAGCTGTGTTGCTCACGCCGGGTAGCTCAATGGTTAGCAGAGCTGCCTCACAGTACCAAAGTTCCAGGTTCAATTCCCCCTCCAAGTTCCTGTCTGCGTGGAGTCTGCATATTTTCTCCTTGTCTGCGTGTGTTTTCATCGTGTGTTCCATTTCTCCCCCACAGTCCCAAGATCTATAGGATCAGTGGATTGACCATGCTAAATTATCTGAGATGTGCAGGCGAGGTGCATTACTCATGGAAAATGCGGGCTTACAGAAATTGTGTGGGGGACGGTAGTGTGGATACGTTTGGATGGAATGGTCTACTTCAGAGGATCAGTGTGGAGCCGATGGGCCAAATGGCCTGCGTCCAAACTGTAGTGATTCTATGATTAACAACTTCGTAACAGAAATTAATTGAGAGGATAATCCCTGAGGTAATTGGAATATCCTTTCCTTAGTGAGGAGATTAAGTCTGTACACACTACTGTTGATGAGATCTCACTAAAATCCTGTACAACAACATCAGCACGTCTTCATACTGCTGTAGGTTTCCCACCAAGGTTATACCATTCTCACCTGTCTGGGGGAATATACTGCACTTCTGAAGGATCATTGCCGTTGTTTACTCCCCCAGCACAACGGAAGATCTGGTGAAAATGTTACAATGATGCTTGAGAAGAATGGATAAAATGTGGCAATATAATGTGAATACTGTAGTATGCATCGGCAAACATTTTGCCTGTATCGACCATTAATCTTTCCAGACCCCACGTCACTCAAATTCCATAGAATCGGATAATGTGCAGCTTACAAACAGCAAGAGGAATCAAAAATTGATGGGAATTATATATCAAAGTCAAAGTTGTGATACAAGTATTGGCTATGATACAAAACAGGAAATTAGAAATGCAGCTTTGTCGGTATTGCACTCATGGTGGAGACATTCAAGTTGCATCCAAACTGTATTAACCAAAGTTAATTTTAACGCTGGGAAAAATGAGTTTCACGAGTGTTTTTGAGCTGGTTTTCGTAACAATATGTTGAGCATCAAGCTCGAGATCAGGCAATTTGGAATTAGTGAAAGTGATCAGAACAGCTAATTGAAAACTAGGCAGTAAAACAACTTTTGGGAATAGAGTTCTTAAAATGTTGAAGCTTAGGTGACGTCTGAATACATCATCTCCCGGAAAAACAAAATGAACAGTATTCCAATAGACCAATGCAGCAAGACACATATGGATTGCATTGAGGATCACTGAATTTCTTTTCTGCAATCAATTCGGAAGGTTATTAATGTATTCCAACGATTCAAAATGGGAAGAAGAGGGCAAATGGAGAACTATTAACCAGTTAACATGTCATCCACAGGAGAGAATCTGTTGGAATCTATGATAATGAAAGTGGTTTGGTCGGTTGGAAAATAATAGCACACTTCAAGAGAATGATTCTGCACGAATGAAAAGGAAGTCATATTTTTAAAAATATTTTGATTGAAGATATCGTTTATAGATATAAACAATGGAGAACCGATGATTGTGAAATACATTGCACATTCAGGAGGATATTTTAATCAAATCACACAGTAAGGTATTTAAAAAATAATTGAAGCAAAGGGTATGAGAGTGTGCAGCTGTGCATGTCCACAGACCATGTGCAGCTGAGAAAATAAAATTTGGGTTTATTTTCATTTAAAGGGTATGAGAGTGTAGATGATGAAGAGTCATACAGACCGAAAGCCTTAGTTTGCACTCTCTGCATGGATGTTGTCTGACCCGCTGTTAACTGCAGCATTGGTTGATTTCAGTACAGATAAAAGCATATGCAGTAATTTACTCCGAGTCAAAGGAAATATGCCCTGCATAACGTACACAGAGTGCCGCAAAAGTGTACCTGGAGTTCTGTGCACAGTTTTGGTTACAGATCTAAGGAAGAACATACTGACAACATATACTGAATAGACATTTTCCAGATTAAACCCTCAGATGACAAGATTGTCTGATGAGGGAATTCGGACTGTGTTCCCTCGAGTTTCAACTAATTAGAAGTAATCTTAATAAAAACGAGAAAAATCTCACGGAGGGGACTGACTAAAACAGATACATGGATAAGTGGGAACAGGCAAGATTGGAGAAAATCCCAAGATAATCTGCATGGACTTCAAGCAGAATACTATCACCAGGGAACAATAAGAACACATTAGAAACCAAGTGTGCAATCTGTGTGTGAAGCTCGTGAACATTGACAGATTGTTACATGAGCACTTCACGTCTGTTTTACTTGAGAGAAGAAGGGTTCAGGGACAGAATTCGAGAAGATAGACTGGGAAGCTCTTGAGCAGATTGATATAAGATGTGAGCGGGAACTGATGGTTTTCGCTCGTATAAAATTGGACAAATGATCCGATTTTTTTCCCCCCAGGCTGATGTTTGAGATAAGGGAGGAAAGTCACTGATCATTTTCTTAATGTAGAATCTGTTCACAGAGTGATGTGTTCCACTTCAAAGGAAGTATAGTGCAGATAGACCAGCGAGTATCAGTTCACTGTTAGTGATAATTATGGAGTAAATAGGTAAGGAGAAAATTGATCTCCATTTGAGAGGCGATGTTTGGTCAGGAATAGTCAGCATGGCTTTATCAGAGCGAAGAGATACCTAAAGAAATTGTGTTGAAAAATTTAAAGGAATTAATTTAATGGGTTTCTCAGCAAGCGTTTGACAAAGCCCCACAAGAAAAACTGAAAAATAAGGAAAATCTCATGTTATCAGTGGTATCTTGGTAAGTTATATCTAAAACTGTCTTAATGGTAGGAGACAGAGGGTGGTGGAAGAATGATGTTTGATTAACTAGAGACCAGTGTCCGGTGGTTTACCACAGGGATCAGTGCTGTGTCCCATATTATAACGGATTTCATAAATGATGTAGGCGTGAGATTGGAGGAGTGTCATTAGTAAGAGCATGTTTGACAGCGAGGAGGGAAGTCTTGTGTTACAGGAAGATATAGGTGGAATGGTCAGATGGACAGATCAATGGCAATGGCATGTGACCCTGATAAATATGAGGTGATACACTTTGGAAGAAGGGACCAGACGGGCGGTTATATTTGATTTCTTACTGTTTGAAAACAGGCCCTTTGGCCCAACATGTCCACACTGACCCTCTGAAGAGCAACCCACACAGTCCCATTCCCATAACCGATATTTATC
The DNA here is from genome assembly GCF_037043375.1 of Chiloscyllium plagiosum. Taxonomy (NCBI): domain Eukaryota; kingdom Metazoa; phylum Chordata; class Chondrichthyes; order Orectolobiformes; family Hemiscylliidae; genus Chiloscyllium; species Chiloscyllium plagiosum. The sequence continues at coordinate 99,647,064 of NW_028270159.1, read as the reverse complement.
TCTGACTAATGCACCTAACAATTTGCGGAATTTATCCTGGCGTTTTCACTTGACCTGCACATCTTTGGATTGTGAGAGGAAACCGGAGCAGCTGGTGGAAACCCACACAGACATGGGGAGAATGTGTAAACTCCGCACAGAGTTTTCCCCGTGGCGGGAATCAAATCCTGGTCGCTTCCACTGCGAGGAAGTATTGCTAACCACTGAGGCACCGTGTCGCCCCATGTACGTAATGAATGGTAGCACACTAGTATGTTCAGAGAGCGCTTTTCCACAGGTCCTTGAATGTGACTGCACAGGATACAAAATTTTTCAGAAATCATTGTGGACAGTAGCTATTGTCTATATTCATCGCGGCACAGTTTACAGGAGCTAACAAGGACTTTTGTTAAGCCAAGATGGAATCATGTGTGCAGTTGTGGGAGCCACTTTCCAGGAAGGAAGTGATTGCACTGGAAGGGATGCAGTGGAAATTCACCAGGATGTTCCCGGCGATGGAGAACGTTGTATATATTGGAGCAGAGAAGGCCGAGGGCGATGTGATTCAGAAGAATAGAGATAAAGTAAACATAGAATTATGAAATGAGAGCCATCTTTGAGAAATTGAGTGTTCAACACCTTAGGGAGAAGCAGTGGATGCAGTGCACTTCGGTTTTCAGAAAGTTTTTTGATAATGTCCCAAGCCTACTTATCAAAATCAAATCTCGTGGGTATGGGCTAATACATGAACATGGTTTTAAAATGGGAGAGTTGACAGCAACCAGTGTAAACGTTAATTGCACTCTTTTTTGGGATGTAAGTATCGTGCAGGATCACAGGGATTGGGTGTTGCACCTCAGGTATCCCCAATAAATTTCAAACCTTGGTTGCTGGAGTCCAAAATAATATTGTGAGTGGATGAGGACAACATAACAGAAGCTCCAAGGTGACTGAGACAAGTGGTGTGAATGGACAAATACTTGGCAGGTGGAGAGCAATGTCTGTAGATGTGACGTTGTTCACTTTGGTGGGAAGAATAGAATACTAGCCTGTTTCTTTTAAAGTAATTGCACAAAAAATGTGATTATATAAAGGGACATTGCTCCTTTCTTATTCCCTTCTTCACAGACCTCCGAGGTTCATACAGCGCAGCGAGTTCTGAAGCCAGAAGTTAATGCCGCGAATGGCAGTGCCACACTGACCAGTGTACAGAGACACACCAAGTGGGTAGCTGTAACTGAATAGGATCTGGATCTCCTTGCACATCAGCCACTGAAAGCAATATTGCCGGAGCAGACAGCAATTAGGAAGACAAATGTTGTGTTGCAATTCATTTCAACGGGTAGTGAGCACAAGAGTAAGGATGTCTTACTGCAGTTGTACAGGGCCATAGTGAGACATCATTTCGAACATTGTGCGGTATTGTGTGCAGTTTTGATCTCCTTCAGTAATGCCGGATAAACGTGACATTGAGGGAGTGCAGTGAAGGATGACCAGACTGATCTCTGGGATGACCGGCTTGTTATGGGAGCAGACTTTGTTTCGACTGGACCTGTGATTCATTGGGTTTCGGAAAATGAGTAGAAATCTCAATGAAGTATATAGATCTCTGACAGGGCCAGACAGATTGGAAGCAGCGGTGATAATTCCCCTGGCTGGGAAGTATAAAACAGCATGCCACAACATTCGGTACAGAATACCACTCTGCGTTGAGATGAGAATACATGTGTGCACTCAGAAACTGGAGAACCTGGGAAACTCCCTCACACATCAAGCTGTGGAAGCAAAGGCACTGAATATAAATACGGATTTTGAGACACTAAAGGGATAGAGATAGCACAGGACTATGCTGTGAAAATAAAGGATCAGGCATCATTTTATTGAATGGGTGAACAAAACGATGGATCAAAAGGTTTGCTGATGTTAATATTTAATATGTTGTCCAACGATTAATCATATTAAGGGATGCGTGCATTGTGGGGGCGAGGTGCATTGGAGCGATGTTCACTTGTGAAATAGAATGGGGTAGCTCAATTTGTTGATTAACCTCCTCCTTTCCCGATGTTTCTGTGAAATTTGTGGGCAAGCTCTCTAAACGTTGTCACAAGCTCTCAGATGTTAGGAAATATGTTTCTGAAGGTCGACATAATTGTGCTTCCCCTTCCCTTTTCCGATACCAAGGCTGGTGCCGGGTGTTCTGTCCGGTTTAATTCTTTAAGACCTCGGAGCAGAGGAGCTTATCACATGTCTGTGTCTGGACTCAAGTTTATGCCAGACCAGGAAAACACAGGAGATTTGCTCCTGAAAGTATAATGGGGAATCAAACTGAGGTTTTACCGACATTGGATTCAGGTCTCTATTACTGACACCAGATTTTTGATGTCGATATTTTATTAATTGATTTAAATTCTGCCAGCTGCCATAACATTAGCCCTGTGTAGATGAGCAATCCAGTGACACTTGCACGACAGCTCCACCTCCACATGGGGACCCAACGGAAACCACACTGAGCAGGTTATTTCTGTGCTGCTTGGCTGCTCTGTCAAAAAGAATTTCCAAATATTTGACGATCGTGTAGAGACTGAGTGGATAGTAATATTTTAGATTGTAATTATTCCCTTCTTACCGGACTGGAAATAGTTGAGTAATGTTCCACATCGCCAGGGGACTGTCAGAGTTGGAGCTGAAATGAAGCAGCTTTCCCAGGTCCACGGCTTGTTGTGCAGCAGAAGTCTTCATTCCTATTGCAGGAGAAGTGTCGGGCCCATTGACTTTGCCATATCTATTGTGTCCAGCTGTTTCTTCATGTCATGTGCAGTGAGTCTAATTTGTTAAAGACTGCCATGGGTGATGCTATGGGCTTCATGGCAAAAGTGAGGTGGATCTCTGACTCAACGCTTCTGGGTGAGGATGATGCAGAGACTACATCCTTGTCTTTTGCACTATGTCCAGGTCTGTTACATTAATTAGCATGGGGGTAATTGCAGAGCAAACTCCTGCAGTGAGTCGTTAAACCATCCATCATCATTTATTACGAGATTTTGCAGAACTGTTGGTCTGTTGATCTTGGAATTATTGCGCTCTGTCTATCAGATGTTCGTCCTGTTGTTTGGAACGTATGCAAAACGTGAAGTAGCTACAATGGGTTATCGTCAGTTATTGCTACACATGGTTCTGACTCTGGCATGTTCACCCGCACTCGTTACTGAACCATAGAGCAGCTTGATAGTAATGATAGATTATCCTGGGTAAAAAAGGTTTCAGACTGTGGTTGAATATAATTCTGCTTCTGCTGCTGTTGTGGTTTCCAGCACCACATCAATGTCACGAATTCTTTACTTCGGGAATTTCAGAAAGCTAGACTTTGAAAGCATGTAAAGAGGATGTTTTGACTTCTTAATGAATTGCTTGCAGTGAAGAATTAGTGATGAATAATTGAGTCATAGACTCTCAGAGTCATGCAATATTCAGACAGAGCATTCGACCCAACTCGTCCATGCTCACCAGTTTTTCTGATCTGAACTAGTTCTATTTTTCTTCTTTAGGCAAATACACCTCCAAACATTTCCCTATTCAGGTACCCATGGAACTCACCAGTCTGTAGTTCCATGGCTTTTCCTTGCAGACATTTTTATATATGATGTAACAACATTCACTGTATTCCAGTCTTCCAGCATCTCAATCTTGTCTGTCAGTGGTACAAATTTAATTAGAAAGAACTGCAGATTTTGCAAATCAGACACAAAGACAGAAGGTACTGCGAAAGCTCAGCAGGTCTGGCAGAATCTGTGCTGAAAAAAATCTGAGCTAAAGTTTCAGTGATCCTTCCTCAAAACTCTGACGAATGACATGAATATCTCAGCTAGTGACCCCACAGTTTCTTCCCCAGCTTTCTGCAAAGGCATGGGATACAGGTGAACAGATCCCGGGAATTTATCGACGATTATGCATTTTAAGACCTCCAGCATTTCTTCTCTGGAATGTGGTCACGTTTCAAAAATCACTTAATTTTATTTCCCGGAGTTCCCTCGCTTCCATGTCTTTCTCCACAGTAAATACTGACGTGATATATTCATGTGGAATCTCACCCATGCAACAGTAACAGGCTGTAAGGCAGCGGGGGAGGGCGATACCTTGTGAGGAGTGTGAGCCTGGCATTGCCAGGAACTTATGGGCTGTACTGTTGAACTGTTAAATGTGTTTCTGTGGCTTTTGCCTCTTTTACAGAAAGGGCTACAATGTTTTACATTTTAACTTTCTTTTCTTTCTTTTCTGCTTTGTAACAAGATTCTGTACATGAGAGGAGGGTGTGTGGAATTTTGTACCGACGATTATGTCACCTGTGCAGACATGCAAACTTTTCATTGTCCTCGTGTGAGTACGTGTGACAATGACACTAATAAACCTAACTCATCTTCTGTGAAACTACATATCCATGGTTGTTTGATTTAAAGGGGACCCTATTCTATTGCTAGTTTCTCGTTTACCTTTAATATACTTACATATTCGCTCTCAATTTCTCTTACATTTATCAGCTAAGCTATCCCATGCTTCCTTTTTGCCCTTCTGATTTCCCTGGTAAGTGTTCGACTACACCCCGTAAGCTAAAGGGATTTATGATCCCAGCTGCCTATTCCTGATATACAGCTTATTGCTTTCCCATGACTGGACCATCAATGTACCCTATCACGTCTTGTTCCCTACTCTTCACACTGACAGGAACATGCTGTCTCTGAGCTCTCACTATCTCGCTTTTGAAAGACTCCACTTGCCAGATGTATTTTTATCTAAGAAAAGCTTCCCTCGAATCATTGTTTGAAAGTTCTTGCCCAATACCATCACAACTGGCCATATCACAATTTACAACATTAACTTGTGAAACAGTCCTATCCTTTTCCAGAACTATTTTGAAACTAATCGAAATCTGGCCACTGGTCCGAAAGTGCTCGCACTTTAACAGCACAATCACTTGCCCTTCCCTAATTTCCAAGAGGAAATAAAGGTGAGGCCAGAATGAGGGGTGGAACAGGAATAATTCCGGATAATTTCGTGTTTATGGTTGTGTGTGTGTGTGTGTGTGTATGTGTGTCAATGCATCTGTTTGTGGACGTCCGCATGTGCATGTTTGTGAATCCATTGAAATGGGAATCAAAATGTCCCTTCTCTCTCTCTGTCCATACTCTTGTGTTTCAACTGATGTATTACCATCCTGTGCTGGCCGCCGCAGGCCATTTCAGAAGCAGCAGCTTTGTTGGGAAAAGGCACCAAAGACAGTGACTCTCTCAGCTTTGAATTAAATTGGATACATTTTCACGTGCACACTAACGAAAGCAGTGATATTTTAGTAATGGCTTCGCTTATGACACCACTTCAGGTGCAAGAAATCTCGGTACACATTCTTCAGTATTTGGTGCAGAAGAATATTAAGGTAAAAAGAACGGATTCGAATTACTGACCCTTACACCCGAGTGCGTGCCAGCAACGAGTTTCTGGACCGCACCGGGGCTCGTGTCCAGAACACACCAGGCCCAGTTTCCAAACCGCATCAGGGCCAGTGACCAGAACGCACCAACCCAGTCTCCAAAATACACAAAGCCCAGTCTCCAGGCCGCACTGTGCATTAAATCGCGAGGCCTTGACTCCCTCAGCAAGCCTCTGTTCTGGGACTTACCTTAACCATTACCTTTGGAGTCACTTAAAAAAATTAAAAGTTTGTGAAGGAAAAATACACCAGAAAGCAGAATAAAAATGAGAGACACAAACTGGGTGGAAGCAGATGAGTTCCTACCCTGCCGCCATCCTTCATAAATCACGCTGTTTACTTTCATGTTTCACGCAGCATATTTCACGCTGTTTCCTTCTTCCACATATAACTTGGAGACTCAGAGCAGTTTTGTTCGATTCCTTGCAATGCTGTCCCTGAAATATGAACCGAGGGGGATGAACATGACCATTACTATTCTGTATGCTGCCATTGGCTTTATTTCAGGACTTTATAATCCATTCTCACTGCAATTTGGAAAAGTACATCAAAACACATTGAAAGTTGGATAAATTGATATTAACTTCATCTCAACCTCTTCCAAAGTGCTTCACGCAGAGTGGCCTGGATGCAATCGTACTGCTGTGGTCAGCATAGCTCCCCTTGCTGGAGAGTTTATTGTAGACTAATTCACGGCATTGCTCCCCGTGCTGAACAGACATCCCTTCCGGATTTATAGATCAATGCTCTGCTGCCGTCGACACAGTTTTCCACACTTGGCAATTTTCTGGGTCGAACCGAGCACAGCTTGATCTATGCAGTGCTGTGTCCTGACCAGATATGCCCTCTTGGTTAACGGTTCTCTGTGGTGGATTGAGAACTTGATATAACTAACCATTTGAGTTGATCTGACACTGCGTTTTATTTATGTTCTCCTTCTTGTGTTTGGAGCCTCCATCTCAGATTCTATTAATGTTGCACTGAGCCCATCTACAGTACATCATGTTTGTGAATTCACACTGTTTATGGCAGGAGCCACAGTCTCTTTATTCAGAAGCAGTCAGCAATTCCCAACATCTTTGTGTCTTCACGTGAAAAGAAAGTATGGCCTCTAGGATAAAGTCTGTCCCCTTGGTACATAGTTCAAAACATGCTCCCCCTCACTCCTTCACACCGCCAAGCAACCACATGAAAATATTCAGTGTGTAATGAGAACAGTGCGACCACTGGAAACATGAGGGAGCAGACTATCAGGGACATGGAGTAACACTTCCCAAGTCAGAACTGGACAGTGTGAACACTCCAGTAATCACTGTGTTGCTGAGTTCTGTAATCTCTTTCCGTTTCAGTAGCATACTGCATTTCATTCTTACTGAAAAGTTCAAAGGTTCATGTTTAAACACGTTATTTTCCAGCTGCCAAATTATTGTCCTCTGCTTATCCAATCTGATTGCCTCGACCACTTGCTGATAACTTCAGTTCCGAACTATCTTAGTTCGCATACATCTTTTGCATTTATCAAAATCTTTGATATCGTTTGCAAATAGTTGAGGCCCAGCACTGGTCACTCTGTCATTGCAGTCATTGATTTGCGTTAAAATGATAAAAATCGATTTATCCCTAATTTATCCCTGTTTCAGGCTCAATGATCTGTCCTCCCCCATTCACATGTAGTTACTTTGGAAGACGATATTCCCTTTCATTTCCTGTGTAACAGCCATGAGAGATAAAAGATCTGTTCCAATTGCTGAGTAAAAGGCTCGAATGGCTGAATAGCCTCATTCCGTTCCCATGTAAAACTCTTGATGGGCCGAATAGCCTGCTTCAGTACATGCGCAGTTATGAATGTTGCTGAATATTTTGGAACAATCAGTGAACAGCCTACTTTTGGCCTTTTGATGGAGGGAAGTGCAACGATGTTGCAGCTGCTGATGAACTAAATTAACTGATGGATACCCAGTTTCCATTTGCTAAGACCTTCAGAAGAATGTCCTACTTCACAGGAGGTAGTGCCACGTAACACAGTGGGCAGTATCTTCAGGATGAGACTGAGATATTCTCTCCATCCGGACTGTCTGCTCGGTATTCCTACAGAAGTTGTCAGAGATAGATCCATCTGTGACATGTATGTTGAGAAAGCTTCCTTCTTGTCGTTTCCCCCATCACTTCCCACAGACTGGCTGCTGTGTATTTGAGGCTTCTGCTTGCTCAGTCAGTGGTGGATCTGTGGAGACACGCTTTGTAATGGTCAGTGAAGTCCCACACCCTGAGTGCGTTCTGTTTCCTTGTCACCCTCAGTGCTTCCTCTGAGGAATTGAGTTATCACCAAGGGGTGGTGTGGAAACCAGAAGATGCCGACCATCAGGAGATTTTCTGGACCTGTTACCATGAGATTTCCCGGGTTCTGGAATCAATGTTGGAGAATTGCAGGGTAACTCCTTTCCTGACTTTATCCACGTGGATTTTCCCACTACTGGTGGTCTGCCCTGCCGGAGAGGATATAGTCGGGATGGTGATGCAGCTTCATTAAATATTACCCATCAGGCATGATTCTGCGAGTATGGCAGTATCAGACTGTTTCCTGACCAGTGATCGGAAAACGCAGCCCGCCAGGCAGAATTATACGAGCTGGAGAATCGATATTTCTGGCAGATGCCCTTTACCACGAATGAGGCTTGTGTATCGTTTTTTTGGGGGAGTGGTCGATAAATAAATGGGAGGAGTGCTGTGGCTGGGGGCAAGGCAGCTGCGAATTCGATATGAAGATGGATCTGAGGGAGTAGTTGGTAGTTTAGAAAATATAGTAGAGTTAATAGATAGGAAAGGCGATGGACTTGTCAAGAGGGCGGTGCCGAGTTGGAGACTTGAGACTCGGATAATGCTGGGGGAGGGGAAAGAGGAAACTCGTGAAATCCACATGAACACCGTGGATTGCAGGATCCAATGATTGATGTTGAGACGTTCATCCTCCAGTCATCGGGTGGTTCGGGTTTGGTGATGGAGAAATATCCTTGGTGGACTGGGAGAGGGTGTTGAAATTTTCACCCACGGGACTCGGTGGGTGCGGTTGGCCCAAAGACGTGCTCTGAAATGATCCACAAGTTGGTGCCCTGGATCCCCAACGTAGAGGTAATGACATTGTGTGAAACAGATACAGTAGATGACATGTATGGAAGTGCATGTAAATTTGTGACGAATGCGGAAGGGGTCTTTGGGGCACTGATAGAGGTGATGGATCTTTTTGTCTGTGGTGGAAGTGATGGAGTATGATGCGAAGGATACGGAGTGAGGTGGGTTTGCAGGTAAGGACCGGGAACATTCTGTCCTTATTGCAATTTGGGGGGCGGAGATCGAGGGCGGAGGTGCGCAAAGTGGATGAGAGGCGCTGGAGGGCATCATCGACCATGTTTGAGGTGAAACTGCGGTATTGGAAGAAGGAGGACATCTGGGATATTTTAAGGTGGAATCGGTCATCCTGGGAGCAGGTGGGCCATTATGGAGGAATTGGGAAAAATAGGACGTCGTATTTTCTAGCAAATAGTGTGGAAGGGTGTGCAGTCGAGGTAGCTGTAGGAGTCGGTGAGGTTGTCGTAGATGTCCGTTTTGAGACGATCACCAGAGATGGAGATGCAGATTTACAGGAAAGGCAGGGAGGTGTCCGGGATGGTACAGGTTAACTTGAGTTTGGGATAGAACGTGTTGGTGAAGTTGATGAACTGTACAACCTTCTCGTGGGAGCACGAATTGGCGCCGCTAAATTCATCAAAGTAGCGGCAAGAAAAGTGGGGAATGTTGTCAGTGTAACTGTGAGGTTTCCCCGCAGCATTCTGCACAAAACATTCTGTCTGTTACTGGAATTCCCTAGAAAATACTCTAACCATCATTCTCTGTTAAATTCTACACCCGACATTAGTTGGGAACGGCCGGACGTCAGTGAATTTAAAGAAATGATCAGATCCCAAGTGAAGAGACCCCGTTGCAGGGTGAGGGAGACACTGTTACGGAGTCCCCACAGCCAGTTAAAATGGTGAATACATTTTCCCTCCGTTTACACGTGTTCATTAAGCATGAGCGACCACACTTGAGTCTAAAAGTCAGAAATTTCCAAACTCCATTTGTCTTCATGGAACTGGGAGAGAATCCTTCCCGAAAGCAAGGTCTCACCCTCCGTGTGAGAATATGGAAATAAAGTGACCTCTGTCTGCTCTCCAACGACCGAGTATGTGGAAGTTTCCTCGAAATTATCTGTTCCTTTGGATGTGTCTCAGTATGTTTGGGGAGGGAATGTTTCTTGTGGTTTATGATACATTTCTGTCAGAAATTCAGATTTTCAAATTTGTCATTTCAGCTCCAACTGTTTTAATAAATCCCAGAGTACAGTGACACATTTGAAAATCTCTATCTGTCCTCAATCAAACAAGTCACTTTTCCTCCATGTTGATATACAATGTGTTTTTTTACCTTCCTCACAGCTAACGTAGTGACGACCTACGTCCTGCTTTATAAAGATTGTGGATTGTCCCCATGTGTCAGACGTTATCTGGCGGCCATGGCAGTGGCGAGATCTACTGGTCATTATCCTCGACCTGATATTGAGACACATTCCCATTGTTTATCGGGAACAGTTTTATTTCATGTGGGACATCTCCGTGTGTAATATCCACGCCGTCCTGCTTTATGCAGCCACTGAGTGTTCTGTCTGGTTCACCGTCAGTTTCACCTTTGATCGATTTGCGGCCATTTGTTGCCAGAATCTGAAAAGTAAATATTGCAGTGAGAAAACGGCGGCTGTTGTTCTGGCAACAGTGACTGTGCTGAGCTGTTTAAAAAATATTTTCTGGTATTTTATGTTCACAGGTCAATATCGGCTGGCGAACCAGCCCTGGTTTTGTGAAGTACCAGACGGCATTCATGCCTCCCCTTTCTGGGTGGCAATCGAGTTCCTCCACCACATTCTAACCCCAGCTCTTCCATTTCTCCTGATCCTGCTGCTCAATGTTTTCACCGTCAGACACATTTTAGTGAGCAGCATAGCCCGCAGGAGACTCCGGGCTCACACGAGTGGGGACCCTCGGTTTGACACAGAAATGAGCAATCGCAAAAGATCTATCATTTTACTGTTTGTGATCTCGGGCAATTTCATCATGTTATGGTCAATATTAATGATATTTTCCATGTCGTACCGGATGGATGTGATTGGGCGTCGACGTGTGTCTTTACATACCTGTGTGAAGGAAGTGAGCTTCATGCTGCAGCTCCTCAGTTGCTGCACAAACACCGCAATTTATGCTGTGACACAGACAAAGTTCAGACAGCAGCTGAAGAATGTGCTGAAATATCCCTTCACCCAAATATATCAATCAATCAAATTCACTTATTAATCAATCCATCCGGGAGTCTCTCATTGTAGTTGATTTTTTCAGCGATGAAGCAGCCTGTCGCTTTCGTATCAGCCTGTGGGTAGCGCTGGTTTGTCCAACCTTATCCAACAGGCGAGTTACAGGGACATTTCAACGATTCTATCAACTCAGGTGCCAGTATGTAAAGACACCATCCCACTGACTGTATCGATCACTTCAAATTATAAACACTAAAAATGTGCATTAAAAATTACCGAGCAGCAGAGTGAAGGATATTGTTGGATGTCATTGTTTTGAAGAAGCTGAGCTGGACAGAGACAGAGTCAGCCACAAGTCTTAGTCATTAGGGAAGGGGAGGGGACCGGGGCATGAGCTCAGGAGTTCGATTATTGTTGCTCTGTCATTGCTTTCACCTCTGGGTCCCCCACACCGACCTGGTCTTCATCACAGTTCATCCCTCTACCCCGTTGCCGCTATCTCCAATCAACCTCATCTGTATCTCGCTTTCTCTATCACTGGCTCCCTCTCGAATCCTTCATTTATACACAGTCCCAAATTTAGCTACCCCGTTACTTCATCTCATTTTCCTCGCTCACTTCCTCTGTGCACAAGCCCTTTCTCTCCACTCTCACTTTCACTTCCGTCTCTTGCCAGCCCACGTTTTGTCTCACCCTCTCTGACCTCCACGGTTTCTCCACCCTTGTCCACTCTTCTCTCTCCAGCAACTTCTCTCTAACTCTGACTACCCCTTCATATTCCTCCCCCATTTTCTCACTACTCACAGTCAGAGAGAAACAGAGTGAGGGCGGGGAGAATGCGAGAGTCAGAGGGAGACGGTGAGAAGAAGTCACATAGTGGGAGATGGAGAGAGAGGGCGCAGAGTGTGCGGAGAGAGAGGGTACGTGAGAGAGAGGGAGAGAGGCAGCGATGCAGCGAGAAGCGAGGAACGAAGAGGAAAAGAGGCCGAAAACAGGCGGGAGGGTGGCGAGAGAGCAGAGAAGGAGAGAAAGGGAGGGGTGAGCAAGAGAGGAAGGAGACAGAGCGGGAGGGGTGGCGATAAAGGGAGGGGTGGGAGGGTGTAGGAAGAGAGTGAGAGCTGGATCGAGAGAGAGACATGGAAGTGCGAGACAAAGTGGGAAGGCAGGAGGGAGAGACAGTGGGCAGGGAGGGAAGGATAGAGAGAACGGGAAAGAAGGGGAAGAGAATGGGAGGGGGATGAAGAGAGAGAGAGAGTGAGAGACAGTGGGGAGAGTGGGTGACAGAAAGTGGAAAGAGGGAAACAGAGACTGTGGTAATGAAGGGTGTAGAGAGAGAGATGGATGGGAGGTAGATGGACGGAAGGTGGGGAGAGATTGGGAAGTGGGGAGACAGAGGAATAGAGGGAATCGGTGTGGGAGAGAGGGAGAGAGGTAGCGGGAGGGAGGCAGTGAGGGAAGGGGGAGACAGTGTAGGGAGGTAGAGGGAGAAAGAGAGAAATTGCGGGGAGAGAGAGTGGGCGGGGAGAGGTGGGGAGAGAGGGAAAGGGAAAGAGGGCAGAGAGAATGCAAAATACGGTTCGGGCTGGCAGAGAGAGTCGGGGGATTGGGGGAAGAGAGAGTTGATGGGGAGAGAGATTTTAAGAGAGAGAGTATAGAGTATGACTGGTGTGGAGAGTGTTGGGGAGATGGTTGGAGGAGAGAGTGTGAAGGGGCGAGGGAGAGGGGAGAAAGGGGAGGGGCAGGAGGAGAGACAAGGTGTTGAGAGACAAGAGTAGAAAGTGGGAAGTGGTGGGGCAAGTAGTGTTTGGGAGAGAGAGAAAAAAAGAGGGAAATGGGAGAATATGAGAGAGAAGGTGGCACTGGAGGGAGAGCAGGAGAGGGAGAGGGAGAGGTACAGAGACAGAGGCAGTGGGAGAGAGATGGGGAAGGGGAAGAGATAGAGTTGGGGTAAAGGGGGAGGGGGAGAGAGGTAATGGCAGAGACAGAATGTGAGAGGGTGGGGAGAAGGTGAGGGAGAGAGAGGGGATTGGAAGAGAGTGAGATAGGAGTGAGAGAGGAAGGGTGGAAAGGAATAGTGAGAGAGGAAGAGGAGATGGAGAGAGATTGAGAGATGGCATGAGGAAGGAGGGAAACAGTGCGGTACAGGGCGAGTGGTGGGGGAGAGAGAGTGGTAAGAGAAGAGGGAGAGAAAAGGAGATGGGGAGCAGGGGAATGGAAGAGAAAGGGGAGGGAAGCGAGATAGTGGGCAGAGAGAGAAAGAGATATTGTGGGAGAGAGAGATAGCGCCGTGGGGAGAGACAGATAGGAGAATTAGAGGGAGACGGAGGTGGAGGAAGCAAAGAGAGAGAGGTGGAAAAGCGAGACAGTAATTCGGGATACAGAGAGAGAGGGACGGGCGAGAGATAACGTGAGCGAAAGAGGCGAGAGAAAGATGGGAAAGGGAGAGAGTGGAGAGCAGGAGGGATCGGGACAGATTAGTTTAGATTTCTTACAGTGTGAAAACAGGCCCTTCGGCCTAACATGTTCATACCGACCCTCTGACTAATGAAGCTAACACTACGGGCAATATAGCACGGCAAACCACGTGATCTGCAAATCGTTGGACTCTGAGAGGAAAACAGTGGATCCGAAGAAACCCCAAGCAGACACGGAGAGAATATGCAAACTCCATACCGAGGCTGGAATTCAACCTCGAGCCATGGAGATGTAAGGCGGCAGTGCTAAATACTGAGCCCCCGTGCCACCCACTTGACTGAATCTGAAAATCGCCTGAGTGAGATTTGGAAACACGATCTCTGGTTTTAGAAGTAAAAACGTTCACAGTAATCTCAGCTGGTGTAGGATTTAAACCCCTGAGGTTCGCACTATTCTGCATTGCAAACGAGCTGCGCAACCAACTGAACTAAACTGAGAGAGAGAATTAGAGCGGTGCTGTAAAGCACAGCAGGTCAGGCAGCATCCAAGGAGCAGAAAAATCAATATTTCAGGCAAAAACCCTGAATCAGCAAAAGAGGCAGGAAGCCTCCAGGGTGGAGAGAGGGGACGAGTGAGACAGAGGAATAGAGGGGGGAAAGGAAGAAAGAAAGAAATGAAGATTTTTGGAGGGGGAGGTGTGCCAGAGAGGGAGAGGGAGAGAGGTAGAGGGTGGGATAGACAGGGAGAGAGATGGAGACAGATAAGAGTGAAGGTGAAAGAGATAGAGAAAGGGAGGCAAGTGAGTGAGGAAGAGAGGAAGAATGGGAGAGCGGCAGACGGATTCAAGAGTGAGACGGAGGGATAGGGAGGAGGGGTGAAGAGAGAGAAGGGTGAGGAGAGAACAAGGAGGAGTGAATTGGAAGATAGAAAGAGGGAAAGGTTAGAGAGAAGGGATGCGGAGAGAGAGAGGGAGGTTGTAGAGAGACAGAGAAAAATGGAGGGAAGAGAAACAGAAAGGGAGGAGATTGAGACAGAGAGGAGAGAGAGATGAGTGGTGAGAGACAGTGGGTATCGAAGGGGGTAGGTGAAGACAAAAAAGATGGGAGAGAGATGCAGCTGTGGAGACAGAGAGAGGGAAATGGGGAGAGAGAAAGAGAGGTGGAGGCAAGAGAGATATAGAAAAACAGGGTTGTAGAGAGTGAGGCGAGGTGATAGAGGGAGACAGGAAGGGATTAAAGGGAGAGAGGTTGGTGGGGAGAGACGGAAAGTGTATAGAGAGGGAGCGGATTGAGAGAGAGGGGTGAGGGACAGAAAATGGAAGGAGAGAGAACGAGAGAGGGAGGTGTAAGAGAGATGTAGAGAGAGGGGCTGGGAGAGAGAGGTGTAGAGGGCGAGGGAGAGAGAGGGAGGCACGGGTAAGAGAGAAGGTGAAAGCAAGGAGAGAGAAGGAGGGATGGAAGGGGAGAGAGGACAAAACAGAGAAAAGGTGCAGAGAGAGGGAGGGGAGAGAGAGGGGAGGAGAGAGAGGGAAGAGGATGCGTAGAAGTGAGTGGGAGAGAGAGAGAGACATAGAGAGTGGAAAAAGACAGACGGAAGGGGAAGAGACAGCGAGAGAAATAGGATTAGAGATTGAAGGAGGTAAGAGACAGTGATTGTGGGGCAGACAGAGAGAGAGAATGAGAGAGAGAGAGCCAAACAGGAGAGAGATGGGAGAATGAAACAATGGGGGAGGACAGGAGGGTGAGAGGGGGAGAGAGAGGGACACGTGGGGAGGGAGGGAGTAGAGAGAGAGGGATGAGAGAGATTGGGGTGAAAGAGACTGGGGAGAGGAACATGAGGGCTGAAGAGAGAGAGGGAGGGAAGGACAGAGGAATGGCGGAGCGAAAAAGAGGCAAGGGAGGAGAGAGAGAGGGAGAGGAGAAGTAAGAGAGATGAGGAGCGATCGAGACACGGAGCAAGAGAGGTGAGTGGGAGAGTGGGTGGAGACAGAGAGGGGAGAAAGCGAGAATGGGCAGAAAGAGAGATCAAAGGGGCAGAGAGAGGGGAGAGGGCAGAGGAAAAGAGGGAGGGAAAGAGGAAAGAGAGATGGGGAGGCTGGGACAAGTGGAGGGAGATAATTCGTTGAGAGAGAGTGAGTGGAGAGAGGAAGACAGGCAGACGTGAGAGAGGGAGAGACGTGAAGGCAGAGAGATGAGGGATAGATAAAGAGGGAGGCAGGGAGAGAGACAGAGAGGTAAAGAAAGAGTGGGCTCAGAGAGGGAGGGAGAATGGCAGTAACAGGGAGGCACGGATAGCAGGGAGAGAAAGCGAGGAAGGTAGAGACACCGAGAGAGAGGCTTGAGACAGTGAGAGGAGAGAGAGGGGAAAGAGAGAGGGTGGATGGCAGAGAACGAGGGATGGAGAGAAAATCAAAGGTGGAGAGAGAGAGAGATGGAGGGGTGGCAGGGCGTGGGAGAGTAGAAAGAGAGTGAGGGGAAAACAGAGAAAGAGGGATGGAGGGAATAGGGAAGGACGGAGCAGCGAAAGACAGGCAGCAAATTTGACCGAGTGAGAGTGGGAAGGGCAGAGAGCGAAAAACACATGTGGAACAGAAGAGGGAGGAGGACAGACGGAGAGGGAAGGGTTTAGAAAGAGAGTGGTTAGAGAGATACAGATGGGAAGTGAGAGAGGGTGGGCTGGTGAGAGAGAGGGATGAGAGAGAGTGGAAGCTAGTGAGTGGAGGATGGCGAGAAAGAGAGAGGAGTGAGAGTGAATTGTGGACGTAGGGAAGGCAGATGGGAGAGAGGAAGAGAGTTGGGGGAACGAGAGAGAGAAAGAGAGGGTGGTGCGACAGAGAGAGGGATACACAAATGGAGAGGGGAGAGAGTGAGAGGGGAGAGTGAGCGACGGTGGTGGGGAGAGACAGAGAGGCAGAGATAAAGAGATGGAGGGGGTACAGACACAGAGACGGAGGGGAGAGACGCGGAAGGAGAGAAGAGAGAGGGAGGGTTGAGAGTGACTGGGGGCGAATGAGTGAATAGGGGTGAGACTGAGGGAGAAGGGAGAGTAGAAGGAAAGACGGGTACTGGAGTGGAATATAGGGAGAGAGGGAGGGTGAAGAAAGAGGGCTGAAGGGGAGAGAGGGAGTGATCAGTGAATGAGGGAAGGAGATTGTGGTGACGGAGAGTGAGAGGGAATCGTGGAGACTGGGAGACAAGTATGGACGTAAAGTTGGGAGCGAATGATAGAGAGAGAAAGAGAGGGGAGGAAGCAAGGGGGAGGTGCAGCGAATGAGGGTGCTAGAGTTGTGAGAGAAGGAGGGGAAAAGAGGGAGGGATGAGAGAGGGGGAGGAAGGAAGAGAGGGAGGGAAGGAGAGAAAGTGCAAGGGAGGTGTGAGAGAGAGGGAGGGAGGGGCGAGAAGGAAATAGGATGGTGGGAAGAGGCGGAAGGGCGAATAAGAGAGTGAGGGGGTAGAATCAGAGAGGGAGGGGTGACAGAGGGAGGGGAGGGATGGAGAAGGAGGCTGATGCGTGAGTGTTGTTGCGGAAGAGTGGGAGATAGAGGAGGGAGAAAGAGGGAGGGGAGAGAGAAGTGTCTGGGAGAGGTGGGAGAGAGTGAGTGAGAGTGGGAGGGGCAGAGGGAGAGGGTGGAGTGAAAGAGAGGAAGCACAGGAGGGAAAGAACACGTAGGGCAAGAGACAATGAGAGGAGCTGAGAGAGAGATCGAGAGACAATATAGAGAGGGAGGAGAAAAGGTAGGAAAGAAAGTGTAGCGAGTGAGATATGAGAGAGGCAGGGAGAGAGAGAGATGGAGGGACCTGGGGCAGCCAATGATAGAGAGGAGGAGTGAGAGTGTACGAGGGGAGAGAGGAAGGGATTGAGAGAGAGGGAGAGGTCAGAGAAAGGGAGGAATTTGAGAGAGCGAGGGAGGGATGACAGAGAGGCAGGGCTGAGAGATTGTTCCGAGAGGAAGGCGGGAGAGAGCGAAGGAGAGGAGAGATGGAGGTGGAGCTAAAGAGGCAGCTTGATGAGAGAGAGAGAGCCAGAGACAGAGGGGGTGTGAAAGAGAGATCAGGGACTGGCAGACGGAGAGAGAGTAAAGAGCAGTGGAGCGAGAGAGTAGAGAGAGGGACAGAGGGAGGGAGTCAGAGAGAGGTTTATGGTGAGAGCTTGGGAGAGAGTGGGAGAGGTTGAGGGAGAGCGGATGTCATGGCACGGGGAGAGAGGCGGGGGAAGAGAGAGGGTAGGATATAAGAAAGTCAGACTGAGAGCAATAGAAAGAGGGAGGAGGTAAAAGGGGAGAAGAGAGAGTATAAAGAGTGAGAGAGGACATAGCGAGTTAGAGAGAGATAGAGAAAACTGTGGAGCTCGAGAGAGGGGAGACAGAGTGAATTAAGAAGGCACGGCGGAGACTGAGGGAGAGCGAAGCAAGATGGGGAGAGAGCGAGGGAGGACTGAAAGAAAAATGAGTGAGAGAGATTGTGGGGAGGGGAAGGCAGGAGAGAGAGGAATGTTTGGAGAGAGTGTGGGTTGAACAAAAGAGGCAGCTTGAGGAGATCGATAAGGGAACAGAGATGGAGGGAAGTGGTCAGAGAGAGCGAACAGGGAGGGACAGAGAAAGACAAAGGAAGATGGTTAGAGAGGGAAGGAAGCGCTATCGAGAGAGACAGGGAGAGGGGTTCGAGAGAGACGGAGGGTAAGAGAAGGGGAAAGGAAGTGCAAAGAGTGAGAGGGGCAGAGGGAGGGAGAGAAACGAAGAGAGCTGGGGAGACAGGGAGAGAGATTGAGAGAAAGTAGATTGGGGCGCGAAGAGTGAGGGGAGGGGGAAGAGAAAGTGAGCGGAGAGGGAGAGAGAGGGAGAGGAAAGGGAGTTCAGAGCCGAACACGCAGCTAGGGGAGAGAGAATGATAGATACAGAAGGAGGGGAGAGGGAGACAACAGTCTGTTGCAGGAAAAAAGAGATAGGGTTAGAGAGAAGAGAGGGAGAGAGGGAGGGGAGACAGAGAAAAAGAGAATGGGGAGTGAGAGAGAGAGGAGGAGAGGACAGAGAGGGCTGGGTGGAGAGAAGGAGGCCGATGGGAAGAGAAACCTGGGGGAATGATCGAGAGAGAAAGAGTGGGCGGTTGCGTGAGAGATTGTGAGGCAGAGATGAAGGGTGAAAAGAGGGAATGGGAAAGAGGGGGAGGGGGACGAAGGCATAGATGGAGGAAAGAAGATAAAAAGAAACTGAGGAGGGAGAAAGAGATACGGGTGAGTGAGGGGGAGAATGAGAAGGAGACGATAGAGACGGAGGGAGCTGGGGAAGAGAGGCAGAGTGCAGACAAAGACAGGCAGCAGAGAATGGAGAGAGTCTGAGGGGAGCGATAGAAATAGACGTGAGAGAGAGAAAAGGAGGTGTATCGAGTGAAAGAGGGTATGGATAATGAGAGTTGGAATCGAGAGAGAGAGTGAGGGGGAGGAGAGATAATTTGGACGGGTAGAGAGAGGGAGAGAGATGGACGGCTGTGGAGAGAGAAGGCAGATAGCGAGAGAGGAAGAGAGAGCTGTGGGGAACGAGAGAGACAGAAAGAGAGAGTGGGGGACCGAGAGGAGGGGGAGCTTACAGAAAGGGAGATGAGCAGAAAGGAATAGAGAGAGGCGTCAGAGGGTGAGAGGGTGCTGGGAGACAGGG
Organism: Chiloscyllium plagiosum; assembly: GCF_037043375.1. Lineage (NCBI taxonomy): Eukaryota > Metazoa > Chordata > Chondrichthyes > Orectolobiformes > Hemiscylliidae > Chiloscyllium > Chiloscyllium plagiosum. The sequence continues at coordinate 99,628,200 of NW_028270159.1, read as the reverse complement.
AGGTGGCGAGAGAAAGGGGGAAGAAAGAGTGAGGAGGGAGAGGGAGAGGGACTAATGGGGACAGAGACATTGGGAAGTACGAGCGGGAGGGGGCGACACAGAGTGGCAGAAGTGGTGAAAGAGAAATACGGAAGGTAGGAAAGATGGGGACGTGTGGAAGAGAGGGGGAGTGGGAACGAGATGGAGTGGCGAGAGGGAAAGTGGGCGAGACAGAGATGGAAGGTGCAGAGAGAAATGGAGGGAAACTGAGAGATCGAGAAACGAGGCTGAGAGCGGGTAGACGAAGAGTGAGAATATGGAGAGAGACAGACTGGAAGGGTGAAAGATATTTAGAGGTGATAAAGTTTGGGGAAACGGGATGACAGAGCGAGAAGAAAGGCATCAGAGGAGAGACGGTTGGAGTGGATAGAGAGCGAAGGAGGTCGAGAGAGAGAGAGACATGGGCGGGCATTCAGAGTGGGGAATAGCAAGAGAGAGGGCGGAGGTACAGACAAAAGGAGGGCACGAGTGGGGCTGAGTGATGTTTAAGAAAGACAGTGGAGAGAGAGAGAGAGGAGAAAGAGATGGAGAGAGAATGTTTAGAGGAAGAGGTGGAGAGAGGAATGAGTGGTCAGACACAGAGAAGCATGGGGAGAGCGAGTTAGATGGGGAGGGATAAAGAGAGAAGTTGGGGAGCGAGAGAGAGTGAAAGAGAGGTAGGGAGAGAGAGAAGGAGAGGGACTTATGGAGAGCGAGGGAGAGAGAGGAGGCAGTGAGGAGCGAAAGAGAAGGGAAGAGGGGGGAGGGGAGAGAAAGGGAGAGGGAGGCTGGGGAGAGAGAGACATTAAGATGGAAACGGGGGAGTGGGGGAGTGAGAGTGCGGTGATGAAATGAGGCAGAGAGAGACAAAGAAGGGGGAGAGAGTCGGAGACAGGGGCGGTTAAGAGAGGCGGGGAGGGCGGGTAGATGGTGAGAGAGACAGATAGCAAACAACAGAGTGAGGGAAGTGGAGATACAGTTAAAGAGCGAGTGGGAGGCAGAGTGTAAGGTGGACGAGGGAGACGGAGAGACTGGGGACAGAGAGAGGGGGAAGAGCAACTGAGTGTGGCCGAGAGAGAGCAAGAGGAAGGGGAGGGAGAGATGCGGTGTGTGGACTGATTTGTGAAAAACAGACGGAATGAGAGAGAATGAGTGGAGGAAGGAGAGAGAGACGGCGGGGAGAGTAAGAGGGACAGGCGAAAGAATAGGGGTGAGAAAGAGGGACCGAACAAAGAGAGGGGCGTGCAGAGAGAGAGAGAGGGAAAGTGAGAGAGATAGAGATAGGAAGGCTGGGAGAGGTGGGAGAAAGAGAAAGAGAGGGTGGAGAGACAGATAGAGTGAGGTGAAGAGGAAGGGAGAGTGATTGGGGATGGAGAGAGGTGAGCGAGAGAGAGAGGCGAGAAACAGTGAGTTGAAGGAAGGAAAGAGGGAGACAGCGGTGGAGAGTGTGAGGAAGAGGTGAGAGAGAAGCGGGGAGAAAGATGGAGGGGTCAGAAAGAGAGGAAAGATGCAGAGTGAAAGGGGGAAATTGGGAGAGAGGGAGGCTGAGAGACAGGGGAACAAAGAGAGGGCGGATGGAGATAGAAAGACAGGGAGGTGGAACAGAGAGAGAGAAACAAAGAGAGATATGGAGAGATAGTGAGGCCGAGAGAGAGAGTATAGAGCGGGAGGGGTGGAGATAGAGATGCAGGTGTGAAGAACGAAATAGAGAGGTGGGGACAACGAGAGGAAAAGAGAGAGGGAGGGGACAGTGTCAGATAGGGAAATGTTTACTGCGAGGGAGTTGGGACAGAGAGGGAAAGGGGGAGTGAGAGACAGGGAGAGGGAGAGATAGAGCGGTAAGGAGATAAAGAGAGGAGTGGAGAGGGGAGAGTGAGGTGGAGAGAGAGAATGTCGGCGACATAGAGATAAGAGCTGAGAGATACTGAGGATAAGAAGAGAGAGAGGGAGGGATGCTGAGAGAGAGAGAGGACAGAGAAAGGGGATGGAGAGAGAAAGAGAGGGAAGGGGAGTGAAAGAGAGAGTGGGAGGATGGGAGAGTGAGTGAATGACTGGTGGAGCGAGATTGAAGTGGAAAGAGAATGAGAGTGAGGGAGGAGGGAATACAGAGACGGGGAGGGCGGATAAATAAAGGGAAAGGGCAGAGAGAGGGATAGGGAGGCTGGCGAGGGGGTGTTGAGAGAGAGAGGGCAGTGGGCGAGTGAGAGGTAGGGGATGAAGAGAGTGAGAGAGAGTCAAGGAAGGGGAAGAGAGAGTCTGTGCAATGAGTTAAGAGAGGCTAGAGGGAGAGAGGATGAGGACGAGATATTGAAGCTGAAAGAGAGAGAGAAAGGAGGGGATAGACAGTGAAAGTGGGAGTGGGTGATAGAGAGATTGAGAGAATGAGGTGGAAGAGGAAGAGGGACAGAGAGAAGGGGAGAGTGAGAGAGGGAGATGAGAAAGGGTAAGTGGGAGGAGGGAGGGAGGTTTAAGTTAGGGGGTACGAGAGAGAGAGGTGAGAGAGAAGGGGTGAGAAAGAGGGAGACGTCAGATGGAAAGGGAGGGTCCAGAAGAGAAAAGGAGGGAAAGTGGGAGAGAGAAGGAGGCTTGGAGAGTGGGAGAACGACCGTGAGATCGCAGACTGAGAAAAAAGTGAGAGGGAGAGAATGATGGACGAGGGAGTGAATGGCCGAGTGGAGAGAGATAGCGAGAGAGAGTGGCAGTGCGGATCGAGCCTTAGGGGTGGAGTAAGAGAGGCATATGGGGATGAGATTAAGAGGTGGGGACGGAGACAGGGAAAATGGGGGTGGAGAGAGAGAAAGCGAAGAAGAGAAGGAAACAGACGGAGGGAGAAGGTGTAAGAGAGACAGTGGTAGGGCCAAACAGACAGAGAGTGAGGGCAAGGTAAAGAGACACAAAGAGGGAGAGCGAGAGAGTGAGGGATGTGAGAGGTATGTGGACGGGGAGGAAGAGAGAGAGGCGCTGGGATGGAGTTGAGATGGATAGACAGAAATTGGGGAGAGAGTAGGGAGAGAGAGAGAGAGACAGGGAGGTGTGGAGAGACAGAACGGAGGGAGAGAGTGGGACAGGTGTAAAGAGAGATTGGGGCAGAGAAAGGGAGCAGGAGAGCGTGAAAGGACGACGATAAGGGGTGGAGAGAGAGGGACGAGGGAAGAAAGAGCGTTGGTGTGCAGCGAGAGAGGGAACGGGAGAGAGTGAAGGAGGGGAGGCATGAGGGAGAGAAGGGGAGAGAGGATGGAGAGAGGGAGGGAAGTCAATGTGCGGCAGCAGAGGAGAGAGGTCGAGCGTGAGGAGGAGACAAAAGGGATGGTGAGAAAGAGAGGGAGAGGGGATAGAGAGACACAGCGGGGGAGAGAGACAGATAGAGACAGAGAGAGAGCTGGAGAATGAGGGACGGTGGGTAGAGAGGAGGAGGAGGTGAGAGACAAAGACCGATGGGGAGGGAGAGAAGGTGGAAAGTGAGATGTGAGACAAAGGGAGAGGGGTGAAGTGGCGAGGAGAGACACGGAAAGGAGGATATTGGGAGAGCGAGAGAGAGAATTGAAAGAGGGAGGGATGGAGAGAGAAAGGGATGGAGGAGAGAAAGGGAGAGCGTCAGGGTTAGAGGGAGAGACAGGGAGAGAGGGAGGGGTGACGGAGAGAAATGGAAACGGAGGTGGATAGGGAGAGAAAGGGCGAGCGGGCGGTGGTGAGAGACAGAGAGGGACGGGAGGGAGAGTGGCGTGAATGAAATAAAATGAGAAACTGAGCGAGAGATGGAAACGTGAGGAACACAGAGAGAGATGAGGAGGGAGCGAGAGGGAGAGATAGAGAGGGAATGGAGTGGTACAAGGGAGAGAATGAGAGCGTGCAAGAGGGGAGATTGGTGGGTATAGAAAGAGAGATGAAGGGTCGAAGAGAGAGAGGGGGAGTGTGGGAGAGATACGGGGAGCAGGAGAGAGTGTGGATAGGTTGGAGAGATGGAGCAGGAGAGAGTGTGGATAGGTTGGAGAGAGTGAGATTGTTGTAGAGAGGGAGGAAGTGTGGGGAGAGAGACAGGGAGCGAGAGGGAAGCGGGAGAGAGCAAGGGCAAGGGCGAGAGATTGGGAGTTGAGAGAGATTGGGGAGAGAATACGAAGGAGAATGAGAGGAGAGGAGTGGGGACAGCGAAAGACAGAGAGGAAGGGGAAGAAATAGACAACAAAAGGGTGTGAAGAGAGTGAGAGTGAGGTAAGAGTGAGAGTGAACATTGGAGGGAGAGTGGGGAAGAAAAGGCGTGTCGAGAGATGAGGAGGGAGAAAGTATGAGGTGAGGGAGACCAAGTGGTGGAGAGCGCGGGTGAGAGAGGGAGAGATAGGGAAAGCGGAGAGGGTGAGTAGAACATGAGAAAAGAGTGAGGGGGAGAAATGGATCGTGGCAGAAAGAGGAAGGGGAGACAGAGGGAAGGGGAGAGAGAAGGGTGTAGTGAGAGTGAGGGGGAGAGAGAGGGAAAGCGAGAGATGGTGGCAGAGAGACTTCACAAGAGATTGTATAGGGGAGGGGGAAGGAGTGCAGCGAGGGGATGTCGAAAATGCGGGGAGAGAGATTGGGAGAGAGAGGGAGTGGAGATGGGGAGGCGATAATGGGGCTAGAGAAGGTGTGTAGTGGGTTAGGAGAGAGGTCAGGATGGGGAAAGAGAGTTAAGAAGACGATTGAGGAAGAGAGCGGGCGGGGCTCAGTGTGAGAGAGTGTGGGGGTTAGAGAGAGAGGGATGGAAGGAGAGACAGGAGAAGGTGAGAGGGAGGGGAATGTGAGGAAGAGAGATGGGGAGGGGAGTAAGACAGAGAGAGGTAGGACTGGGAAAGATGGAGAGGTATAGGGAGAGATGTGAGCCAAAGAGAGTAAGAGTGATATGGGAGTGAGAGAGAGAGATGGAGAGAGGACGGATAAAGAGCGTGGGTAACAAAGACAGGGAGACACAGAGGGTGTGGGAAGGTAGAGAGGGAGAGCGTGGGGTAGAGAGGGAGAGAGAGCGCAGTGGGGAGAGACAGAGAAAGGGAGGAGAGAGGAAGGGGAAAGAAAGGGAAATTGGAGAGAGAGATAGAGAGAGTGGGGGAGAGTGCGAAGGCGATACGAGGAGAGAAAGGCAGACAGAGAGAGCAGGAGGCTGGTTGAGACAGAGACAGAGTAGGAGCGAGAGGGGGGAGATAGAGGAAGGTGGGAGTGTGAGAGAGTGTGGGCTGGGCGAGATAGGGCGGGAAGATGGAGGAGATAGTGGGAGAGAGCGGGAAGAGAGAGGGAGATAGGGAGGAGGGAAGAGATAGCGAGAGACAGAAGTGAGAGTGTGATGGGGAATTAGAGAGAGTGGGAAAGATAGAGAGTGAGGGAGGTGGGCATAGAGACAGTGAGGGAGAGAGAGGCGTGAGGGTGGATGGAGAGAGAAATGGAGGGGAGAGAATATGGGAGGTGGGAGACAGTGAACGAGTGGAGGGAGGGAGAGGATGTAAATCGAGGCACTGTGGAGAGAGACCAAGGGGTGGAGAGAGAGAGGCAGAAAGAGAAGAAGGGAAAGGAACATATGGAGAGAGAAGGACTGAGAGAGACAGGGCTCAGAGAGGCAGAGAGTGAGGGGAGATAAAGAGCATCAAAGGGAGAGAGCGCGAGAATGAGGGGTGTGAGAGCGAAGAGGAGGAGGAGGAAGAGAGGGCGACCGCGCCGGTGAGCGCGTGGGTAGCGAGAGAGAGAAATGGGGGAGGGTTAGGAAGAGAAGGGCACAGGGAAGTGGGGAGAGACAGAAAGGAGTGGGAGAGAGGGCTGGAGAGAGAATGTGGCAGAAAGACAGAGGGGCGGAGACTGAATGGGGATGACGGTAAGAGGCCGAGAGACGGAGAGGAGTGAAGTGAGTGGAAGTTCGTGGGCGGCGAGAGAGAGGTAAATGGCGAGAGAGAAAGAGAGAGTTGGAGGGAACGAGAAAAAGAGAGAAAGTGAGGAATTGTCCAGAGAGAAAGGGAGGGTTTTAGAGAGAGGGAGGTGGGAGAAAGCGTGACAGAGGGTGGAGGTGTGTGAGGCTTTCAGAGGCAGAAATGAAGAGAACCAGTGAGAGAGGGGGCAATGCGGGAAGACAGAGAGGTGGGGAGAGGGAGAGAGAGAAAGACAGAATAGAGAGAGAGAGGGGAATGATGGTGTGAGCAAGCGAAAGGATGGGAGAGAGGAAAGGTCGAAAGACAGAGAGGGAGACCTGAGGAAGAGAGAGAGAAAGAGACGAGGGGGGATAGAGAGGGGAAGTGAGGCAGAGAGGGATTCGACAGGGTCAGGCGGAGGAGATGGGCAGGAGAAAAGGGCAAGAGTGGGGTTTAAAGAAAAGAGAAGTGGAGAGAGAGGGAAATGTGGGTAGAGAAAGTCGGGGAGACAGAGGGAAACGGATGCAGAGAGAACAAGTTAAAAGGGACAGGGACGGGAGCGGCGGAAGGAGAGTGAAGGAGGGGACAGAGAGGGTCAGGGACGGATGAGAGACAACAGGGAGAGAATGGGTGGAGAGAGGAATGGGGAGAGAGACTGGATGTGGAAGAGACGGAAGGTGAGAGTGACTAGGAGGACAAAAGTGAGAGCGAGGAAAGAGGAAGGGAGAGTGGGGTAGTGGATGAAGATAGGGAACAGTAGAGACAAAGAATTGGTTGGGAGAGAAAAGGAAAGGGAATGGAGGGGCAGAGAGAGGGAGGAAGGTGGAGAGAGACGAGGGTGTGAGAGAGAGCTTGGGCGGTGAGAGGAACTCGTGGACTGGGGGTGGGTGAAATGGAAAGAGGGAGACAGCCATGAGGGGAACAAAGATAGGTGTGTGTGTTGGCGAGAGGGGAGCGAGAGGGAGTGCAAACAGAGTGAGAGAGAAGCAGGAGCGAGGGGAAAGAGAGGGAGAGCAGAGAGAGGTGAGGAGCAAACGAAATGCTGCAGAGGAGAGAGCAAAGGGTAGATAGAAAGAAATAGGGGAGAGGGAGAGTGTGAGGGAGATAAAGCATAGGGAAGTGGAGACCAATAGAGAGAGAGAGATGGAAGGGAGATAGAGAGATGAGGAGGGGCAGACAGAGAGAGGGAGGGAGGAGAGAGCGAACGAGGAGATAACGAGACACAGGAAAGAAGAGAGGAAGGGGAGTGCGAGACAGACTGAGAGAGAGGGAGATCGAGATAAGGACAGGAGGATAGGAAGGGACAGAGAGAGGCGAGAGAGAGAGACGCATGGATTGAGAGAGTGAGGCAGGTGGGGAGTGAGAAAAATAGAATTGGGGAGATAGGAGAGAAAGTAATAAAGGGAGCAGGGAGAGGGATGCAGAAGAGAGAGGGAGAGTTTGAACGGTGACAGAGAGAGGGAGAGGTGGAGAAAGGGCGACGGCAGTGGTGAGAGATAGAGAGCAGGGGAAGAGAGGGAGAGAGGGAAGAGTGAGAAGGGAAGAGAGCGGAAGTGGGAGGGGTTAAGGAACATGACCAGTAGCTGAGAGAGGGGGAGGGGAGGTGGGACAAAGAGAGAAAGAAATGGAGAGAGAGGGAGGGAGTGAGAGGGAGAGAGGGTGCTGGTGAGGGAGAGAGGGGGAGGTCGAGGGAGCGAGAGAGATAGTGGGCAGGCGTTGGGGAGTGATAAACAGGAGGGAGATAGAGGGGGCAGAGAGGGAGAGGCACTGAGAGGGAGGGCAGAGAGAGGGGAAGAGAAATAGCGAGGGAGGCGGGCGGAAGGAGATAAGGAGGGAAGCTGGATAAAGAGAGATTTATTGGGTGGCTGGAGAAAGAGAGAGCCAGAGAGGGGACAAGTGTGAGAGAAGGGAAAAGAGAGAGAGAGGGAATGGGTGGGAGAGAGATTGGACTGGCAGAGGGGGTAAGTGAGAGTGAGAGAGATAGGAAAGAGACAGTCGTGGAAGATAGTTAGAGAAAGAGGGGCGGGTATAGATAAAAAGAGCTGGAAGTGGGGGCAGACGTGGGAAAGACAGAGAGGGGTGGGTGAGTGACAGGGATGGGAGAATGGGGGAAAGACATACAGGAGCAAGAAAGAAAAGAGCGAGGGTAGAGACAGAGTGGGGCAATCAAGAAAGAGAGATAAAAAGAGGGAGACGCGTGAGAGAGAGGGAAGGGGAGAGAAATGGAGTGGGGACAGAGAAGGAGTGGTGGAAAGCGGGAGAAATGTGCGGGGAAGCGAGAGGCAGAGAAAGAGATGGAAGGGAGTGAGAGGGTGAGTGGTTTCGAAGGAGGAAGGCAAGGAGATATGGATTGGGGAAAGTGAGGGGCAGGTTTCGTGAGAAATTGGGTGGGAAGGGAGAGGGTAGAAATAAAAAGAGAGGATGGGGAAGAAAGGGAACTCCAGGGAGAGAGAGACAGACAGCGGGGAGAGCGACAGAGAGCGGGGAGAGCGGGGAGGGGGTATAGAGGGAAGCGTGTATCAAGTGGGATGCCGGTGCTAGAGGGACCGGGTATTAGGAGTGGGAGAGAGAACGACGGAGGCGTCGCTCTCTTAGAGATAGAGGAAGCAGAGAGAGGGTGAAGTTGAGAGGGAGACAGGAGAGACAAAGGGGAGAGACAGAGACAGAGAGGGAATGGAGTAAATAAAGAGAGTGTGAGGGGAGAGGAGTGGAGAGAAATGGAAATGGAGGGGAGAGAGAGGGGAAGAGAGAGCGGCAGAGAGGGAGGGAAAATAGTGTGGGAGGGGGAAAGAAAGAGGGGAGATAAGGAGAATGGGGAGAGAGGGGGAGAAACGGTTGATGGAGGAGGGAGTTAGAAGGAGAGCGGAGGTGAGCGCGAAAGAGGAAGAAGCAAGATAGAGGGAATGAGGAGGGAAAGGAAATTTCGGAAAGTGATGTAGAAATGTTGAGGTGTGAGCTTGAGGGGAGTGACCGAGTTGTGGAGAGTCAGAGTGAGGAAGGGGGAATGACATGGAGGGGAGAGTTAGAGCGAGGGTTTGAGTGAGGGGGAGGTGCCTGGCACAGAGAAGGTGAAAGTGGGAGAAGAAAGATAGAGGACGGGAGAGATAGATGTGGAGGAGTCAAAAGGGATGGGGTAATGGAGAGAGAGAGAGGGAAGGAAGCAAAAGAGACCGGGCAGTGGGGAGAGAGCGAGAGAGAGGCAAGACTTAGAGGGCGAATGAGAGGGGTGCAGAGACAGGGTTGAAAGAGAGAGAAATGGTAGGAGAGAGGGAGAGATAGAGTATGAGGGTGCAGACAGAGAGAGGCAGTGTGGTGGTACAGAGAAAGAGAGAGAGATAGGGGAGTTAGAAACTCAGGGAAGTGGAAAGAGAATGGGGAGAGCAGGATAGCCGGAGGGGGAACGTTTCAGAGAGGAAGGAGAGAGAGTGTGACAGAGAGAGAGATTTGAGAGAGAGAGAGATAGCGTGAGGGGGAGGTTTAGAGAGACAGGCTGAGGGAGATAGGGAGAGGGTGATCTGGAGAGACCAAGTGAGAGGCAAGGCAGAGAGGAGGAAATAAGAGGTTTGTAGGTAGAGTGTGGGGCGTGGAAAAGAGAGTGAGAGGCAACGGGAGAGTATGGTCGGGGAGAGACAGTTATATTTTAGCGGAAAGAGAGAGATGGAGTGGATAGACAGAGAGAGATGGATTGTGCTAGCGAGCTGGAGTGAGAGACAGACCGAGTGGCGGAGGCGAGAGAGAGGGAGGGGGAAAGCGTGAGGGTGGATAGATAGAGGGGGTAGAGAGAGTGAAGGAGGGGTGAGAGAGGAAATGGATAGGAATTGACAGAAGAAGTAGGGGCAAGGGAAGAAGGACGGGGGAAAGGAGAAAACGAGAGAGGTGGAAGAGAGAGATAGTGGACGAAAACGGAGGATAGAGAGAGGAAGAGGGAGGGGGAGGACTGCACAAAACACTATATAGGACAAACAGGAAGACAGCTAACGATCCGCATCCATGAACATCAACTAGCCATGAAAGGCCACGACCAGCTATCCTTAGCAGCCACACACGCAGATGACAAGCAACATGAATTCGACTGGAACAACACTACGATTATAGGGCAAGCCAAACAAAGAACAGCCAGGGAATTCCTAGAAGCATGCAACTCATCCAAAAATTCCATCAACAAACACATCAACCTGGACCCAATATACCGGCCACTACAGCGGACAGCTGAAACTGGCAACCGGAAGCGGCAGGGACAGGCCACTATAAATGCCGGAGGAAACGCCACAGAAGCGTTTCACAGGAGGCTCCCAAGCACTGAGGATGTCACCTAGATAGGGGACGAAACGTTTGCAACACAAAGTTCCAGCTCGGCGAACAGAACCACAACAGAGGGAGAGAGAAAGAGAGAACGATGGTCGTGGAGATGAGAGCGATGGGGAGAGACAGGGAAATAGATGAAAGAGTGGGAAGGAAGAGAAAGTGAGACAGGGAGTGGAAGATAAAGACAGAGCAAGAGAGATGGGAGAAGCAGAGAGAGGGGGAGAAATAAACAGAGGCAATGGAGAGAGAGAGGTCGGGATAGAGAGTGAGAGGTAGGGGAGAGGAGAACGGGAGGGAAGGGGAAAAACAGTGTAATAGGAGCGTGAGGAAAGGGACAGAGAGGCAGAGGGAGAGATTAGAGAGAGGGAGTGAGGAGAGGACAGAGAGAGGGCTGGAGGGAGGATGGCAGAGTAATATACGAAGGAGGCGAGTGAAAGAAATAGAGAGAGCGAGGAGAGTGATGGAGAGAGAGAGCTTTGCGAGAAACAAAGAGCAGGAGGAGAGAGTGATGAAAGGAGAGAGAGGGTTGAAGGGATAGATAGATGGAGAGGGGAAGCGCGGATGTGGGGAGAGTCAGAGAGCTTAGGGTGAGAGCGGGAGGGTAAGCGAAAGAAGGAGTGAGAGAGACGGAGAGAGGGCAGTGACAGAGAGGGGGAGGTGAAGAAAGAGAGAGGTAGAGGGAGAGGTAGAGAGAGAGGGCAGTGAGGAGAGACAGACAGGAGGGGAAGAGGGGGTGAGAGAGAGTGAAGGTAGAGAGAGGTAGAGGGGAGGAAAAGTGATGCAGACTGAGGCGGGAGGAAGAGAGAGAGACAGAGAGGAGGAAGGTGAGTGAGGGGAAGGGAGAGAGAGGGGACGCGAGTGAGAGAGACTGGAGAGGCATAGGTGAAGGGAGAGTGTGAGAAAGGGACAAGTGGGAGAGAGGACAGAGAATGATTTCGTGACAAAAGGAGGGGCGAGTGAGAAAGAGAGGGAGAGCGGGTGCGAGAGAGGGAGGGCAGTGATAGAACGGGATAGTGGTGACGGGAGCAACAGAAAGAGGGAAAAGGCAGGCAGAGAGAGGTGCGCTAGCGAGATACAGCGAAAGAGAGGAAAATGAGAGAGAGTGATGTAGGGGCTTAGAGAAATGGAGGCGGGAGAGAGAGGGAGCAGAGAGAGTGAGGGACGGGAAAGTAAGAGATTGGGAGGGATGAGAGAGGGAAGAGATAAACAGAGAGTGAGGGGCAGAAGGGCAGGGCAGGGAGAGAGACACAGAGAGAGTCAGGGAGCAAGAGGGGGATGGGAGACATAGAGGTAGGTGTATCGAGCATGAGACTCAGGAGAGGTAAGGAGCATGCGGATAAGGAGGGGGAGAGAGAGTGATAGAGGCATTGATGTGTATCTGGGAGAGGGGACGGGGAGTGAGGCTGAAGGTGAGAGAGGGGGTGGGAGAGACCGGGAGATGGAGAGGTACAACGAGAACAAGAGGAAGGAGGAGAGAGCGGGAGGGAAGACAGTGAGAGTGGAAGAGTGGAAAGGGAGCGAAGAGCGAGGAGGAGAGAGGCAAGGAGTGGAAGGAGAGAGTGGGAGGGAGAGAGGGAGAGAGAAGAAGAGATGGGGCGTGAAAAAGTGGTGGGAGGAGGGGTAGGAAAGAAAGGGGGCATGCTCGTGGGCACAGGTAGTGAAGGGGAGAGAGTGTGTGGAAGGGAAGAGTGAGAGGGGGAAGAGAGACAGTGATGGAGGTAGTTGAGAAGCAGTGGCAGTGGGTGGAGTAAAGGAGTGCAGATGGGAAAGGACACAGAGAGAGAACTGGGAAGGGGGATTAGGAGGGTGGGTGGAAGGTGTAGCATAACCTCATGGTTCTGGAACTCGATCACTCAATTCATATAAGCTATAACATGGTATGCCTTCTTAACAACCATGTCAACCTGGGTGGTAGCTTTCGAAGATCTGTGGACCTGGACATCGAGATCTCTCTGCTCATCTGCACTACCACGAATCTTACCATTAGCCCAATACTTTGCATTCCGGTTACTCAGACCAAAGTGAATCACCTCACACTTGTTCGCATTATCCATTATTTTCCACCTCTCAGACCAGTTCTGCAACTTATCTATGCCTCTTTGTAACCTACAACATTCTTCTTCACGATACACAACTCCTCCGAAATTAGTGTCGTCTGCAAATTTACTAACCCACCCTTCTACGCCCTCAACCAGATCGTTTATTAAAAGAATGAACAGCAGTGGACCCAACACCGACCCTTGCAGTATAACACGAGTAACAGGACTCCAGGATGAACATTTCCCATCAACCACCACCCTCTGTCTTGTTTCAACAAGCCAATTACTGATCCAAACTGCTGTATCTCCCACAATCCTATTCATGCACATTTTGTACAATAGCCTTCTTTGGGAAACCTTATCGAACGCCTTGCTGAAATCCATATACAACACATCAACCTGTTTACTCTGATCTACCTGTTTGGTCGCCTTCTCAAAGAACTCAGTAAGGTTTGTGAGGGACAACCTATCCTTCACAAAATCGTGCTGACTATCCCTAATCAAATTATTCTTTTCAAATGATTACAAATCCTATCTCTTATAACCTTTTCCAACATTTTACCAACTACTGAAGTACAGCTCACTGGTCTATCATTATGAGGGTTGTCTCTACTCCCCTTCCGGAACAGGGGAACCACATTTGCTATCCTCCAGTCTTCTGGCACTATTCCTGAAGACAATGACGATTTCAAGACCAATGCCAGAGGCTCAGCAATCTCCTCACTGTCTTCAAAGAGGTTCCGTTGAAACATCCCATCTGGCCCATGGGAGTTATCTATTTTCACACTCCGCAGGATTTCTAATACCTCGTCCTTCGGAACTTCAATCCAAACTAGTCTAGTAACCTGTATCGCAGTATTCTCCTCGACAACAATGTCGTTTTCTAGAGTGAATACATTCGAAAAATATTCATTTAGTGCTTCCCCTATCTCCTCTGACTCCACGCACAACTTCCCACTACAATCCTTGATTGGCCCTAACCTTAATCTCATCATTCATTAATTCCTTAAATACCTATAGAAAGCCTTAGGGTTAACCCTGATCCTATCCGCCAACAACTTCTCGTACCTCCACCTGGTTCTTCTGAGCTCTCTCATCATAACATCAGCCTTCTTCTTCCTCTTGACCAGAGTTTCCACTTCCTTTGTAAACCATGGTTCTCGCACTCTACAGCTTCCTCCCTGCCTGACAGTTACATACTTACCGAGGACACTCAGGAGCTTTTCCTTGAATAAGCTCCACATTTCTAATGTGCCCATCCCCTGCTGTTTCCTTCCCCATGCAATGCTTCATAAATCTTGCCTAATCGATCGCAATTGCCTTTCCCCAGCTGTAACTCTTGCTCAGTGGTATCCACCTATTCATTTCTATCACCAAATTAAACATAACAGAATTGTTATCGGTATCACAAAAGTGCTAACCTACTTCCAAGTCTCATACCTGGCGGGGCTCATTGTCCAGTACCAAATCTAATGTGGCTTCGCCCCCTGTTGGCCTGTCTGCATATTGTGTCAGGAAGCCCTCCTGCACACACTGGACAAAAACTGACCCATTTATATTACTCGTACTGTACTGTTCCCAGTCAATATTTTAAAAGTTGAAGACCCCCATGACAACCATCCTGTGTCTCTCACTCCTATCGAGAATCATCTTTGCTATGCTGTCCACTACATCCTTGGAATTATTCGGAGGCTTATAGAAAACTCCCAACAGGGTGAACTCTCTTTTCCTGTTTTTAACCCAAGCCCATACTATCTCAGTTGACGAGTCCACAAACACCATTTCTGCAACTGCAATACTGTCCTTGACCAACATAGACAGCTTTCAAGACATCACTACTTATTTCCCCATGCTTCCTCGCTTCCATCTCCATGTAGATGATAGACAGGATCTGGGGAGAGTCAGGAGTTGAGTTACAGACCGCAGTATTATTGTTTACTGACATGCTCTTGTAGTCACTGTATTTTCGTTGCGAGCCATGTTGAAATTCTGGTGAATAGTAACTCTAGGATACTGACCATGGAAGGGTTAGTAATGGGAACACAATTACATGTCATGGGACAGTGGTGAAAGACCGTATTAATGGAGATGATTTTGCCTATCAACTATTTGGCATAAATCTTACACATGGCTTCTCAATCCATTGTTGTGGTTCTGTTCGCCGAGCTGGGAATTTGTGTTCAGTCGTTTCGTCCCCAGTCTCGGTGACATCCTCAGTGCTTGAGAGCCTCTTGTGAAGCGCTCCTGTGATATTTCCTCCGGCATTTATAGTGATTTGTGTCTTCCACTTCCAGTTGTCAGTTCCACCTGTCCGCTGCAGTGGCCGGTATATTGGGTCCAGGTCGATGTGCTTATTGATTGAATCTGTGGATGAGCGCCATATCTCTATGAATTAACTGGCTGTTCTCTGTTTGGCTTGAGCTATAATAGTAGTGTTGTCCCAGTCGAACTCAAGTTGCTTGTCATCTGAGTGTGTGGCTACAAAGGATAGCTGGTCTTGTCGTTGCGTGGCTAGTTGGTGTTCATGGATGCGGATCGTTAGCTGTCTTCCTGTTTGTCCTACGTAGTGTTTTGTGCAGTCCTTGCATGGGATCTTGTACATTACATTGGTTTTGCTCATGCTAGGTATCGGGTCCTTCGTCCTGGTGAGTTGTTGTCTGAGAGTGGCTGTTGATTTGTGTGCTGTTATGAGATCTCGTGGTTACCGTAGTCTGGCTGTCAGTTCAGAAATGTTTTTTGATGTATGGTAGTGTGGCAAGTCCTTTGGATTGTGGCATGTCCTCATTCCGTTGTCTTTCGTTTAGGCATCTGTTGATGAAATTGCGGGGGTATCCGTTTTTGGCGAAAACACAGTATAGGTATTCTTCTTTCTCTTTTTGCAGTTCTGGTGTACTGCAATGTGTTGTTGCCCTTTTGAACAGTGTCTTGATGCAACATCTTTTGTGTGTGTTGGGGTAGTTGCTTTCGTAGTTTAGGACTTGGTCTGTGTGTGTGGCTTTCCTGTACACCTTTGTGGTGAATTCTCCGTTCGGTGTTCTCTGTACCATCACGTCTCGGAATGGGAGTTGGTTATCCTTTTCTTTCTCTCTAGTCAATCAGATTCCTGTGAGTGTGGGGTTGAAGATCCGGTGTGTGTTCTCTATTTCTGTGTTTTAATGATTACAAAGGTATCATCTACATATCTGACTGAGAGTTTGGGTTGAATTTGTGGAAAGACTGTTTGATCTAACCTTTGCATTACCGCTTCTGCTATGATCCAGTGATGGGTGAGCCCATGGGTGTGCCGTTGATTTGTTCATTTATTTTGTTGTTGATTTGGTTAGTTCCTTAGTAGCCACACACTCAGATGAGAAGCAACATGTGTTGCCAAACAGAGAACAGCCAGGGAATTCCTAGAGGCATGGCATACATTCACAGATTCAATCAATAAGCATATCGACCTGGACGCAATATAGCGGCCACTGCAGCGGACAACTGGAACTGACAACCGGACACGGCAGAGACAAATCACTATAAATGCCGGAGGCAACATCACAGAAGCGCTTTGCAGGAGGCTCCCAAGCACTGAGGATGTCATCGAGCCAGGGGACGAAACGTCGGCCACACAAATTCCTAGCTTGGCGAACAGAACCACAACAACAAGCACCAGAGCTACAAATCTTCTCCCAAACTTCTCAATCCATGTCTGGACTTTGTCCAGATCTTCGTCCAATTGGATATGGACAGATTGTGGATTTCAAGAATCCATTATGATACAGGACATAGAGATGTCATTGTTGAAAATCGCTGTTATTGTGGGAAGATCATTGATGAAGCAGGTGGAGATGGTTGGGAAGAAGAGAAATTTAGGGATTCCTGAAGAGATGTGCTCGAGCTGGGATGACACATTCCCAACAACCACAAGCATCTTCGTTTTTGCCAGAAATGAATGGAAAATAATTGTCATGATTCTATTAGTTTCCTGTTTGTCCGCGACTCCTTGATGCTACATTTAGGCAGTTATGCTGTTGAAGCAAAGAGCTAACCTCAAATCTCGATTTTACTTCTTTTTGACTCTGCTGAAACTAAGCGCTGCCATAGGTTCTGGCGTTAGTTAAAACCAAACAACCAGAAATCGCCTCACCTTGTAATATATTCAAATGTGAGGGACAGGGGAGTTCCCCTTTCCCATTTAAATAAAGATATCAATTTATTGTTCATTTTCTAATAGTGAACACTGAACAAAGAAGCTGTTCTCAAATCCAAGCTCCATTTTCTTAACGTTTTACTCTCTCACGCAAATCTATACAATTTGCTGTTCCAGTGAAATTATTATACATCCCATCTTCATCTCAAGACCACACAGTATCTGTCTTGTTCGCGGACTTCAAGCTTCGTCAGCTGACCGCTCAACTTTATTTTCTTTTTACTGTTAGTATGTTTTACATGAAAAGACACCTTCGGTAGAGACGTTTTCTAATTTCGTTGAAAGGTGTAAGATGGCCTGCAACATCTCCAGCTTGATGACCGATACTTCGCTGATCAGTGGCAGTTGTGCACTGTTCCAATTGTCAAAGTTCCCTTATATTTCAGGCACTCCCAACGTCCGAACTTTGCATTGGACTGATGTTATCAAAACAATGAATTCAAATTTGATTTGTTTTTTTTGTATCATGAGGCTTATTAAACAAATTGGTTATATACGAATTGTTGTGATTCAGCAACCAAAACTCAGCTACCAATTTCACAGCCATATATCACATGTATCTATCTTGTTTCACAGCCTTTCCATTTGTGCACCTGAGCATGCACCTCAAATGTCCCTCAAAATTCAAAAAACTCTTTCTATTTTAAAGTAGACATAAATGTTTAGGTCGTAGTATTAATTGGTAAGGTCACATCTGCATTTATGAGAATGGCACTTGTGATGGCACTGAGCGAAGTATGTTGCTGTGTTAGAAACATAATGGAGAGCCTCGACCAGCGAGGCTGGAGTTGAGAGAATCAGAGGTGACATAATTAAAACAAAAAAAAAAGGATCCTGAGGAGAATTCACTTGGTGCATTTGGAAATCGTGCTTCCTTTTGAGGGAACACCAACAAATGAAGATTCAACATTTTAAAAAACGGAGATGACCCAATCTGGAGTGAAACGCTGGTAAAATAAATATCTCAGACATTTTTTGGTTCTCTGCAATTCACGTTGTCAAAATGAAGTTAATGCAGAAACTTTTGAGGATTTTTAGTCAAAGGTTGATACACTGTTGTGCGTAAATAAGCAACGAAGCTGCTGACGAAAAACATTATGTTGTCCTTAGTTTTATTTTTCTTTCCAGAGAGTTCGTAAACGACACGGAGTCCAAAAAAATTAAGTGTTGAAGGGATTGATGGCCAATTTGATAATAGCTAAACGATGCTTTCTCAGGCCGAAGGCTTTCACTTCAAAAAGAAAAGTTGCGAAATGAAAGGGGAGTGGCCAGTTCTCGCAGCTGATCTATAGTCAGTTTTGGCTTGGTTTCTAGCACGAGTGTGGAAGAAATTACTGGACACAAATAAGTAGATTCAGGCAGGTATTCTCTTTCTGATTTCTATCCTGTAAGAACGTCTGTTTGATTTTACTGTTTGTGCCCGGAATGTTTTTGCGGATTGTTGCAAATGTTTGCCCATCATTAACTGGGATGATATGTTGGGTTTTCGGAGACGTCAAGTTACTCGGTACACTGTTTTCTGTTAAATGTGGTTCATCGATAATCCCCTCAATAAATTCTGTTTTGTTTAAAAGTAAATGATTTCAACATTGGCATTTTTCCTGAAATATCACCTTCAAGCTGCTCCAAAAATCCCAGCAAAATTATGGTCTTCTTGAAATTTTTTTGGGGTCTTCCTTGGTCCGTAACTGTTTGTGGGCTCATTGAGGGATTTGTTCTGTATTTTCGTTTTGGGATAAGGATTCTTGGACTCAACGTCAGCATGTGGGAGGTATTAGGGACGTTTCTTTTCCGAATGTTGAAGTCAGTTGGTTTAAACTACGCTTGAAACAACAAGTTACGAAGAGTTTGCTGGGAGTGGAAGAATTGATATTCGGGGATTTACATAAGCCGATCAAGGCCAGCCTGCTGGGATGAGCAGACACCCTGGACTTAGAGATTACTTCTTGCACGAGGAAAGGAGAGTAATTCCAGCAATTGCTCAGCATGTAAATTTGCTGGAAATGTAATCAGAATCAAAAGCAATTAGAGCTGGTGAAATTTCAATTGTCAACAAAGTATCTTTAGTTAGAGGTAAAATATAATGACGGTGCAACAGAAATGAAAGAGTTTGATGCACGAATAAAAGCAGGCGAGAGAGAAAAGGAAAGAGAGTATGAAGAGAGAGAAATTGAGAGAGAGGAAAGGAAGGCAGACAGGCATTTTGAATTTCAGAAATTGGCAATTATACAGCAAATTCGACGTAAAAGGATGGAGATGAATGCTGAAGATCAGCTCAGCGAGGAAGAGAGTGAAGGATGAGCAAAACCCTAACATTCAAAGATATGGTGACAATCTGCTTAAATGCATTCATGCATTGCCTAGTTTTGATGAGAAGGATGCGGATGCCTTTTTTTGTTAATCTCACGTGAGTTATGTTGATCCAAACAAAAGTTGTGGTTAGAGCTGATGAAGTATTTCCATTACTGTAACAGGACGAATCTGGGGTTTCTGAGGAGTTGAAGAAAGCCAGCGCAATTCCATTGAAATTGGTGTAAGAAGCCTACAGAAAACGCTTCAGGAATCTAAGGAGGGAACCTGGTTAAACTTCCATTGAGTTTGAAAGAATCAAATAAAGTAATTTTGTATATGGGTAAGGGCATTCAAAATAGAGAAAACCTACGACGCTCTTCGAGACAAAACCAGTTTGGAGGAATTCAGAATTTCAAGTCATGAAATAGCAACAATCCATGAGGAAAAGCAAAGGATCAAGACGGATAGATTAGCAGCTGAAATGGCTGATGGCTATGAATTGGGTCAGTTATCAAGTTTGGCTTCCATAATAAATTTCAATCAATCAGGGACTTAAATTCGGGAAAAGAGAATTTCTCACGTGGACATGGAATGGTAGATTTCGATTAAATTCATGTGGATAATTTACCACAGGTTAATATCAAACCATTAAAATGAACAGAGAAAAAAAAAGAAACCTCCCGTTTTTGCATTGCAATAAAATAGGACATCGGAAATCACGCTGCTGGTAGGTTAGGGAAAGCTTTGTGAAACCAACTGTAAGGAAACACGATAAGCCAATAAATTTTGTTGCACTGGTGACAGAAATTCCAGTAAAGCATACAAAACTGAACAAGAACGTCCAAGCTGGTCGGAGTTTGGTTGAGGAGGAAAAGAATTTCTTAAATCATATACCTGCGAATGTAAAATTTACTCCCATATGTCAGGAGCAGGAAGTGAAGAGTTTACTATGTTCTGAGATACCTCTCAATATCTGATGCTGAAAGATGAGGTGTTATATATATCTCTGAAAGTCTATTGCTGGAACAGGTCCCAGAGACAATAATTCACGGTGAAACATGGAACACTCAATTATGTAAAATTATGTTGCAGTGTCTCGAGAAGAGTGGGGAAGTCATGGTCGGACAAGCGCTCTGTTCCAGGAACGTAATTTGTCATTGATAATGATAATGATGATTCACCACTAGAAGTGGTCGAAACTGAATGGAAACTCAGGTAATTGAATTATTCCATAACACATATTCTAGAATTTTTGCTGACTCAGTGGTATCGAGGTCACAAAGTCACAAGCTGAAAGACGAGAAAACTAGATCACAGATAAGCAAGTTGACGTTTCATTTGCAGAGATTTGGTTTGATCAGACGGTTGAAACACTTCAGGAGCAGGGAAATGACTAAGCAAGTATCTACATCTCAGATAAATTAACTCACTTACAGCAGAAACATGAATGCTGAAATTAATCATATCAAAATTCATACACAGAAAAATAATCAGAATGTATTCCTGCATCTTTAAAATTATATCTTAATGGGCAAATGGAAACCACCACATATTCAGGCAGACGTGTAACGTACAGAAGTTCATCAAATTCGATTGCCAGTGGTTTATGAAAAGGAACTGTTGCGGGTGGCACAGAAGCTACCTCCAATCGTTCATTTAGGAGTGAGAACAATTGAAATTAAAACAAAATAAGCGTTTTTATTAGCCTCGAGTGCACAAGGAAGTGTTTGCATTTTTCCAGCCGTGTCGTACATGTCAGGTAATTGGAAAACCAAATTCGCACCTGACTACCTATTGCAAGAGTCTTAATTGTTTGCGTAGCACACGTACCCAAAACAAAAGGTGGGATTCAGTATTTGTTAACAAAAATGGATGTATCGAATGGATTTCCAAAGGCCGTTCCATGACGCAATATCACAGCTAAATGAATAACTGAGGAATGACTCAAAATTTTCACAAGATACGGACGACCCACAACGATACAATCACATCAGTGTCAAAACTCACATCAACAGTATTCAATTAATTTATGGACAGCTCGCAATATAACCATTTAAATCTACTGCATACCATCCTGAGACACAACGGCACGAGATTGGTGGCATCGGAAATTAAATGCCACGTTACGTACTTCGAGTGAAGATTATCCAGATGACTGGGGTAAGAAAATTGCATTTGTGCTTTATTGCGATCAGAAATGCACGACATGAATCGATCAAATTCAGTCTATTTAAACCAGTTTTAGGCATGATGTGAGAGGTTAGTTAAAATTGATTAAGGAGAATTTGCTCAGTCAGAATTCTGACACTTCGCACCGTAATCTGTTAAATTTGGAGAGACAAAGATATATTCCAAATTTCACCACCTCAAGAAAACAAAATTAATAATTTCATTCTTTAAGACCAAAAAAAGGACATTCGACAACGACTATTTGCAAATCTTACTCTTAAACATATCAGTTACCTCCCACTCTACATTACTGGTTTGATAAAAACACCGTTTGAGATTTACAAAAAAATAAAAACGCGATTCATAGTTAGCCAGCATTGTCAATTCTCGATGTCGACTTACCACTGTCGATTTTCCTCTATCATTTTCTCTGTGTCGATTTTCCTCTGCCGATTTTCCTCAGTCGATTTTTCAGTGTCATCTATTCTTCGGCCTTCTGCCGCACAAATCTCTGATGGGCAGATAGCTTTCAAAGAGCAATTCAGTTAGCAGTCGGCTGATCTTTGCCATTCTCGCAACTGGATAAAGTGTCCGATTTTATCGCCCAAAACATCGAATCGTTTGGGGCTAAACAGGATTGGGGCTAAAATACGAACATGGTTTTAGAATAGGAGAGCTGACAGGAAACAGTGAACATGAATAAAGCAATGTGTTTTGAAGTAAACGATCATGGCGTGTTGTAGGGATTGGTGCTTGGACCCTTACTATTCCCAATGGATGCCAAAAATTTAGTTGAGGGAATCAAATGCAACATTTCCCAGTCTGTTGACAGCACAAAATGAGGTCGGATTATGAGTGGGTGAGGAGAATGCAAAAAAAGCTCCAAGGTGATTGAGAAAAGTGGAGTGACTAGAAAAATACATGGCAGATGGAGAGCAATGGGGGTGGATGTGACGGTGTGCACTTTGGTGGGGGATCAATAGAACGGTATTTATCATTTGAAAAGGGATTAGTTGAAACATGTTGAACTTTAAAGGTATTTATGCTCTTTATTTGTTTCTTCTGTGCAGACCTCCGAGGTCAGTGCAGGGCAGTGAGTCTTTAACCTAGAAATCAATGCTGGAAATGGCATTGTCATGCTGACCAGTGTGCATAAACCCACCAAGTGGGGAGCTGTAATCTTAAAAAGTATCTGGATCTCCCTGTACACCAGGCACTGACAGCAATATTACAGCAAAGAAAGCAGGTAGGAAGATAAATGATGCATTGACCATTACCTCATGGGGATTTGAGTCCAGGAGTATGGGTGTCGTACTGAAGCTGGACAGGACCTTAGTGAGACTCCATCTCGAACATTGTGCAGTGTTGTGTGCGATTTTCGTCTCCTCACTTCATAAAGGACAAACCTGACATTGAGGGAGTGCAGTGAAGGATGACCAGACTGATCTGTGAGGTAAAAACAATTAATGCAGATGCTGGAAACCAGATTCTGGATCAGTGGTGCTGGAAGAGCACAGCAATTCAGGCAGCCTCCGAGGACAGGCAAAATCGACGTTTTGGGCAAAAGCCCTTCATTCCTGATGAAGGGCTTTTGCCCGAAACGTCGAATTTGCCTGTCCTCGGATGCTGCCTGAATTGCTGTGATCTCTGAGGTGACAGGCTTGTTTGGGAGAAGAGTTTGGGGCGACTGGGCCTGTATTCCATGGGGTTTAAGAAAATGAGTGGAGATCTCAGTGAAATATATAAAACACCAACAGATTGGAAGTAGAGCTGATAATTTCCTTGGCTTGGACGTCAAAAACAAGGGGACACAGTATTATGTACAGGCAGGTCACTCTGCATTGAGATGTGAATAAATGTCTGTACTCAGAGACTGGTGAACCTGGGGCGTTCTCTCCCCCATAAGGTTGTGAAAGTCAGGACACCGAATATAAATAAGAATTTCTGGACACTAAAGGGATCAGGAGACAGCTGGATTACAACTGTTACAAGCTCTCAGATGTTAAAAAGGAGATCTCTGCAGTGTTAACAGGACTGTGTTTCCCATTCCCTTTTCTGACACCGGGTTTTCTGTTGGTTTTATCCTTCCAAACGTCGGGGTACTTTGATACATTGGAGTGACGTGCTTGATTGTTTTAGAGACCATTGAAGAGTTTATCACACGTCTGTGTGCCTGGAGTCATTTTTAGGCCAGACCAAGGAAGTGCAGGAGATTCACTTCCTGAAAGTAATTCGGGAAGGAAACTGGTGTTTACAATCAACATTGGCTTCAAGGTCGCTATTACTCACACCAGATTTTAAATCTCGATATATTATTAATTGTTTTTAACTTCCACCAGCTGCCAGAGCATTAGCCTGGTCAGGATTAGTAATCCAGTGACATTTCCACAACAGCACCATCTCCACATGGTGACCTATCAGAAACCACAATGAGCGCGTTATTTCTGTGCTGCTTGACAGCTCTGTCAGAAAAACAACCACTAATGTGACATTATGGCACTGAAGATGTAGTAATTGGTCAGATTGTAACTATTCTTCTCTTTGGGAATTGGACGTAGCTAAGTAATTTTCGGCTTTGTGAGGGAGATGTCAGAGTTTTCATCTTCGTGGTAATGGTAGACTGAGGGATTATCCCAGTCAAAAAGTAACAGATTGTGCTTGAATATAATACTGCTTCTGCTATGGTCTACAGCACCACATCAATGTCAGGAATTCTGTATGTAAGAAACTTCACAGAGTTATATCATTGAAGGTATTTACAGAGAGGTTTTGACTTGAAAATGAATTGAGTGCAATGAGGAATTAGTGCTGAAAGAGGAGTTTGCAAGTCATAGACTCTTAGTCATACAGTGTGCAAACAGACCCTTCGGCCCACCGCATCCATGCTCACCAGGTTTCCTAAACCGAACGAGTTCTATTTTTCTGCTGTTGGCACATACCCCTCCAAACATTTCCTATTCATGTACACATCAGATTGTCATTCAATTGTTGTAATTGCACTCACCAATGCCAGTTCCTCTGACATCTCGCTACATGCCTCTGGAGCGCTCTCTCTGAGAAACAGCTGCCTTTAGATCTCTTTTAAATCTCTTCCCTTTCACCTTAACGCTATCCTGCCTGGATTTGGACACGCTCACCCTGGGAAAAAGTCCTTTGCTATTCATCCTCTCCATGCACAAATCTGTAAGCATCCACACTCTGATAGAGTTTGCCATTACCACTAGCTTCTGACCTCCATATAGAACACTAGCCTGTCTTCTCTGCGATGGGAGATGCCTCCTTGAGACTTGGCACAAACCATCCACTGTCCCTCCTCACTGTCAGCAAACCATGGTCTTGTAAATGTAACACGTTTGTACCATTAGCAATGAAGCCAGGAAGAACATCATGGAGCAGTCTGTCTGCGCAGTCTATGCTTCATTGATTTGTCATGTTGGAGCATCAGTGACATCCTCCTTTGTGTGACAGTCTGGAGGGGTTGAATGGCCTCTTCTCTTCATGAATTAGTGTTTCAAGGGGCTGAATGTCCTCCTCCTGGTCCCAGGGAAAAGGTTCATGGACATTATTGGGCGACCCTTGCTTCCCGCTTACCAGTGAGATGTACTGACAAGACTCCTTATCTTCCTCTGTAACAGCAGACAGGCCGGGGCCTGGAAGATCACAGCAAGCCACACAACACTGAGTTCTCCAATTTCAGGTAACCTTTCTTCTAATCCACCAATTCCCTTCCCAGCCCCTCCCCCTCCCCTTCCATTCCTGCGATCAACCATTTTTCCAGCTACCATCCAGATTCAGTCCTTCCATCCTCCAACCCAGTGGTATCCGTTTACCTGCGTTCACCTATCCCCACCTCACCACCCTGCCTCCTCCTCGCTCGCCCGTCCCTTTATCTTTAGCCCCTTTACTGTACCTGCAGTCCTGAAGAATGGTTATACCCAAGGTGTTGTCTTCTCCACCTGCTGATGCTGCCTGGCTTGTTGCAATCTTCAGCCTCCTGCATGTCTACTTTGGATTCCAAAGTTTGCGGATTTTTTTTCAAAATCTCTTCCTGTGTAGTCGGCCAGAGAAAGTGAATGGGCTGTGTCTCTTCTTATCCAATAGTTTTGATGGGTTGAGTGGCTTTCTCAAATTCCTGTAAAACCAGCATGAGATGCTGCATGAGCTTCTTTCTTTCAACCATGGAAATGTGCAGAGCCTGATCGCACTGTTACATGAATGTTGCCGGCACGTTAACAGCACAAGTTTGAATGTTTTCTGTTATTGATTCTTTAGCAGGTGAGGAGGAGACACAATGTTCTGAACATTGCGTGATCTTCACTGAACATCCTCACTTCTGATCGTATGATAGAGGGAAAGACATTGATGAATCAGCTGAAGTTGTTTATGCCGAGAAAGTTTCCCTGAGGATCGCCTACAGCGATATCCAGGGACTGAGAGGATTGATCTCCACCAGCCATATTGTGTTCTGAATGACCCAAGCAGTGGGGATTTCAATTTTGTTCAGGCTCCTTGACACCTTGCACCGTCAAATCCTGCCGTGATACCAGGGTCAGTCACTCTGACGTTGTGTTCATAACTTTTGTTCATTTCAATAGGCCAAGGTATATGTGTGGGGAGTGTTTCCTTCTCTCAGAGGGTAGTGACTTTTGGGGCCTCTCTATTCCAGACACCTACATCACTGAAACGTTTGAGGTCGCGGGGTGGTGTTAATGGATGTTGACACGGAAGGGAGTTGAGGGCTACAAAGAATTGGGCATGAAAGAGAAATTCCGGCCAAGAACATATCAGCCATGACCTTACTGAATTGAAGGGCAGGCCTGAGGGGCTATGTGGTCTGGTGTTATTCCAGTATACCCCATAATCCAGTCATTTTGTGGCCTCTTCCATTTCCTATGTTACTGACTTGAAGTAGCTGAATAGACTGATACTGTCGCTGCATGATTTAAACTGGGTCTAGTTCTATCGACTTGAGGGACTGATAAGTCTCCTTCTGTTACTGTATATCAGGCTCCATGGGCTGTAAAGGTTCATCTTGTTCTGGTGTAACTGAAATGCATATAATACAACTCTACCACCATTGGAGAAAGTGAGCACTGCAGATGGTGGAGATCAGAGTCGAAAGGTGGAACACTGGAAAAGAACGGCAGATCAGGCAGCATCCGATAAGCAGGAGAATCGATGTTTTGGACATTACTGATGATGGCCTTATGCCCAAAACGTCGATTCTCCTGCCCCTCCGATGCTGCCTGACCTGCTGTGCTTTTCCAGCAACACATTTCCATCTCTGATCTCCAGCATCTGCAGACCTCACTTTCTCAACAAACTATTCCAATCAACCCCAAACGCTCCTGCATAAATCCATCAAAATTAATTTTACCACAATTTAGAACTTGAATGTGTGGAGCAGTTTCATCTTCGCTCTCCATAACCATTTGAAAATTAATAGAACTATGGTTATTTGTCGCAAAATGCTCACCCACTGTCACCTCCGTCACCTGTCCTGCCCTATTTCTTAAGAGTAGGTCAAATTTTGCCACTTCTCGAACAGGACCCTCTTTATATAATACTTGAACAAACTTTCCTGACACACTTAATGGATTCCATTCCATCAAATCACTTAACGCTCTGGCAGTCCCAGTCTGCCCTATTAAAACCCTATTATGACAACACTATTGTTCCTGCAAGTTTCCCCTCCCTCCCTGCATATTTGTTCCTCCAATTACCATTGACTATTTGGGAACGTATAGTACAAACCCAATAATGTCACCATCCCCTTCTTATTTCTTAGCACCACCCACAAACCCTCACTGGTAGATCCTTTATATATATCATCTCTGATCACTGCTGTGATACTCGCCTTAATCCAAAATGCAACTCCCACTCCCCTCCTTCCATCAGCTCTGTCCCTCCTAACGCACGTTACCCTGGTACATTAAGCTGTCAGTCCTGTTCCTCCTTTAGCCATGTTTCTGTAATGGCTAAAATATCCCAGCCCCACAAACCTATCCATGCCCTGAGTTCACCGGCGTAAACGGTCAGCACTTTTGTATTGAAATAAATGTAATTTAATCCAGCAGGCATTCCTTGCTCCCTATCGTGTTCCATCCTGAACTGTCTCTCCATCTTACTGTTTCTGATTACTGTATCCTTCCAGCCTTGCATTTTCCTCCATGATCTTGAGGATAACTCACCACCCTCCCCCCGACCCCCACCTCGCCAATCTAGTTTACACTTTCCCGTGTTGCACAGTTAAAACTGTCTGCCAAGTTGTTGGTTCCCCCATCCATTGCATGTGCTACCTGTCCCTCTTGAACAGGTCAACTCTGTCACAGAAAAGATCGCAATAATCTAAAAATCTGAATGCCTCATCACTGCATCGATTCGTTAGTCACATATTAATCTGCCATGTCCTCCTACTCTTACCTTCACTAGTTCAAGGCACTGGAAATAATCTGGAGATTACCATTGTCAAGGTCCTGGTTTTAACTTTTCTCCCCAAGTTCTCAGTAATCACTCTGTAGGACCTCATTCCTAGATCTACCTGTGTCATTTGTGCCAACGTGCACAATGACTACTGGCTGATCACCCTCCCCTTCGAGAATATTCTGCAGCCGATCGGAGACATCCTGGACCCTGACACCTGAGAGGCAACACACCATCCTGGTTTCCTGTTTGAGGACACAGAATCTCCGATCTGTCCCCCTAACAATCGAATCACCTATACCTCAGACCATATTTACCTTTATCCTTTCCTGCTGCTTCCCAGAGCCAATCACAATGCAACAACCTGGCTACTGCTGCTTTCCCCTGAACGGTAATTTCCTGACACCCATCCCCCATCTCCAAACACAAACTAAATCAGGATCCAAAATGATATACTTGTTTTCGAGAGGAATGGCCACAGGGGATTCCTGCACTCCCTGCCTACTCCCTTCGCCATTCCTGGTGTTCGCCCAGCTACTCTCTGCCTGGAACATGACAGGAAGCAAGGAACGCCTGTTGGATTAAATTACGTTTATTTAAATGAAACGGGGCTGACAGGTCAGGCTGATGAACTCAGCGGGTGGAGCTTTACATGGGACTGGTATATTAGAGCTTTAACAGAAACTTGGCTAAGGAAGGGACTTAGGTGTGGCCACCTCGCTAAAGCTCTTATCTATGAAGTGCTCTGTATCTGGGTGATCCGGAAAGCAGCCAGGTCCAGGTCCCGAACATGGTCCCCTAGGAGCTGCGGCTGGTTGCACTGCCCATACTTGTAGTCATCAAGGACGGTGGAAATCTCCCTGAGCTTCCACATCCTGCAGGAGGAATGTGCAACTGCCCTCACAGCCAGGTCAACTGTTGCCAGACTAGCGTTAAAAGGACTTTACCTGAGCTTACCTGTACTTTGTGGTGAGCTGCTGCTCACTGAACTATAAGACCATAAGACATAGGTGCTGAAGTAAGGCCATTCGGCCCATCGAGTCTCCTCTGCCATTCCATCATGGCTGATGGGCATTTCAACTCCACTTACCCGCATTCTCCCCGTAGCCCTTAATTCCTTCTGACATCCAGAATTTATCAGTTTCTGCTTTGAAGACATTTAGCGTCCCAGCCTCCACTGCACTCTGTGGCAATGAGTTCCACAGGCACACCACTCTCTGGCTGAAGAAATGTCTCCGCATTTCTGTTCTGAATTTGCCCCCTCTAATTCTCAGGCTGTGTCCACGTGTCCTAGTCTCCTCGCCTAACGGAAACAATATCCTAGCGTCCACCGTCTACAAGCCATGTATTATCTTGTAAGTTTCTATTAGATCTCCCCTTAATCTTCGAAAGTCCCAGGATCCTCAGCCATTCCTCAATGTTAGACCTACCATACCGGGGATTATCCGTGTGAATCTCCGCTGGACACGCTCCAGTGCCAGTATGTCCTTCCTGAGGTGTGGGGCCCAAAACTGGACACAGTACTCCAAATGGGGCCTAACCAGAGCTTTATAAAGTCTCAGGACCACAACGGTGCTTTTATATTCCAACCCTCTTGAGATAATTGACAACATTGCATTCGCCTTCTTAATCACGGACTTAACTTGCATGTTTACCTTTAGAGAATCCTCAACTAGCACTCCCAGATCCCTTTGTACTTTGGCTTTACGAATTAGCTCACCGTTTAGAAAGTAGTCCGTGCTTGTATTCTTTTTTCCAAAGTGCAAGACCTCGCATTTGCTCACAATGAATTCCATCAGCCATTTCCTGGACCACTCTTTCAAACTGTCTAGATCCTTCTGCAACCTCCCTACTTCCTCAGTACTTCCCTGCCTGTCCACCTATCTTCGTATCATCGGCAAACTTCCCTAGAATGCTCCCAGTCCCTTCATCCAGGTCATTAATATATAACGTGAACAGCTGCGGCCCCAACACTGAACCCTGCGGGACACTGCTTGTCACCGGCTGCCATTCCAAAAAGAACCTTTCATCCCAACTCTCTTCCTTCTGTCAGACAGCCAATCCTCAATCCATACCAGTAGCTCACCTCGAAAACCATGGGCCCTCACCTTACTCAGCAGCCTCCCGTGAGGCACCTTACCAAAGGCCTATTGGAAGTCTAGGTCGACCACATCCACTGGGTTTCTCTGGTCTAACCTACTTGTCACATTTTCAAAGAACTCCAACAGGTTTGTCAGGCACGAACTCCCCTTACTAAATCCATGTTGACTTGTTCTAATCTGACCCTGCTGTTCCAAGAATTTAGAAACCTCATCCTTAATGATGGATTCTAGAATTTTACCAACAACCGAGATTAGGCTAATTGGCCTATAATTTTCCATCTATTGTCTTGATCCTTTCTTGAACAAGGGGGTTTCAACAGCGATCTTCCAATCATCCGGGACTTTCACTGACTCCAGTGACTTTTGAAAGATCTCAACCAACGCCTCTGCTATTTCATCAGCCACCTCCCTCAGAACTCTAGGATGTAGCCCATCGGGGCCAGCAGATTTATCCATTTTAAGACCATTTAACTTTTCTAGCACTTTCTCTTTTGTAATGAACCCTCTCGAACCAAAACATTACTACCTACTCAGCTACTAACAGAACGTCAATAGACCAGTCCACGTTTAGTTTGGGTGAGAGAAGGAGGGAGACACTAGACTGATGTAACATTTGAGCCTTATGCACTCTTTGACATCAGGCCCATACTTGGACTTGGGGGCTATCTTGCTGAGGTCTTCCTTCCAGTAGTGGTGACTGCGCTGATGCAAATATTCGCCCCGACAGCCAATCCACGTTGTCGCAGTCCTTTGGTCTTTTCTGTCTATTAGTACTGCATTTATGAATTCCTTGAATCTATCGATTGCATTCCAAACTGTGCCTCACTCCGGAGGGAGAGAGGTTGATTGTCCAGTGAACACAAGCTATTACAAAAAGTTTGCCATTAGACATATTGGTGACAGCATATCCATCCGCTCGCTGAGTCTGCTTTTCCTTTCAGTTCACGTATATATATTCTGATAACCTTCCATTCCATTTTCCTGCGTTTTCCACATAACTATTGTTTAAAAATCTATCCATCTCAGCCTTAAAGATATTTAGTGATCCAACCTCAAAACCCTTCACAATTTTCTCCAATTGTTCCCTCCCACTGATGTGAGTCTTGGTGGTCTTTAATCCCATGGCTTTTATTTCTAGCACTCTGTGTGGAAGTTGAACCTACATTAGATGTTCGATTCCATTCGATCACACCACCTCTTTGGCCAGAGACAACACAATAAACAATACGAAGCTTAAGTGCCTGTAATCTCCTCTCTCATCTTCCACATAGAGTTCATCCAGATCGAGGGATTTGCCCACTTTTTATCCTGCATCAACCTTCAATCCTTCCTCAGCTTCTGTGTCAATTTGCTTCAGTTCACTCTGGCAGGAACAGACAGCGAATCCAGGAACTGCTTCTCCAAATTGAAGACCAATATATAGTACACATTTGACATATTATCTGGCTCTATGCACAGGTTGCATCCTCGATCCCTAATACTCTCTATTCTTTCTCTTGTTACCTTCGTACCCTTAATAAACCGATAAAATGTCTTTGGATTCTTGAAAATATCGCCCACTAATGCTTTTATCAAGCCCCCTCCCCGCTTTTTGCTCTTCTACTTACTTTCTTGAGTTTTGCCTGACATGGTCAACTACTCTTCTCGGACCTCCATTGACCTGCTCACTTTATTTCTCCTTTAAGCTTCTCTTTCATTGTTAATTCCGTTCTGAATATTTGTAGACATCCAAGCTTCACTGGGCTGGTATTCCTACATTTCACCTTTGGTGTAACATGTTGCGGTGATATTCTCATCAATTCCATTTTGAGCATGTGACACCCCCCCACCCCCACGCTGTTTTGCTACAGTTTCACCCAGAAGTAACTGTCTTGTGGCCAGATCCTGTCTAAGTTTGATAAAATCTACCTCATTTTTCGAAATTATTCTTATTTTTCAAACATTTTTCTTTTGGTCTTTTCTTTAACAAGCTAAAGTACATGAGTCACGATCACTGATCCGACAATGTTCTCCCAATTCTGCTTGCAACACCTGACTGGCTTCGTCCCCCACAGTGAGGCCCGGCACAGCCCCGCCAATTGTTGTATCTGCTACATGTTGATATTAGAGTCTCTCTGGAATAAAGATCAAGACATCTGCCTCCTCTTTAGAAATTAGCACTACCCGAATGAATGTTTGGAATTGAAATGCCTGAATACAATGATCCTTTTATTATATTTACACACTTCAGTGAATTGGTTATATATCTGCTCCTGTATTTTCTTTTGTCTGGGGGTCTATAATATCTCCGCAGCAGTGTGTCTGCCATTGTTTTGATCCTAACCGCAACCCAGAAGGCGTTATTTGAATACCCTTCCAAGATATCATCCGTCCTTACTGCACTCATTGACTCCATAACTAACAATGCAACACCACCTTCTCTTTTACCCCTCTCTTGTGCTGCTTATTGTTCTTGTACCACAGAATATTGAGTTGTCAGCCCTGACCTCCCTCAAACACATCTATGTGATGGCAAAAATGTCCATTTCTCTATGTCACCATTTTCACATCAGTCGGTCCGATAATATTCCCTGCACCTCGGTAAAGGACATCCAGTCTGGAATATAGCACTGGAATACTCTGTACCCCAGAGTTGTTCTGTCATTTACTGTTTGTTATCAAGCTGAATTTCCATGAACGAGAACTGCAACTCTGGGACTGAATCAATAATTGTTGATTTGTAATTTCTTTTTAATTAATCAAATTCAACGCTCCAGAACTGAACAGTTAGCTCCACATACAATGAACTTCTGCTGAATAATTCCCTGCTCAGTATGCAGAGGAGTCAGCCCAGAGTAATGGAGAAAGTGAGGACTGCAGATGCTGGAGATCAGAGTGGAAAACTGTGGTGCTGGTAGGTCACAAAGGGTCAGGCAGCATCCGAGGAGCGGGAGAGTGAAAGCTTTGAACATTAGCTCTTCATCAGGAAGACATTGGTGTGGTCACATTTTTTTTTCCATTCCATGATTCACAGGGTATTTGAAACTGTGTTTGCTCAAGAAGGCAGCAGTGTATATAGCCCTGAAATGGAAAGCAGTCAATCAGTTGTTTGGACAGGGAGTAGACAAAGTTAAGTGAAGTACAGACTGATTAAAGTACAAACATAAGGATAGATAAGTCCCCTGGACCAGACTGGAAGCACCCAAGGTTACCAGAGGAAGTGAAGAAAGAGATTGCTGCGCCTTTCCCGATGATCTTTGCATCCCTACTGTCCACTGAAGTATTGCCTGATGATTGCAGGGTTGCAAAAGTTATTCCCTTGTTCAGGAAAGGCAATAGGGATAATCCTGCGAAATACAGGCCAGTCAGTCTTACTTCTGTCTTGGGCAAAGTATGGGAAAGGAGTCTGAGAGACAGAATTTATGATTACTTGGAAAATCATAGTTTGATTAGAGATAGTCAGCATGGGTTTTGAGGGGCAAGTCATGCCACACACATCTTATTGAATTCTTTCAGGATGGGATCAAACACATTGATGAAGGTAGAACAGTGGATGTGATGTATATGGATTTTAGCAAGGTGGTTGATGAGTTACCCTAAGATCGGCTCATTCAGAAAATAAGGCGGCGTGGGATGAGGGAAACAGGGAAATCTGTCTGTGTGGATGCAGAATTGTCTGGCCCATAGAAGACTGATGG
The DNA here is from genome assembly GCF_037043375.1 of Chiloscyllium plagiosum. NCBI lineage: Eukaryota > Metazoa > Chordata > Chondrichthyes > Orectolobiformes > Hemiscylliidae > Chiloscyllium > Chiloscyllium plagiosum. Next base: position 99,595,131 of record NW_028270159.1, on the reverse strand, counting down.
TGGTCGAACATGGAAAGTATTCAGCCTGGAACTCAGTGACCTGTGGCGTTCTGCAGGAATCGGTTCTGGGACTGCTGTTCTTTGTGATTTTTAAATTATTTGGATTATAACGTGAAAGGGTGTTTTCGTAAGTTATACAATGTAACAAAGATTATTGGAGTTATACGTCGTGTGGAGGGCTGTTGTAAGTTGCAATTGGACATTGACAGGATGCAGAACTGGGTTGGTACATGACAGATGGAGTTCAACCTGGATACGTGTGAAGTGATTCATTTTGGAAGGTCGAATTTGAATGCAGAATGCAGGGTTAAAGTGAGGATTATTGGCAGTGTGGAGGACCATGGGGGTCGTGTGGTCCATGTCATAGGACGCTCAAAGTTGTCACCCAAGTTGATAAGGTTATTAAGATGCATGGTGTTTTCATTAGCCTGAGATTGAGTTTAAGAGCCGCAAGGTTATGCTGCAGCGCCAAAAAGCTCTGATGGGACTACACTTAGATTATTATGATCTGTTCTAGTCGCCTCATTACTGGAAATACGTTGAGGCTTCGAAGAGGGTGCTGAGGAGATTTACCAAGATGCTGCCTAAACTGGAGGGGATGTCTTACAAAGTAAAGTTGAGAGAGCTAGGGCTTTTCTCCTTGGAACAATGAAGAATGTGACGTGACTTGATAGAGGTGTACAAGATGATGAGAGGCATGGTTGGAATGGGTAGTCAGAGACTTTCTTGTAGGCTGGAAATGGCTATCTCGAGCGGGCATAATTTTAAGGTGATTGGAAGAAGGTTTGGGGAGATGTCAGAGGTAGGTTCTTTACTCAGAGTTGTGGGTGCTTGGAATGCACTGCCAGCGGTAGTAGAGTTAGCTGCATTAGGGATATTTAAGTGACCATTGGATAGGTGCATGAATGATAGTACAATGAAGGATATGCCAGTTAGTCTGATCTTCGAGTTGGATAAAAGTTCGGCAGGAAGTCAAGGGTCGAAGGGTCTGCAATGTGCTGTACTGTTCTGTGTTTTATGTTTCATCCAGCCTGTGCATTCTTATCAGTTGTTGAATGTGAGGGAGTGATGTATGTGAGATCAGGAAGCTAGGGAGGGCCGTTAACCCAGATCTTCAAGTTATGTTGTTCATTGTTACATTCACGTGAATCCCATTACAGTATATGTAGTGTCCGACACCAGGCAGGCTCCGCTAAGTTCAGTTATTAACGTGATTCTTGACTTGTCATTTGCTGCTATTATCTTCAGGTACAATCTATTGGGTGACCCATATATTGATTAGATATTTGCAAAGTTGCATGAATTGGGTAAAAAACTAAGACATCAACTATGATTATTCAACTGAACTATAATCTCTGAAAACAATCAGTTCGATTCTATATTTATGGAACTATAATATAAACTCCTGTCAAGATTTTCTAACACAGAAATAAAGAATGCACATTTTATTTTCTATCGAACAAAGAACATGGATGTAACTCTTTTAGCGATCAGAATTACACACACAATGTCAGGATTCAAAACAATGCATTGTCACTCCAACATTTTGAAAGTGGTTGGCTTCTGAATGACCATATGTTCAGGGTGAGCAAACAATTGAACAATCAAATTGAATTAGCGTTCTTATACATTTATAAATAACCAATCAGTTTTATTTCTCACTGAAATGTACAAGCTTCAGCTATTTGTCAGCGAAATAAATATGGCTATACTTCAACATGCTCTGTGAATATTAAACTAAATAAATGATTTGTGCTATCAAATTTTAGTGAACAATAATTTGAAAACGTTTAACTTTTAGAAAGAATTTTATTTAATTTGAAATGCAAAAAGTGAACAAAAACGATGAATATATTAATGTGCGAGTGAAAAATCAAACCTTTTCAGAGATTTGTGCCAAAGCAATTACAGATTTGTTTGAGTAATTGGAATACAACATTTAAAATATTCATATTCTGAGCAATAATTAGACTATATAGTGAAGCTGGCCTTGCAATACTTGCATTTTAAATGCTTATGCTGCACTAAATAATCAGATATTCGCGAGCATTTACAATGGGAAATAATCGGATACTGACTTTTATTCACATCAGACACATGATAGAGTGCAAAACTTTAAAGTACAGGAGGAGGCCATTGGCCACTGTGTGTGCATCAGCTCCAGGAATGTCTCCCAAGCCCCTCCCATTTGCCAATCCTATCTCTGCAGCCTGTTAAATTCATTTTTCCAAATATATATCAGTTCTTTTGTTTAATGTTCATCCACAATTCTCCCAGGCAGTTTCATTCCAAATCCTAACAACTCTCTCAATAAAGAAGTTTTTCCTTATCTCATTCCTGGTTCTTTTTCTAGCAAGCTTGAAATTAGAACTCCTCGATGCTGTAATGCAAACTAACGGAAACAGAGTATTCCTGTTTACTCTATTTTTTTTTTTCATACGTTTGAGCACCGCTATTAGTTCACATCTTTGTCTGTTCTGCACAAGGAAGAATAAGCCTTGCAAGAACTGTAACAAGCACTACATCGGAAAAACAGTCAGAAAACTAGCAACTTGGATACATGAACAACAATTAACCAGAAAAAAAAAGACATGACCCACTATCACTATCCTTACCGACAGATGAGGAAGTATAAGATTTAGACTGGTCAAAGTTTGTAAGACGATTTGTAGCTCGGGTGCTCGTTGTTGTGGTTGTGTTCGCCGAGCTGGGAATTTGTGTTTCAGACGTTTCGTCCCCTGTCTAGGTGACATCCTCAGTGCTTGGGAGCCTCCTGTGATGCGCTTCTGTGATGATTCCTCTGGCATTTATAGTGGTTTTAATCTGCCGCTTCCGGTTGTCAGTTCCAGCTGCCCGTTGTAGTGATCGGTATATTGGGTCCAGGTCGATGTGCTTATTGATTGAATCTGTGGATGAGTGCCATGCCTCTGGGAATTCCCTGGCTGTTCTCTGTTTGGCTTGTCCTATAATAGTAGTGTTCTCCCAGTCGAATTCATGTTGCTTATCATCTGCGTGTGTGGCTACTAATGATAGCTAGTCATGTCCTTTCGTCGTTAGAAGGTGTTCATGGATGTGGATCGTTAGCTGTCTTCCTGTTTGTCTAATGTAGTGTTTTGTGAGGTCCTTGCATGGGATTTTGTACACTACTTTGGTTTTGCTCATGTTGGGTATCAGGTACTTCGTTCTGGTGAGTTGTTGTCTGAGAGTGGTTGTTGGTTTGTGTGCTGTTATGAGTCCTAGTTGTCGCAGTAGTCTGGCTGTCAGTTCGGAAATGCTCTTGATGTATGGTAGTGTGGCTAGTCCTTTGGGTTGCGGCATGTCCTCGTTCCATTGTCTTTCCCTTAGGCATTTGTTGATGAAATTGCGATGGTATCCGTTTTTGGCGAATACATTGTACAGGTGTTCTTCTTCCTCTTTTTGCAGTTCTGGTGTACTGAAGTGTGTTGTGGCCCTTTTGAATAGTGTCTTGATGCAACTTCTTTTGTCTGTGTTGGGGTGGTTGCTTTCGTAGTTCAGTACTTGGTCTGTGTGTGTGGCTTTCCTGTATACCTTTGTGGTGAATTCTCCGTTAGGTATTCTCTGTACCATCACGTCTAGGAATGGGAATTTAGACTGGGTCTGCACATCCGTCTGGACAAGCCATACAGGGACACGCGCGAGAATTCCTAGAAGAATAGCATTCCAATCTGAACTCTATCAACAAACACATCGATTTTGATTCCGTCTAACACTCTCTGACAAAAAGTACCTGACATAACATCACCAATACTGGAAATTACATTACTGACTCAAAGAAACCTAAACACATAAATAGCAACCATGCCATAACACTAGCACTTCACCAGAGGCTCACTGATAATGTTCCGTAGTACAGTGATGAACCATCTGAAAATGAACTCTGCAGCTCAGCGAGCAAACTGACATCCAGAAGAAGTGCAATTTCTCTCATCCTCCCTTTAACTAAATACTTCATTCCACTTGTCATTCCGATTATTTTAAGGTTATTTGTATTCTTCTGCAAAGTAATATCATGTCTTTCTGTGTGTGTTTGAATGTGTGTGTATGTGTGAGAGAGAGCGAGAGAGAGAGAGAGAATAATCCTCTGTAATCTCTGGATTACTCCCCGTGCCATGTGGAAAAGAGGGAAGGATGAGGAAGACAGTAAAGCTTAACATGTTGTTAAAAATCTAGTTCAGAGGTGAGGGTTCCAGATTGTTGGATCATTGGGATCTCTTCCAGGACAGGTGGGGACCTGTACAAAGAATATAGGTTGTATCTTAGCTGGACGAGAACCAACATCCTTGTGGGTAGGTGTGCTAGTGCAACTCAGATGGATTTGAATAAACCAGGAGAGTGAGAACCAAAGCAGATGATCAGGAAGTGAGCAGAAGGTAGAAGTGAATAGGACATCAGGCACGGCCAGTCTAATGACCATGCCGAGAGAAGGAATCAAAACAGTGAGTTGGGAATTGGAATAAATTATCGAGATGAGGCGCAGGTTTTTCAGAGATTAATAAGTAAGAGTGGAGAGTATGGGGGATGTGAGAGAGTGAGGTGTGTGAAATCAGGGAGACAGTGCACAAGAAAATGTTAAAGGGGAAAGAAGTTAGTCTGGGGAATTCTGTGATAAACAACTGGCAGAAAAAAACGGGAAAACTTGCTGTTTGTCAAAGTGAATACCTGGGAAAGAATTGTTTTTCCTTCAGATAAATGTCACCCTTATTGCTAGAGTTCTGTGTTATAATGGAGGAAAAGCTGTGTTCATATTATGGCTGTAGCTTTAATAATGGTGGCAAACAGCTGGAATAGTGTCAATGCTGTTGTTGGACAATGCTTTCACTGAGCATATTAATTACACTGGATATTCCCAGAGATGTCTGGACTGCCTTTGTTTGAGTGAGTGCTGAAGTTGCATGAGATGATGTTGGTTTGTAAATAGCCACTTACTGAGTACAGTCAAAGGAACAAAGCAGCAACTGCCATTGTTTATTGTTTCAGAATACACCAGAATGTTCATGGTTGCCACTGCAAAGAATCATGCAATGAAAAACAGGTCTGTCACGTCTGTGCCAGCAAGTGCATATCCGAAGACATTTTAAACCTTTGTGGGTTTACCCGCCTCAACGACACACCTAGACAACGCATTCCAGATTCATACCATCCTCCCAGTTCCAAACACATTCCGCAAATCCTCTCTTAATCCCCTGACGTTCACTTTAAAAGTGTATCCCTTTGTTTTTGATCCTTTGACTGAGGAAAACAGCTGCTGCCTGTTCGTCCTCCCCATACCACTTTTGCTCTTGTACACCTGTACCATATTCCCTCCTCAACCTTCCCTGCTGCAAAGAAAAAACGAGCAAATTTAGCCCTCCTCTTTCATACTCACTTTTTAGTACTCACTTGTCTTGCTACTTCTGACTTGCATCTTCCCAATTTATCGGTGTTATATTTCATCAGGCCATTGATCTGGCTATCTGAATAATCTGTTTCTATCCTTCTGTAGCCTAACACTTTCCTCCTGACTATGACCTAACCAGCTCATTTTTGTGTCATCCACAACATTGGTCATCATCCCACTGCTCCCCACCTTCCACATTCTCACAATCGTCATTTCTGAATATCACAAACAAACCGTGATTTTTTCCTGTTCTCCAGATGTTAGTCAGACGATGACTTGACAATTCCAGTCTCTTGATTTTCCTATTTTGGTGAATTTGAGTGATGTAGTTAACACATTTTATGAGGGAGCCCCAAATAGCATTTTCGACACAGAGTTGAATTCACCTTTTACACTCTGCCCCTCTGCATGTTTTATTTATAGGCATTGTAAATAATTTTTGATAAACTAGGGTTTGGAACCATGCAATAGAACATTAGCATTTTGCGTGGCACTGTTCTTTGTAACATTCCCTGCAATAGCCAGAGCTGAAGAAATTTTTCATCTGCAGGATGGACGTGGACAAACATTCATTGCTCGTTTAAATCAGCGAGTGTGATGAGGATAAATATTCAATGAAGTTCTATGTTAGGGTCAAAATGCAGAAGATCAAATCATATTCTCATATCCACCTTGAATTGGAAGCAAATACATACTGTAAAAAAATAAAAAATATTGAATCACCACAGTAGGGGAGAAAGGAACATGTCGTCTGCACTTGATGGAGATATAGAAATATATAGTACATTTCCAACCTGAACAAGAATCAAGTGCTAGACGAGAAAGTACAAGAAATCCTTTCTACATTTAAATGGAATCCAGATTCCGATTTTCTTGTACAGTGATGTTTTCTCATCCAATCTCACTTCCTCAAAAACAAGCTTTTCCCTATCACTAAAACTTCAACTGCCATTCTTCCTCTTCCGTCCTACTCTTTTCTTACACTCCTACTCCCCTTGCACGACCCCTTCTGCTGCTACATTCTCTTCCACTGCTGATCTCCCTTCACACTCTTCTTCTGCCACTCCCACTGTCAGTTACACCAATTCGCCAGTTACTCCCACTTTCTCTGGCCATCCCTTCCCCTTGTTGCTTTCCAACTGGGATGATGGGAGCCGCTGGCTTCTGGGCTGCTATTTGTCATCAATCAATGATGAGATTGAGATGATCAATGTCCAATAGGAACAGACAATAGTGTGTTTCTGTCACTGTCTGATGCACCGTGAACAGGCTGGTTTTGTTCCTCATGGTACAGAGTGAAGTGTCTTTCTGTCTCTCTGTCACAGCACATAACGAAACAGCCTCATCACAAATAGGACAAACCTCTCCTCAGAATCAGAAATTCATGCATCAGTTTTCCCTTAAGCATTGTTAAACAGAGTGAGCACATTGTTCAAACAGACTGTGTACTGTCCTTTTGTTGTTGATTCATTTAACTGATCTTCCAATGTCAGTTGAGGTGAGGTCAGAGTAACTGGGGTTGCATCAAAGTAGTATTTGACTCATGTGACACGAGGGATCCTGAGTAAACTGTGGTCAATGGGAAACACAGGAAATTCTGCGCTGGTAATTTCCTCAATGAACAATGACACTTTCCCCAGAGCTATTGGGAATGACAAATAAACTATGCCCTTGCTAGTGCCTTCCAAAACCACGGATAAATTTGCCCTGTTAATAACATCAAGACATATTATGTTTTCACAGTTTGGTCTAAAGTCTCCGAAAAGTAAGACTTTGCTGCTTGAGTGTCACTCCAGTGAAATTAGGATGTTACAATAAGATTACCTTCCCAATTATTTTCAATCAGTTACTTTCTGAGGTCTGATCGTGCGATGTCAGTACCACTGAGATCAACGTTTTCTCTGTCCAGCAGCATCGCATCACATTGGCTCAAGGCTGCACCACTCCACAATTCTAATTTATTCACCAGCTCATTCGTCGTGCTAACCAGATGTACTGGGCACACAATTTGTAACAATGTGGAGATGCCCTTGACCCTCTGAAACCATCCTCCTCTCCCATACCTGCCCTCTGACTCCATGCCCTCCCCCAACTCCACCTCCTGTCGTTTATTCACCATCCCTCCTTAACTTCCACTCTCTGATGCTGAATGTTCTGTACTCAGCTAATATCTAAACGTTACCTCTCTGTGCCCCCACTTTAATGAATTTTAGGCATGACATTTAGTTGAGCTCTTCCGCTGTCTTCGCCTCAGTGCCCATTTCTTTCGGCAAGATTCCTCTCCCTGCCCCATAGATCTAGCTGCAACACTCTTCGTCCACCTCCCTCTGGCCTTTACCTGAACTAAATCGGTTCATTGAGAAATCTCAACATGACATTAGTTGTCTGAATTTCTCTGCACTCCCCTCACCAAATCCAACCTATCACTGTCCGAACAGCCTACACTCCATGTGCTTAGATCCAACTCTGATTGTATTATTCAGCCTGTGCTGATAAGGGTGGTGCTGCTTTAGTCTGGTGGACTGATTTATATATTGCACAGGTTGAACGCCCACTCCCAGATACCTCCTCTCGTCTCCCCTGCACCATGACCCTACCATGGCACATCAGGCCATTCTATCAACTTACGATAACTGACCACATTTCATCTGGAGATTCCTGCTCCACTCGCCCCCTCCTCCTAACTGCAACCGAGCTTATGGTCCTCTGATAGCAGAGCTCGCTTCTATCTCCCCCCAAATATTCACAAACAGAACTGCCTGGGCTGACCCCTTGTTTCAGCCTGCACCTGCCACACAGAGGAAGTACGTGGATAAACACGTGTGCCCCAGGTATGCCTGTTTCTTCTTGGGGTACGTCGACCATTCCCTGTTCCAGTTCTACTCCAGCACCGGTCTACAACTCTTTGTCCGATACATAGATGATATCATCGCTGCTGCTTCTCGCTCTTGTCTAGAATTGGAAAAGTTAATCGATTTCACTTGGAATTTGAACCCCTCCATCACTTTCATCTGGTCTACCTCTGACTTCTTCCTTCCTTTCTTCAACATCTCTGCTTCCATTTCTGGGGATAGACAGGCCACTGATATCCAGTATTAACCCACCGACGCCCACAGTTTCCTGGCGTATACGTCCTCACACCTGGTTTCCTGCATAGACTCAATGCCATCCCCCCAGTTCCTCCGTCCCCACTGCATTGCTTCTGATGATACTAAATTCAACAAAGAAGCCTTTAAAATGTCCACCTTCTTCCTCAATCAAGGGATTCCCCATCACTATTGTCAACAGGATGCTCAACCAAATCTGCCCCATCTCCTGTGCTTCTTGCCTACCCCTCCCCTTCCCTCTCACAACAGAGTTTACCTTGTCTTTACCTACTATCCCACCAGCAGTCACATGCAGAGGATCATCATCCGGCATTTCCCCAACCTCCAGCGAGACACCCCCACCGACACATATTCACCTCTCCTCCCTTGTCCACCTTCTGAAGGAATCATTCCCTCCTGGATACACTGGTCTATTCTTTATTCACTCCCATTCCAGGTCCACTTCACTTTCTCCTGCTGGAGGTGTGACACTTTCCCATTTACTTCCCTCCTCATCAGTATCCCAGGGCCCAACTGTACCTTCCAGGTGAAGCAGCACATTACCAATATTTCTCACATTCCAGTCTACTATATTCGCTGCTCAGAATGTGGTCACCTCTACATTGGGGAAATGAAGGGTAGACTGGGTGACCTCTTCACAGAACATCCATGTTGTACCGCTGCAAATGACTCGAAGCTTTCAGTTGCCTGCCAGTTTAACAGGGCATCCTATTCCCTGGCCAATATCTCTGTGTAAGGTTGCTGCAGTGTTCCAGGCAAATTCAGAGCAAGCTGAAAGAACTACACCTCATTTTCCATGTGCGGACCCTGCAGATCTTTAGATTCAAAATCAAGTTCAATAATTTTCGGGTCTGAGCTCCCCAATGCCTTAGCCCCCTACCCATACACCAGGTCTAGTTCTCACATAGCCTTCCGTTACTCACACCCTATTGTTAGCTAATAACAGTCTCCATTAAGAGATATCTATCTCTTCTGCATATAAACCAACATTTTCCGTGTTACCATCAGTTCTGAGGAAGGGGCACTGGACCTGAAACGTTAACTCTGATTTCCCTGCACAGATGTTGCCATTCCTGCTGAATATTTGCAGCAACTTCTGTTTTGTTTCAACGTATTCATGGCAAGTTCTCACAATGCAATACATTATCGATAATTAGAGCCTGTCAAACATCGAAACTTCGTAATTTCTTATTTAATATCCATCGCAAATTAATCGTGATTAAACTGAAATAACAGCTTTGCTGTTATCATTCAGATCAGACACTTTGTCACAGTTCAGAAAGAAGAAAGAAATCAAAAGAGCTGGAGTGAAACTCAGTAGATCTGGCAACATCTGAGCAGAGATGCAAAAACTTAACCTTTGATTCTAATATGACTTTTCAGAACAGTGTCACGTCATATTACATATGTTAATTGTGTTGTTCTCCAAATGCTTCCTCATCTTTTTCGTTTCTCCAGCATTTTCTGTTTGTATTTCATGTTTCCATTATCTCTATATTTCATGTTGCTTGACAGGTCTACATATTGCACTTGGTTATACTTGGAAAATGTGGTTATTTCCTTTTCCTATTACAGTTGGTGTGTCTGTGACACCTGAATTATGGGCGAAATCTGTTTCTTCTTGATGATACAAAGTAAAAAAAATCTGAACATCCCGTAAATCTCAGGAAATCTATTTTCTTTGAAAATACATTTCAGAGGCTGCTGAACTGCATGAAATAATAGGGATAAATTATTGATGATGGAATACTCTGTGTCCTTCACTGAACAAGCTTGTCTCCGCACTCTCCAAAAGCTTTAAATGCGTAACATAGAATTATTACTGCAAAGGTGGTGAAAACTCAGCAGATTGTTTCTTCCATGTTGGGCAGTGCGATACGGCACGGTAGCACCGTAGTTAGCACTGCTGCTTTCATGGGCCGGAAACCCAGTTTCCATTCCCGCCTCAGGCGACTCTGTTGTGGAGTTTGCACATTCCTCTGGTGTCTGCGTGGGTTGCCACCGGGTGCTCTGGTTTCCTCCCACAGTCGCAAAAATGTGCAGGTTAGGTGAATTGGCCATGCGAAATTGTCTGTAGTGTTAGTTGTAGGGGAATGGGTGTGGACTTATTGGGCCAAAGGGCCTGTTTCCACACTGTAAGCAATCTAATAGCTCTACTATCATTGGCCCCATAGCCCTGCACATTTCGTGACACGTATCTGCTTTTAATTGTAAGTTTTCTGCCAGATATGAACAGTATGATCAATCGCAATCAAAAACAGACGTTGGAGGTAAAGTTCAGCAGGTCGAGTAGTATCTGTGAAGAGAAATCAAAGTTAATGTTTCAGGTGCGGTGACCCTACTCAATCTGTATTACAAATGATTAAATTATGTGCAAATAAAAATATAGTTCACTTTATCACATTTAAAATTTTCCTGTTCAGCTCACATTGTCATTCAGCATTGCATCTCCCAAACGTTGGCTGATTCCTCGTTGGGAATTATATTTAATTCTATATGTCAGAAAGAGAGATGATGATTGGGGAATACCATTGTACTCCCCATGCAGTCTCCACAGCTACTGCCCCCATTCCGCCCTATCTCCCAGCCAATGTTATTTTCATGCGAACCTGACTCATTAATTCATAATTCTTAATCAATAAGTCCATTGTACTTATCACTTTTGGTTTTGGACTTAGGGGAAAAAGCGTAAAAATTATTGCTTCACAGCAAATAAAACTGCATTAGGCTGTTTGTCAATTTGTATAAATAAGTTACTGAAGCATATTCTGCATGGAAGTGCCAACGTTTCCGTGTTAGAGCAGGGAGAGGAACATTCAGAGAAGTGCACACTTCCTGTATATGTTCAGGGCAACTGTGCCCAGTGACACGGTGTGAGCTGGCGTTTGTTCCCGTGGAGGAGAGATCAGCACAGTAACAACATCCTGATTGTGTTTCTTTTTTTTTGAGGGGCGGGGATTCGGGGAAAGATGGTTACAGCACAGCAAACGTACAAGAGAGCAGAGTCACCGAGCCTGCAATAAGAAAACATCCATCATTCTCCCTCACAACTGACGTCACTTGAGGAATTGGTGATGGGAGATGTGACCAATAGTCAACGATGTCAGCACCCGGTCCAGGCCAGTTATATTGTGAACTGAATGTGCTGTGTTGAAAGCTAGAACTGTTTGCTCAGGGAATGTGATTGATGTCAGTCTCCATGCATTGCACCTGTGTCGCTGGAGGGTTTCCCTCTCCTATTGGTGAGGGGCTTCACTCAGTTCGCTATCCCAGTGTAGGAGTTGATGCATCAGCTCCAACAGTAACAGAGATCAGCAGCTGCACAGACGTGGAGAGGACAGATCTGAATTTGTGGATAATGGATTCGATAATTACACCAATGGAGAGGAGGCTTTCCTTGGGTCTTTTCAACATTTCCCTCTCTTGCGAATTTCTACCATATCGGATATTAGCGGTGCTGATTATTATTTTGGCAGGGGTGGAGGGTGTGTTACTAATCTATTCTCGCTATTGTCGGTGTTCTCTACTTCTGTCCATTCATTAATCCCACAAACAATTTTGAACTTTATTGCAATTTCTGTTATCTATATTTGTCAAAGAAACTTTTATCTTCAATTCCAATTGCAGTCTCCATTCATCTGAATTGCAGACCAGTCCCTTATAGACATCTGAGAACAAAACTGTGGACAACCTCGGGATCCCTTTTTGCTCTGAACTGATTTATGTCTCATGTTCTCACTGTCACCAACCCTGTCCACTACCACCTTATAATATCCCCAATCTCCATCTCTGCGTCAATGCTGTGGCTGAACAAACCATTGTCTGCACGTTGGTAAAATTCAGACTTTATGTTTCAAGCTCTCTTCTGGCAACCTGTCCAGTTACAAGTATTTCAATCACAAAATTGTTCTTGTCTCGGACGTTACTTCATGATTAGGACAATGTATCAGAGTCGGAATGTCGCTGGTTGTAATTCAGGAGCAAAGCTTATCAAACGAAAGATATTGTTTCAAGCAATTTGTTTCAAGTCCTACCACAGCTGATGGCAGAACTTCAATATAAATGATAAGAATTGGAATAAAAGTGAATTTCACGAAAAACAACCATAAAACGCACATTTTGTCTGAAAATCTTCATGTTTCACTGATGACCTTCGGTAAATAAATCTAATGTTACTACCCGGTCTGGTCTAAGTGTGACTTCAGACTTTACATTGGCTGGTGGAATGGCCTCACAGTCAGGACAATTCGTGATGATTAACAAATGCTTGGCAGAGATGCCGACTTCCCATGGAATAACAAATTTGAAGGTTAAACCAAATAAAGAAAGATGCTGGAGATCTGAAATTGCATAAAAAATGCCAAGAAAAGAACAGAAAGTAGTGGGGAGCTTTTATGAACTGAAAGCAGCTGGAAAATAGTGTAAATAATGCTGGTGACACGGACGTCTGCTTTGAAGGGGAGGAGGAATGAGTTGAATCGATAGAGATCGAGATAGAAGAAAAAGAGCAAACAAAGGGAATGATGATCAGCTGGGATGGAAATAAAATGTGAGATTCATCTCATTTATCCCATCTTCCTGAATATCATGCCCATGTCAGTACATGTATTGCCCGCTATTCAAACGTGTGCTTTTTGCCACTTCCCTTTCCGAAAAACCTCCGTCAGGTCCTGTTTTCGCTACCCAAAAGAAATCTGAAGAGGATTTTCACTTTTACCAAGAAAGGTGAATTTTTCCCACATAAATTAATGCTACTTCGCTTTACGCCATATCAGATTACTTTCAGTTACTGAGGGAAACCTGTGTGTACCTAAGATCATGTTTAAAGCGATTTGATCCCAACTGTCTGTCTTCCCTGAGTGTCGTCATCTTCTTATATTTATTAATGGGATATAGGTATCGCTGGCTGGGCCAGCATTAGTTCACTTTTTGATTGCCCTTGAGAAGACCTTGAGCCTCACAGGGCACTTAGACAGAGTGAGGCACACAAGGTGACAGCTGCACAGGAGCTGTGCAAAGCAAGATCGACGTTAGCAAGGTTAATATTATTTGAAAATTAAGAGATGTCAATTCGTCAGTGTAATTACGGTAGGGAAGAAGGTGTTCCTGAGCATGCTGGTCCATGTTTTCAAGCCTCTGTATCTCCTCCCTTTTGGAAGAGGTTGTTGGAGATCATTACCGGTTTTGGAGAGATATTTGATATTGCCAGCCTTTCGCTGACAATGAGAAGTCTAAATGGATGGAAGGTTGTCTTCCATGATAGTCTGGGCTGTGCACGCAACCGTCTGCAGATTCTTATGGTCCTGGGAAAAGCAGTTACCGTCACACTATTATGCACGTGAATAGAATGTTTTCAGTTGCCAGTATGCAGAGCACTGGGAGAAGGCAGTTCCAAAATATTTAGATGTAACAATTGGTTGTTAAATTGATATCCAAGTTCTGGTTGCTGTTTTGACAACAATTGAAGTTTAACCAATAAATTTAAATTATGACCAAGATACCAAAGCACAATTAAATTTATTGTATTGCCAACATCCAACCCAAAGAGCCATCACATGCTTCAAAAGAATACAGAAGCCATCACCATCACAACAAGGGAGAAAGAGACAGACACGTATAAGGAGAGAGAGAAAACATAGGGAAACAGAAGGACAGTCAGTAAAACAGAGAAAGGAAACAAAACAAGAAACAAACAGTCATAAGAACAGGGACAAGGGGAGATAGTAAGTTCTAGGAAAGAAACAGAAGACAGAGAAAAGGAAAACACTGATACAGACAGTGTGAGAGAAATAGTGAGATACAAAGCACACAGGGAGCTAGGGATTGGGTCACAGTGTGCTGGAGGTGGGGAATAGGAGGTTCTGGGGGTGAGGATCAGAGACAGCTGGGAGTGAGCACTGGAGGAACTGGGGGAAGGGAGGTGAGGATTTACTTTGACCTGTACCAAGATATATAGGCAAAGCATAGTAAACAATGATGTAGAGAACAATGGCTATAAAATATGTTTGAGAGCCATGCAGGTTACGACGCACAGGGCGTGTGCGAGGCGAGATCAACAGGAACAAGATCAGCATTTTCTGAGATAAGAGAGTACACTCATCTGTCTAATAACAGTCAGGAAGAAGCTGTTCCTGAACCAGCTGCTCAGTGTTGTCAAGCTTCTGTACCTTTTAGACTGATGGAAGAGGTTGGAGGAGACCATTACTGGGATCTGATGGGTCATTGATAATGTTGTAACAAAGAACATTCCAGCATAGAAACAGGCCATTCGGTGGTACAAGCCTGTGACGATCCAAATCCTCCATCTCAGCTTGTCTCCAATTTTCTAAGGATCTGTATCCCTTTGTTCCCAACCCATTCATGTATCTTTCCAGAAACATCTTAAAACAAACCACTGCTCACAGTTCTCCATTTTGAGAAACTCCCTCTCCAGACTATGCTCTGCCTCCTGTTGCCCAGCCAGTTCTTTATCCACCAGCTCGCACACCATGTGACTTCACTTTCGACATACCCCGACCATGGGGAAACATACCAAGCGCCTTCCTGAAGTCCACGAACATGACATCTACAGTGCCTCCCTCATCAATCAACTTTGTCACTTCCTCAAAGAATTCTATTGATTTGGTAAGACATGACCTTCTCTGCACAAAACCATGTTGCCTATCACTGATAAGCCGATTTTCATTCAAATAAGAATAATTCCAATCTCTGGACCCTGTCTTTGTGGAGTTTTCTTTACAATCTCCCCGTGTCTGCATTGGGAGAATTAACTCTTTCCTCTCTTCACAGTATGTTTCTATGTTTGTTTCAGGTTTCTGCCATCTGCAGTATATTTACTTGTATTTGAGGAGAATTGCTGCAAATATGACGGGTGTATTGTAAAAGTGGCAGTGATGCTCGGGCTCCCCAGCTACTTGTGTGAGTGCATGTCTCTGATTACCTGCGCTGTCTCTCTCAATCCCTGAGTCCATCTGTCACTGCATGCAGCCTTTCATCGAGCCACTCCGGGATTCCCCACACCCCATCGCCTGGCACCGGATGCTCCCTACGCAAGGAACGCACAAAGACACTGGGCACTTTCTGACCCGCTAGGGATGCGAGGCAAAGTCTCTGCCATTAAAAGGAACAGAATAGCTAAAATCCAATTGAACAGCAAAGCAGAGTAAACAGGCTGATTGGCAGCCATCTGTTCTGACATTTTCTGGTCTTTTGGACTAATTCTGTTTATCCTCGTCCATCGACAAATAGATGCTCCATATGTATACCTTGTCACACAGGTTTGGTGAAGGTGATAGATAACAGATCCTATGGTCATTGCGAGTGATTCATTGGGCTCCACTTTCCTGGTTAATGAGATCACACTAAGTTTTTATTGTCAAGTCTATCCATTTCAAGGAAAAGGTCTTGCCGGAGTTGTGCGGAAAGGATTTTTGAATGTTGGAAAGACTAAATTATGCCACGTGCCAGTGATGTTAGGAATAGGAAGGTAGTACAGTTAAAAACATGACCAAAGAGCTGGTAGGGTCGGCAGCCCTTCCAATATGTGGATCATTGGCATTCCCGGGTCGGTAGGATATACACAAGAAGGACAGGATGCATCTGAACTGGCAGCAATCTCCGATATGTGGGTCATTGGGATTCCTGGGTCAGTATGAAATACCCAAGAAGGACGGGATGGACGTGAACTGTCAGCAATCTCCTGGCAGGCAGGTTGCTATCGTCACTCAGGAGGGTTTAAACTTGTGCGGCGGTGGGGGCAAGGAGCAATGCATCCACAAGCACAGTGACTGAAGATGAGTTGGAGACTAATCCCAGTACAACTAAGACCAACAACAAACTGGCAGAGGGGAGTGAACACAATGGGACTAGAAGTCTGAAGTATGCTGACTTTAATGTGAGCAGTATGATAGGCAAGATAGATGAGTATATATAACTATGATATAAATATTACAGAGATTTGGTTGAGAGAGGGATCAGAAAACAGTCAATCCAATGGGTCCAGAGAGAGGTGAAGAATGTGGATTGAGAGGCTGGAGACTGTTGTTTGAAGCAGAATAATTATCCAGCAGTTTAATGGAATTGGACAGTGTGGGATGCAATGTACAGATTGAAGGGACAAGGGAGGTAACTGAAATTGTCTGTTTACAATATTTTCTGCTTTACTGATAGTCCTTTGTAATCTTATGTTACCAGAGATTAGACGAGGAGAATTTACATCAGGGAAACTCAAACCAAATATCAGGTCAGGATCTGATGGAGTTTGGCTGAAGTGTATTTATTTCAATGCAAGAATTGTTATGTGTATGGACAATGAACTGGGAGCCTGAATCCATACATGGGACTATGATGTTGCGGCTTTACAGAGACTTGGTTGAGAGAGGGAAAGGATTGGCCGTTCAAAGTATCCAGGGGTTCATTGGTTTCGGCGAGACAGAGAAGAAGCTAAAACAGGTGGACGAGTTATTTTACTGATCAGGGAGAATGCTACATCTGCACGTGAACGGGACATACGGGAGGGACCATCCACTGCAGCAATATGGGTCAAGCTCAAAAATAAAATGAATGCAAGCACTGCATTACTATAATCCCTCCAACAGCCACGGAGGGATTGAGGAACAGATATGTATGTCGATCAAGGAAAGGTGTATTAAAAAAAGAGTGGTCATAATGAGTGACTTTAATATCCCCAATAATGACTGGAAGTCCATTAGAGCAAGGGACTTAGCCGGGGCAGAATTTGTTAACTGCAGCGGTAGGTGAATAGTTCAACGATAGGAAGAACCATACTGGACCTCATATTGGCTAATGAGCCTGGCCAGGTGACTGACCTTTCAGTGGGACATAATTTTAGAAACAGTGGTCACAGTTCCTTCAGATTTAAGATAGCTATGAACACGGATCTGTCAGGACCTTGTGGGAATCGACTGAATTGGCGGAAGGCAAATTACATCAGTATCAGACAGAGCTAGGACGTGTCAATTGGGAGGAGCTGCTATCAGTCAAATCCAATTTTGTACGTGGGAACTGCTTGTTATATCCTGACAGCAAAGTCATCTCGTGAACGTTCTCCCAACTGCTCGAATTTCTATCTTTTTTTTAACTGTTATTTCAGAGCCGCTGCATATCAGACAGCAGGAAGAGATAAAGGATGATTCTGCACTGTGTCCTTCGCAGGATCAGCTTGTCTCTCCAGGCACCTGAAGTCTTTATTGTGCGTCAGAGAACTTCAGAATTGCTAGAGCACCGAAGGAGGCCATTTAGCCCATTGTACACCGACGAGCTCTCCAACAGCACAATTTGTCAACAGAGAGAACAGAATGTGTGTGTCTGTGCGTGTGTGCGTGAGAGAGAGAAAAATTAATAGAGAAAAAATAAAGTGAAGAGATACAAAAAAAATGGAGAGAAAACGGAGCCACAGAGTGAGTGAGAGCACGGGGTGTCAGACGAGTCTGAAGTTAAATCAGAATTCAGCATGAGGAGAAATACACAGAAATTTCATTTAGAAACTCCCACAGACTGCAAGCCCTTTGTCTGGTGCCGTACCCTGTGAGCACTATGCTGTCATCCCAGATCACTTAATAATAATATCACAGAACCGGGTTGCTGACGCTGAACAGGATCCAAAAGAACAATAGATTAGTTCCAGGGAGAAGATGAATTAATTTAAATATTCTGGGCCAACAGGAACTTGTAGTCCCTCCAGACACGGTGTGAGAGACAGGGCGAGAGATTCTCAGTGAGGGGGATCACTGACAGCGGGGAGATCAGCATCTCAGCTGTGGGTCAAATAATGACTGATAAAGGTTGAAAACCCCGTCCGTGGTGTTTAAATTCACATTTCAATTCATATAACTCCACATCGTAAGTGTATTTTATAAAACTTGCATCTTTGTAGTTTTCATGTTTTGGTATGTACAGAAAAGCTTGTTTTTTGTCCCTTTATTTTGTGTTGGGACCAGAGTCCGATTGAATCCTAACTACGGCTGTAGACAGAGGTTTAAACTGATTCGGAGTGTGTGTGTGTGTTGGCAGGGGGGGGGGGGGGGGTGGGGGGGGGGGGGCGGTCCGTTATAAGGTTTAATTAGAAAAGAGGAGGTAAATGTACAGAACTCGGGAGAGGTTATTAACATCCCCAGCACAGACGCAAATAAGACAGAGTGTATGGAAAGTGCAAGCAATCAGACTTCAAGCACACTGGACAAACAAATAACAATGAGAAGAGGAACGGTTAATACAAGATTAAAGGGGTTATATCTGAATGCACGCAGTATAAGAGGGAAGCATGGATAGAAATTTGGCTGCCTGAGAGAAAGCATAGAGTGGAGATAAAAGTGTTCTTCTCAGGATGGCAACCAGTGACAAGTGGTGTTCCACAAAACTCAGTGTTGGGACCACAACTTTTCACTTTGTACATTCATTATCTATATGAAGGAACTGTGGGCATTCTGGCTAAGCTTTCGAACAGTGCAAAGATAGATAGAGGGACAGGTAGCATTGAAGAGGTGGTTCGGCTGCAGGAGGGTGCTCTCGCGCATCTCCTCAACTTCCCAAACCTCCGCCCTTGCACTCCACCCTTCCAACGACAACAAATTAGAACCTCTCTGGTGTTCGCCTTCCATCCCACCAACCTCAGGATACAATGCATCATCCTCCGCCATTTCTGCCACCAACAGTCAGACCCAACACCAGAGATATACTTCGCTCCCCACCCCTATCATCATACTGCTGAGACCATTCCCTCAAAACTCCCTCGTTAGGTGCACACGCCCCCAACAAGCCACCTTCCACTCCCAACACCATCCCTTGACGCTGCAAGAGATATGAAATCTGTGCCAGCACCTCCCTCCTCACCTCCACCCAAGGCCTCAAAGGATCCTACCACATCAAACAGTGAACATCCTGTGCATCCAAACACTTCTTCTAGTCAGTCCATTGCTCCTGTCTCCTATACCTTGGGGAGACAGGATGTCAACTTCCAGAACGGTTCAGGGAACACTCTTGGACCCATAAACCCAACAACCCCACTTCCCTTTGGCCGAATATTTCAACTCCCCCTCCCACTCCGCCAAAGCCCTGCAAGCTTTTGGCCTCCTCCACTGCCAAATTCTAGCCACCTGACTTCTGGAGGAAGAACGCATCATCTTCTGCCTTGGGACCCTCCAAACACACGGTACAAAAGGACTATTTCACCAGTTTTCTTATCTACCCTCCCTCCACCTTATCCCAGATCTAACCCTCCAACTCAGCACCGCCCTCTTGAATATCCTACCTGTCCATCTACCTTCCCAAGTATCAAATCCACCTTCCACTCTGACCTATCACTATCATCATCCACCTTCATCTAGCTGTCGCATTCCAAGCTACCTTCCTCCCAGCGCCACCCCCTCCCCTCATTTATCTCTCTGCCCCCTTCAGCCCACCTCACATTCCTGATGATAGCTGTATGCCTGAAACGTCGATTCTCCTGCTCATCGGATGCTGCCTGACAGGCTGTGTTTTTCTATGACCACACGTTTTGACTCTGATCTCCAGCCTCTGCGGTCCTCACTTTTACCTGCTGAAGGACTTTCACAGGTTTGGAGAGTGAGCAACGAAGTGGCAGTACAATGTAGGAAGGTGTGGGAAAGCAATTTGCCAGGATGAATAGAGGCATGGCATATTCTCTAAATAGCGAGCAAATTCAGAAGTCTGAAGGGCAAAAAGACTAGGGAGTTTAGTCCAGGAGTCTTGAAAGGTAAACTTGCAGTTTGTCAGCAGTTAGGCAGGCAAATACAATGAAGGTACTTATTTCAAGAAGGCTTAAATGTAAAAGCAGGGATGTACTTCTAAGGCTCTACAAGACTTTGGTCATGCCACATTTGGATTATTGTGCGCAGTTTTGCTTTCCATATCTCAGGAAGGATGCACTGGTCCTGGAGCGTTTTCCAAAGAGATTCACGAGAATGGTGCCAGGAAATAAAAGCTTAACATATAAAAAATATTTGGGGGCTCTGGGTCTGTATTTGGAAGAATTCAAAAGGATGTTAGGAGGTCTAATTGATACTTACAGAATACTAAATGACCTGGGAGAGAGGGGATTTTGGGAAGATGTATCCAATGTCGGAGAGACTAGTACCCGAGGGGACAGTGGAAAGAGAAGATCTTTTCGAACAAAGATAAGGAGAAACCTCTTCAGCCAGACAGCGGTGAATCTATGGAATCCACTGCTACAGAGGGCTGTAGAATCCAGGTCATTGAGTATATTTAGGAGTGAGACAGATAGATTCTTGACTGTAAAGGGGATCAAGGGTTACAGGTAGAAAGTGTGAGAATGGGGTTGAGAAGCTTAACAGCCATCATGGAATGGTGTAGCAGGCTCAATGGGTCTAATGGCCAAATTTCTGTTCCAATGTCTTCTGGTTCTGTGGTTAATATTGGCTCTCCTCATTCCATATTGGAGATGTACCCTTGAATTTGATCTTCATATGATTTATGAAGAATAAAATTCCAATACTGATGGCTGGTAAATATCATGTTCCCTTCCTCCACTCTCAGCAGCCATGCCCCGATATCATAATCACACTGCAATTGAAATCCAGTGAAATTTACTTCAATAAAGTTGATTGACATCGATAACATTAACAGCATGACCCTTACCTGCCCTCTCTGATCCTTGAATAACCATCTGAATTGTGTGTCACATCATATTCTCTGTTAACATACCATGCCATTTGTCTGTTATCACTCATGTTGTCATAAGCAATTTTCTGTTAGATTATGGACTAAAAAGTTCTCTACATATTTTACGGACATTATAATCACTGATCAGTAGTTACAGACTATATGTTTCGATTTATAAGCCGAGAAACTTGTTTAAGTTCTGACAATCCTTTGACATTACTGCCATATCTAAGGCAGATTGAATGATTACATTCAATCAAACTACCATCTCAAATATTTCTTCCTGTTCACACCCCACACATATTGCACGCCAAATGTGTAAAGTTTGAAAGTTCTTTTGAATTTTAATAAAATCATTATTGAATTCAAAGGGGTTAACTGGAGTTATTTTGTTCAGTGACTGTGATTAATATCAATCTCAGTGGATCTTAATTATGGCAGTGGAGAGTTTCCATGGTTGAAATATAAATGGGCTTTGTTCAATGTGCTATCACATAGTGTGAGTAGGAGCATCATTGACATCACTAACAGGGATCAGCAGCTCGAGAGAGAGCGCGGGAGGAGAGATCAGAATCTGAGAACATTAGATAGGAACGTTACAATAATGATTCATAATCTGAGGACCATGGATTGGAATGTTCCAACAATGGATCAGAATCTGAGAACATTAGACTGGAATGGTACAACAATGTATCAGAATCTGAGAACATTAGACTGGACTATTCCAACAATCGATCAGAATCTGAGAACATTACACTGGAATTTTCCAACAATGGATCAGAATCTGAGAACATTAGACTGGAATGTTCCAACAATGGACAGAAGTTTATCCTCGGGTCTTTACTGGCTTTCTCAGCCTTGGATGTCATTAGCATCACGGATCCAGGATATCCTTTGGATTATTCAAGGTGGTTACTATCCCATCCTTGCGATAGTTGGTGTTCCTGGTAAGTCATTATATTTGTCTACTAAACCCGGTTGAACTCAATTTCTGCTCATGATATAGACAATTTGGAAAGTTCAAGTCAATGTCTTCAGTTCCAAACAAAAAAATCCTTTCCTTACAAATTATAACTATCAAACTACTATTTATAAATTACTCACTGATATGCGAGAAGGACACAGAATGTTCTCAAACTCCATAATCCATTTTGTCCTTCGCGGATTTACATCTCCATGTCCTCCCAACTCACTAATCCTGTCCAAAACCACCATCATGATATCTCAGTCTCGTCTGCAGGCTCATTGCAACTTCTGAATGAACCATGATTTTTGCCTTTGTTCAATCTGGATGCAACAGTTTCAACAGTAATCACATGCCCGTCACTAAATAATTGCCCTTGAGGATGTTTGACTTGTTCCCTGCACGTACAGGAAGACAGTTTATGGTAGTCAAGTCATTGACTCATAATCTAGAGCCACAGAATAATAGTCTGTTGATATCTCATGAAGGAAAGTGGTGGAATTTAAAACCAACCATTATCTTTTGTTATAAAAACCCATCTGCTTGCCTGAAGTCGTTTAGGTAAGTCGATGCGTCAACCTCCCCTAGTCAGGTTTCTGTGTGACTTCAGTGATGAAGATGTGGGTGTACTGCACCTTTAAACCACGTGACAGCACCAAGTCTTCTGAAAAATAGATATAATTTAACATTTGGTCGAACAACTGGATTAGCTCATTGTCTTGAGACAAAAACAAATTCAGCCAAACAGTTTAAATTTATACCCCAAATGACCCACCTCCAATCAAGTTTGAATGTAATATATTGATAATCTTAAAAGCCAATAGTTTGGAGGTACAAGACCGTGGAAAATTGAATATGTGAGAGCAGAGCTGCCAAGCTACCAGCAAGCAAAGACTGCCTGCAAAATAGCTCCTTTAAAAGTCTATTCATTGATTAGTAACTAGTGAAGTAGAATTCCCCCGAAGAAAAGAAGACAGGACTATGGAGAAGAACCGAAAGCTTCCTGGTTTTGAGATAAGAAGTTTTATTTTTTAAATCATAATTAGGAGTCTTATCGGACTCGTATTGAGGAGGGGGAAGGTCAAAGATAGGTTAGAGGAAGAAGTCGTAAATATTCGTTCGATTATTATTCTCTGGAATACTTTAAGAAATAAAGTTGTTAATTTTTAATTTAAATGTTCTTAGACTCTAGAACTATAACACATTACTGCATTGGATTTTTTTTTTCTGTGTTGCTGGTTTTAATTAAGCAGGATAATTTATCCTGAATTGTAACACTACAAACCCCTAGCAATGTGTTTTACTCTTTACTGTCCTGTGGAACAACTGAACAAGCCATTCAGTTTAAGATTGGCGTAACATGCTGCCCTGACCAGGGCTGCATACATCTTGTGAGAGAAGAACAAAAGTGAAGATAGCTCCCTTACTCTACCTGTTTCCCGCATTTGTACAGCTCATTTCTATTCAGGTAGGTGATCATTACATCTTTTAGGTGTATTCGATCTCATTGAAATTCTCCCCGAGTGTGATGCACATCTCCACAGGCAACTCTGGTGCTGGCTTTATTGATGCTGACGTACAGATATAAGGAACTTATAAATTCCATGTCAGTCCTAGTTCATAGAGAAATAATGGTGTTTCATAACACAGGAAGGAAACGGCGATGTCTAAGTGAGAGAAAAGGATTATTGTGATCATCCCTGAGTGTGTTGAGGCAGTATTTTGGGGTACTGTGGATAGACTTTCTCTCAAGTCTCACCTAACTAATCCCTGGGATGATGGCAACATGAACAGTGAGTGAAGCTCAGTGAGAGAATAAGATGATTGCATTGAACATTAATGGGGATGTATAATCACTTATCATGTTCTAAACAGACACTGTTATGGTGTTAAATTCCATGGCTTTTTATTTCACTCGGGTTACATGATTCTCAATAGTTTATGAGCCTCTGAGAACGTTCCACCCAACTACCATCACTCCCTATTTCGATTCAGAGAGAGAGAGAGAGGTTCAGGCTTTTGGAAAAAGAAAACTCTCCCAACGTTAATACAGCTCAATTGGTGCGTGATCCTGCAATGAACATCATGCTAGCCATAATCCCGACAGCAGCAACAGTACCTTCATTATAAAAGAGTTAACTTTTCCCAGCAGCTTCTGACCTACTTAGAGCACATGGGAGTTCTTCTCGGAGATAGAAGATGCCTCCTTGAGACTTTACACAAAATACTTGTTTTCCCTTATCACTGCCAGCAAACCATGTTAAGGGAGCACACGTTCTACAAAGAATGGAACCATGTTTAACACCATGGAGCCCCCTATCAATGAAGTCTCGGTTTCATTGGTTTGTCATGTTAGAGTATCAATGACGCCCTCCTGTTTCTGTATAACTATCTCGTGCGGCTGAATAGCCTCCTCCTTGTCTCATGGAACAGGTTTAAGGGTCTGATTGGGCTCTGCCTGTTCCTGTTTAACAGCTCGATGTAGTGACCAGACCCCTTCTCTTCCTGTGGAATAGGCAGGTGGATTGAATGTCCCTCTTCTTGTTCAGTAGTTTCCACGGGCTCAATGGCTTCCACATATCAGTGTGCAACCAGCCTGAGATGCTGATTGAGCTCCTCTATTAACTGTGGAAATGTGCATGTCCGGCAGCGCTGTTACATGAATGTTACCGACACTTTAACAGCACAAACTGAATGCTGCCCAGGTTTTGCTGCACATGGACACAGGATGGTTCAGGAGCTGAGGGGGCACAAAATCTCTGAATATTGAGTGATCTTCAGTCATCATCCTTACTACAGATCTTATGATGGGGAAAGATATTGATATAGCAGTTGAAGATGTTTGTGCTGAGGAGGCTAACCTGAGGATGTCCTGCAGAGATATCGCGGCACTGTTAGGGCTGTTGGCCACCGACCACAAGCATCTTTCTTTGTGCTCAGAAAGACTCAGACAAGTGGGAGGTTACACCTGATTTCCATTCAGCTCAAATAAGTGGGTGGTCCTGATGCCATCCTCAGTCAAATACTCACTTGATATCAAAGCAATTCACTGTTTGCTGAGCCCCTGTGTTCACCTCTCGTTCATATCAATTAGTTGACGATGTATGTGTAGGGAATGTTTTCCTCTCACAGCGGGTAATCAATGCCAGGAATTGTCTGGGCTAGCGAGTTATGGGAGCTACATCACTGAAAGTATTTAAGGAGGAGGTAGATGGATTTTTGACCTAAGGGATGTGAAGAATTGGGCATTAAAAAGGAGTTAATGCCAATAATAGATCAGCCATGATGGTAGACAATGGCTTGATCGTCCGACTTAGCTGATCCAGTTCCTTACGTCCTCATATTCTGTAATTACAAAGTTAATGGTTGTAATTTTCCTGAACGTTCTGTTATTGAATGTTGCAATCAGACAGAGCAAAGTATTTTGTGAGTCATCTCTGGATGAGATATGAGGGTTGTACTCACAGTGAATCTGGGCCTGTATTATGACCAACAAATATAGCACAAGTTGCAGAGAGGAGACACTCTGCAAAGAGACCAGAGGCGTCTTTCGAACCCAGCCTGGATTTCCAAATAGCATTTTCCAACCCACACTAAACCGCGTGTGTGTGACAGTCTTGAGGGACTGAATGAGATGCTGTGTTACTGTGGATCAGGTATTTGGAGCAAGTGGCCTCCAACTGCTCCTTGCAGGAGCTGTGAGTGGTTGGATGGAACATAGACGACGCAATGAATGACCATCTTAGTGTACGAGCTAATTGAGCTCCACTCCATTCCCTCGCCTTCCTCCAGATCATTGATACAGATTATTGGTCATTGATGACCCCACAGTGATCTCTGAGGCACTCCATCAGTTAGAGCTTTGCAGCCCGAAAGTAAACATTTCTCTCTACTCTCTATTTCCTGCTAGCGACATATTTCCTGTTCCTGTGTAGCCGCTCTTGCGGGTTGAATGGCCTCTTCCTGGGCTGTGTAATGTAATCAACGATCTGAATTACTTCATTCTATATTCCTGTGTAATTTCTTAGAGGGGCAGAATGGTCTCTTCCTGTCTCATTGTAACGATCCTGTCTGACGGATTGGGGTGGTCCCCTACCCTGTAACAGCATCGAGGGGTGGATTGAAGGAACAACACATGGGTTCGGAGCAGCAGTATATCTCTGTAATGGCACCGTGAGACGGATTGAGGGAAAAACACATTGGGTAGGGACAGCAGTATATCTCTGTAACAGCTTCGAGTGGTGGATTGAGGGAACACACATTCAGAATGATCATGGCTGGTCCAATTGTCTCTGATCATCCCTCTCCTGTCTGTTCCCGATAAACATTGACTCTCCTGTCCAGCAAAGGTCAGTTGAGCTCAGTCTAGAATATCCTCAATAACAGAGTCTTCCCTAATCCCTGAGGATGAGGATACCACAGACCGCCCAGCACTAAATGGAAAGGGTCATCTTTACTTCATTGTCGGACCCATGACATTAAAACTGTGCTAACCTCACATCAAATCACCACCTCTTTTCATACTTAAGGATACAATAATTATGAATAACCATAAACCATTCTGCCCTCCAAAACTGTCCCACGTTCGCACTGACTCTTTCCAGTCAAATATGCATCAAACCCAGCCTCTGCAGCAATCTCGGAAAGTGAATACTTGATAGCATAAGACCACATGAGCATGAAAAAAGGAGCAGAATGAGGCCATTCGGCCCATCGAGTGTGATATGCCATTCAATAATTTCTTGTATGTACCCCAAACTCATTCTCCTGCCTTCTCCCGAGAATCCTTGATCCCTTTATAAACCACAAAACTGCCGATTTGTGTCTTAATGACACTAGTGCTTGTATCTCTGTGTGTATGTATATATATATGTGTGTGTGTGTGTGTGTGTGTGTGTGTCCATGTGCTTGTTTTCTGTGTATTTGTGTGTCTACATCTGTGTACCTATGCATCAGCCTCTGTGCTTCTATCTGTGTGTGTGTGTCTATTTGTGTGCAACTCTATATGTATCTGTGTGTTGCAATGAGTGTGTATGCCTATCTCCTTATACGTGTTGTGCATGTTAGGATGTTGGGTGTTTACCAATACGTCTGTGCATTTCAGTGTCTGCATCTCTGTGCAGTGAGGGATCTGTTTTTGTTTGGGAGTGAATGGACTGACGTTGGAACTGACAGTGAGTTTAAAGTGAGAACTGAATGTTACTCTTTACTCAGTTGATGGGAAGTGGATATTTCCGAAGCTCCACATGAGCCATCTTGCTTCTGTCCGGCTCATGCCAGCTTCCTCCCCACATGGTGGAGGAGAAGGGGGTGTAAGGGAACAGATATCAGGCACAACACCACCCGGCTTGGCGCTTTCTGTCCCATTCCAGACAGTTTCTCCTGGAACAGGAGAAAGGGAGAGAGGGAGGGAGAGTGGAAATGGGTGACCTTGCTGTTAGTGCTGGTGGATGTGGGGCTGGGGGGGAATGGTGAGGTGTTCGGAATGAGTCAGTCGACAGTTGTAAATCAATTTAGTATTATTAGTGTGGGGGTTAGTGTGTAGTTGACAGAGAAAGTGAGGAAGAAAGTTGCTGAATTCAATAGTGAGTTTCGAAATGCCTGAGCCTTATTTGGAAAAAGAGTGTGAGCCTTGTTCGGGGGTCCGTGCTATAACAGGGACTCAGGGAGTGTGAAGAAGCAGATAGAATATGCTGAGCCTTATCCTGACAGAGCGGATAAGGTTATTGACGCTTGTCCTGTATCACAGCGTCAAGGTGACCCTTCCGGAATGTCTTGTCCAAGGCTATCACCAATAACGCCACAGACCATGTCCCTCAGATTCAGTTTAAAGGGAGCTTACAAATAACAAGAAGAAGCAAACTTTGGTGTATTATCTTTCAAAACTAAAACTGTCGCAGAAATTCTGAGCGTCATATGCTCTGAAAATTAGACATGAAAATATCATGGATACTGCAGTCTTATTGGATGGTCTCAAGTTGCATCTTAACTGCGTTAACTAAGTGACTGTTCATGCTGTGAAAAATAAATTCCCTAAATGTATATCAGGTGGGTTGAAGAGTATGTATTGAACCAAACTAGAGATCAAGTTTTTTCCGGATTTGGTGTTGTGTGGTCAGGAGGACTAATCAATGTCCTTGTTCTGAAGCAGCTTTGGAGGAGTAGTGACATTAATATGTTGTATTTTACACGGCGTCTGCATACAATATAGAATGTTTGTACATTTTAGTCAAACATGATGGAAGCATGGAGCCGAGAGGGTCAAGTTTGTTCCAGTGAATTGGGAAATTACAAAATAACATTCAGTGGGAGATAAGCAATGGTTGTTAGAGTCATAGAGTCCTATAGGCCCTTCGGCTCAAACTGATCCATTCCGACCAAAATGTCAATTCACACTAACCCCATTTCCCAGCCACTGCCCCGTATCCTTCTAATCCTTTCCTATCCTGTATTTGTCAAAATTCATTCTAAATGTTGTGAATCTACCCACCTGAACGACTTCTGCTGGCAGCTCATTCCATATGCGTATCACCCTGTGTGTAAAAACGTTGCTCCTCAGGTTCCCTTTTATTCTTCCCCTCTGACCAGAAACTGATGCCCTCTCGTCCGTGATTGTCCAATCCTAGGAAGTAAAGGCTGAGCGCATTCACTCTATCCATGCCTGTTATGATCTTATACCCTTCGATAAGATCCTCTCCCCAGTCTCATACACGCAAAAGTAAAAAGTCTTAGCTTTTCCAACCTCTCCCTATATCTCAGCCTTGAGTCCTTGGTAACATCCTTGTATTTTTTTTCTGCATCATTCTAGTTTAATAACATCATTCCTACAGCAAAGTTAACAAAACTGAACATAACGCTATATGTATGGCCTCATCAGTGCCCCGTATTCTGCAGCATAGCTCCCAAAATTCGCTACTTAGTGCCCTGACTGATGAATGCCAGTGTGCCAAAAGTCTTCTTCAACGCCCTGTCTACCTCTGAATCAACTTTCAGAGAACCATGTACCTGAATTCCAAGGTCCCTCTGTTCCACTACATTCCTTAAGACCCAGCCATTCACCATAAAATTCCGATATTGACTTGAGTTTCTAAAATGCAAGAACTTACACTGATCTGCATTAAAATCCATTTACCATTTCTCGGCCCACTTCCCCAAGGTACTGCTGTGAGTTCTGAAATTTCTGATAACCTTTGTCATTCTCCATGTAACCGCCTATTTTATTGTCACCTTCAAACTTACAAATCATGCACGTACATTCTCATCTAAATTATAGATATATGTAATACATAGTGGTGCCAGCATCGCCCTGATGCATCCCATTAGTCCCAGGCCTCCAATCTGACAAGCATCCTTCCACTATTACTCTTTGCTTCCTACCATCAAGCCAATTTTGTATCCAATTTGGCAGGTCCTCCTCAATTTCATACGATCTCACCTTCCAGAGCAGCGCACCATGTGGAAACTTTTTAAAGGCCTTACTTGAATCCATATAGACTACGCATACCACCCTGACCTCCTCAACGTTGCTGGTCACTTCGTCAAAGAATTCGAACACATTTGTGAGCTATGGTGTCCGATGCACAAAGCCGTGCTGACTTTGATGATCGACTTTTGCCCGAAACGTTGATTTTCCTGTTCCTCGGATGCTGCTTGCTCTGCTGTCCTTTTCTAGCACCACTCTAATCTTGCTCCGAATCACACCCTCTCTTTCCTAATGCACGTATATCTTATCTCTCAGAACCTTTTCAAGTAAGTTATCTACTACAAATTTTAGGTTTAGTGGTCCATAGTTCCCAAGTTTTTCTTTGTCGCTCTTCTTGAGTAAGGGCACAGCATTCGCAACCCTCCAGTCTTCCGGGACCTCACCTGTTGGCCAGCGAGGATGCAACAATATCAGCCAGGGCTCCCGCAATTCCTATTCTGTCCTCCTGCAGTGTTCCTGAATATATCTGGGCAAGACCAGGAGATTTATAGAAATAATGCTAAGTCTGAATAATATGTCTATTTATTTTGGGTATAAACACCAAAGAAAAGGAAATGTTGTTTAACATAACATAATGTTGTTTAACATAACAAATTAGAAAACGTGTTAATCATAGGAAGTGGCTTCGGAAGAATTTCAGTCATTGTGGAAACCTGAGAATTCTCAGAAATTCACGATCCAGAAACAAGGGCCATGAAATTTATAAGGAAATCAAAAATAGAACATGAATGCTAATAAACAAGAAAAAAACACTGCATAAATCTACAATCTGTATTTCAAAGGAAACAAAGTAAGAGCAAGGTCAAATATGGAAATTAGTAATCGGGAGAGGAGAGAGTTTATTGTGAAGGACAGGAAAATGGCCAAGAAAATAACCAGTTACTATGCATCTGTCTTCATGGAGGAAGATCCACAAAATCACCCAGTAATACCAAGTGATCATGTAGGGCTTGTGGAACTGAAGACATAAAGTCAACTTATATCAGTAACAAGGTGGTATTTGAGAATGTAACTGGATTGAGCATTGCTAAGTCTGACAAACCTAATGTACTTCATATTAAAATGTCTGACATAAATTGGCAATAGAAATATTAATTGCACTGTCGATGACTGTGTTTCATTTTCCTGTGCATTCTGCAGAGGCTGGAAGCCATTGTGGATAAATGGAAGTTAGAAAACGTTGTCCAAGCACTATAGATTAATGGAAGGAATCCAAGCATCTATAAAGGGAAGAGGACATAGTTTGGAGAACTGCCGAACAATTAACTTGACATCTGCAAGTTGGAAACTGTTGGAATCTATTATACAGCATGTGATATTGGATATTTAGGAATTAACAGCAACAATGGAGAAAATCCATATGTATTTCTTACAGATGTCTAACTCGATGTGCTATTAGTTTTTAGACCCCATCAACCACCCTCTGAGAACAGGAACAGGAAGTGAATTCGCCACAGGAAATAGCATCACCAACACTAAGGAATCCAAACATATAAATGGAAAGCAGGAATTCTAAGCATTGGTCCATTGGTTCGCATGAGGTCCACTGAAGATGTTACCTAGTAAGATAACGAAACGTCTGGAAATGTAGCGAGCAAACCTACATCCATTGTGTTAAGTGTTGGTGGCGCAATCTGAGAAAGAATATACTGACCACAAAAAAGTGCAATGGACATTGTCCAGATTAATCCCTCAGATGGCGAGATTGCCTGATGAGGAAACTCGGCCTGTGTTCTTTAGAGTTTGAAAGAATGAGAGGAGGGTCACAATGAAATTTCCAAACTTCACAAAACATATGCGTAGTTGGAAATAAACAGGACGTTTCCCTGGCTGTCAGTTCCACATTCAAGGCAAATAATTGCAGTTTCAGGGACAGACCATTTAAGACAGCAATAATGAGGAAATTCTTCACTTGATGAGAACTGCCTAAAACAGGGGCATAGAAACCTGCTGGTAGGGCAAGATTAGGGAGAATCCCCAGATATTCTGCAAGTGTGTCAAGCGGAAAAGAATAACAAAGGAACAGGTCAGAGTCATTTGTGACTTGCCAAGTTGCATCCAAATCACCGTACTGTTAGGAGACAGAGGGTAGTGGTTGAAGGCTGTTCGTGTGTCTGGAGACCGGTGTCCAATGTGTATCACAGGGATCAGTATTGTGTCCCTTATTATTTGTGATACGGAGGTGTTGGTGTTGGCCTGGGGTGGACAAAGTTAAAAATCACATAACACCAGGTGATAGTCTAGCAGGTTTATTCAGAGGCACGAGATTTCAAAGCGCACAACCACCTGATGAAGAAGCAGCTCTTCGAAGCAAGTGCCTCCGAATAAACCTGTTGGACTATAACCTAGTGTTGTGTCATCTTTAACCTGATTATTTGTGGTATTCATAAATGATGCAGCTGTGAATATAGACGGGGGTGGTGGGAGTGTGACAACTAAGTTTGTGTTTGATACAAAGATTGGCCAGGTGGTTGGCATTGAGGAGGAAGGTCTTATGTTACAGGAAGATACAGATAGAACGGTCAGATGGGTGGATCAATGGGAGATGGAATGTAACCCTGATGAATATGAAATGATGCACTTTGGAAGAAGGAACTGG
Source organism: Chiloscyllium plagiosum (assembly GCF_037043375.1). Taxonomy (NCBI): domain Eukaryota; kingdom Metazoa; phylum Chordata; class Chondrichthyes; order Orectolobiformes; family Hemiscylliidae; genus Chiloscyllium; species Chiloscyllium plagiosum. The sequence continues at coordinate 99,562,920 of NW_028270159.1, read as the reverse complement.
ACAGGGGAGAACTCAATGAATGGCAGTACACGAGGAAGCTCAGAGGGTGCTTCTCCACAAATCCCTGAATGTGACTAAACTGGTTAATGCACAATTTGAGAAAGCATAGGGGACCGTAGACATAGCCTTTATTCATCAAGGCATAGATTATAAGAGCTATGCGGAAGTTTGCTTTTGCCAAGATTGAATACTGATTGTAGTTCTGGGAGCCACATTACAGGAAGAATGTGATTGTAGTGGAGAGGGCTCAGAGGAGATTCACCAGGATGTTCGCTGAGATGGAGCATATAAGCTGGAGAGAGGCTGGATAAGCTCGGACTGTTTAGTTTGGAGCAGAGAAGGCTGAGGGGGCCGTGATTCAGAAGGATAGGATTCCGAGGGACATGGGCAGGATGGATAGATAGCAGCTGTTCCTTTTAGTCAAAGGGCCAAGAACAATGGAACACATTTTAAAGTGAAGGATTTGAGATGTGGAGAGGAATGGAGGATTGTTTTTCACTCAGAGGGTGCTGGGGTCGGGAATGCACTTCCTGAGAGAAGAATTGTCATGGTAACTTCACAACCATTAGAAAATACACGGTTGTGAACTTGAAATGCCATAAGATTCACGGCTACAGTTTTGTGTCGGAAAGTGGGGCTAATTTAGACCGTGCTGTATTGTTGATGGGACAAAGTCTGTGCTTCTGTGTTTGTATGGCTGTGGAAGGTCAATCATTGAGTAGCTTAAGGTAGGAATTGATCGGTTTCTGAAGAGTATATCAACAAAGGTTTTAAGATTGAACTTATAATATCTTCTGAAAGTATGTCAATGGCAAAATTCCCGGAAAAAAGGTGCAGCTTTCTTACAGTCTGTTACCAGAGAATTGAGGACTGGGAAAAGGCAGAACTGTGGACCAAATATTTCAGGTATGTCTTCACATAAGAAAACGAAACAAAAAGAAAACTTCCCATCAAAACTAGTCAACATTAGTCTGTTTAGAAAAAGGGAATAAAATGAAATTAGCAACTGAACAGTTTTAGAGGAAGTATTGGAACTGAAAGTAATGAGCACAGACAAAGTCAACAGAGATTGATCAAATGGGAATCATATTTGAGAAAGTGCCTTTAGCATAATTATGGAGAAGCAATCAATGAAATATGTGCATTTTCAGAAAGATTTTTGATAAATCTTATTATGGAAATTCAAATCCTATGGGTCTGGGACTAATATGGCTTTAGAATGGGAGAGCTGTCAGGAAGCAGTGAGTAGAAATAAAACAATGTATTTTTTTGAATGGAAGGCTTGGAGGATATAGCAAGGGTTGGGGTTTGGGCCCCAGCTATTCCCAATACACATCATATATATGATTGAGTGGATAAAATACAATATTTTCAAGTTTGCAGATGGCACTAAACAGTATCAGATTGTAAGTGGGTGAGCAGGATGTCAAAATGCTACAAGGTGATTGAGACAAGTGGAGTGTCTGGGCAAATACGTGGCACATGAGGAGCAATGGGGAGGGGAGGCGTGAGATATATGATATTGTGACCTTTGATGGGAAAAACAGAACTGGAGCCTATCATTTGAAAAGGGATTGGTTGAAAAATGTTGATCTATAAAGGAACTTAAGCTGCATTTTTGTTTCTTCTGTGCATCCCTCTGAGGTCAGTGTAGGGCAATGAGATCTGAATCATGAAGACAATACTAGTAATGGCATTGGCACGCTGACCAGTGTACACAGACCCAACAAGTGGGGAGCTGTAACATTGAAAAAGGATCTGGATCTCCCTGTACACCAGTCACTGAAAGCAATATTGCAGGTGCAGAAAGCAGATAGGCAGATAAATCGTGTATTCACCTTCATTTCAGGGGGATTTGAATGCAGGAGTAAGGGTGTTTTAGTGCAGCTGTACAGGGCGTTGGTGAGACCTCACCTCGAACACTGTGCAGTATTATGTACAGTTTTGGTCTCCTTACCTAATAAAGGACAAACCTGACATTGAGGGCGAGCAGCGAAGATGACCAGACTGATCGCTGTTGTGGGAGCAGAATCTGGGGCGGCTGGGCCTTAATTCCATGGGTTTTAGGAAAATGAGTGAAGATATTAGTGAAATATATAAAGCTCTGTCAGGACAAGACAGATTGGAAGCGGGGTGACAATTCCCCTGGCTGGGACATCAAAACAAGGGGCCACAGTATTAGGTACAGACAGACCACTCTGTATTGAGATGAGAATAAATGTCTGGACTCAGAGACTGGTGAACCTGGGGAATTATCTCCCAGATCAGACTGTTGAAACCAAGTCACGGAATATAAAAATGGATTTCTGGAAACTAAAGGGATAGGGAGAGAGCAGGGTATGGTATGAAGATAGAGGATCAGATATCATTACAGGTTGCTCTCCAATAACGTGGCAGCTGTGTTCCTGTGCATCACTGTGTTGCAGAAAATCATGCAATATTAACGATGTGGTCTATGGAAAAGAGAATAATGGGCGAACCGCAAAATACCAGTAAAAACCAAAATTTAAGTTCGTCTAACACACACACTAGCACAGTTTAATTAAACCTTTAAATCGTATATGGTAATGAAATAGTGCTGTAAATGCAACACTTTCACAATACAGTCACTGGCTACCTTTCACCAAACTCTTCACCACAAAGCGCGCAGGGCTGACTGACCACGTGATGCCAACATGGAATTCCATTTCTCCTCAAGATTCTACCCCGGTTTGAAATAAAGTTCATTTTAATTGGAGAGAACACTTCCCTATTTCAGGCTCAGGTTCAAGGCTTTGCAGAGCGGATTGCATTCCTGTTTTAGCTGAACAATCAGAGGGTGCATTTTGCAGACAGAGGATCCTGAATTTGTGTTTTGTTGTTCAGCTGGTGCCTGGCAAGGAGTCGCGTCACAGTGAGCGGGAGCTCACTTTATGGAAAAAAGATCCACAATTCACGAATCGCACTGCAGTCAAATCACGTTTAATAAACCAGCATTATCAGAGAACTGCTTGTATATTGAATCGAGGAGCAAGATTGATGGACTGAAGGGACTACAACAGTTCTTATTTTATATTTCACAATGCTTAAACATATTAATGGATATGAATACTATGTCGGGAAAACTGCATTGAGGAGATTTTCTCAATGAACTAGAATGGGGAAGGCTCAATGTGTTGAATGGCCTACTCCTTTCCCGATGTTTCCGTGCAGCCTGTGGGAATGCTCTGTAAATGTTGTCACAAGCTCTCAGATGTTAGGAAGGAGGACTCTGCAGGGTCAACAAGACTGTGATTCCCTTTCCCTTTTCTGATATCGAGGCTGGTGCCGGGTATTCTGTCTGGTTTAATCCTTTAAGACTTTGGAGCAGTGTGATACAATTGAGTGTCTTGTTTGGCCGTCTCAGGGTCCATTGAAGACTTTATCACATGGCTCTGTGTCTGGAGGTATTTTCAGGCCAGACCAGGAAAGCACGGGACATTGACTTCCTGAAAGTACGTTGGGGAAGGAGATCGATGTTTACAATCAACATTGGATGCAAGGTCACAGTTGCCATCACCAGATTATAGATCATGATATTTTATTAATTGTTTTAACTTCCAGCAGCTGCCAGAGCATTATGCTGTATTGGATAAGTAATCCAGTGACATTTCCACAACAGCACTATGTCCACATAGGAACCTATCGGGAACCACACTGAGCGGGTTATTTCTGTACTACTTGACAGCTCTGTCAAAATGAACGCCCACCAATGTGATTATCGTGAAGGCACTGAGGGAGTGTTAAATGTTCAGAATGTAATTATTAATCTATTAGGGGACGGGACATAGTGTGAGTAATTTTCCACGTTGCCAGGGAGTTGTCAGAGTTGGAGCTGGAATGAAAAAGCTTCCCCGGGGACACGGCTTGTTATGCAGCACAAGTCTTCAGCACCATTGTGGGAATGGTGTCAGGGCCCATTGCCTTTGTCGTATCTACGTGTCCAACTGTTTCTTCATGTCAAGTGCAGCGAATCGAATTCGTTGAAGACTGGCATCTGTGATTCTGTGGCATCATGACGAGGGTGACGTGGATTATCGATTCAACACCTCTGGCTGAGGATGGTGCAGATACGCTATCCTTGTATTTTTCATTAATGTGCAGGGCTGTTACATTACTTAAAATGGGGATATTTCTGGAGTCCTTTCCTCCAGTAAGTTGTTTCGTCGTACACCGACATTTATGACTGGATATGGCAGGACTGCAGAGCTTAGATCTGATCTGTTGGTCTTGGGATCATTTCGTTCTCTATATCAGATGTTAGTTCTGCTGTTTGGAATGAAACCATTCAAGTGCGGTAGCTTTCATGGTTTGTCATCAGCTTTCGGTACACATGGTCCTGACCTTGGCATGTTCACCTACACACATCACTGAACCATCACTCGGCTTGGTGATAATGATAGACTGATGGAATATCCTAGGGAAAATGATACAGATTATGTTTGAATACAATCCTGCTTCTCTTGCTACTGTTGTCTACAGCATCACGTGATAGCCCAGTTTGAGCTGCAATATCTGCAATTCAATTCTACTGACTGTCCCCCAGTTCACATAGAGACCCATTCAACCATCAGCCGTGAACTCAGTGATATCACCTCGTTTCTGATGCGGTAATACTTCCATTTTCCTACTCTCATTCTGCTGAGGGTCTCTCCTTGATGTCATGTTTCCAATTTGTTACATTACTCAAACCCTTAAACTTTTCATCTGAATCTTCTCCTTTATCTTAATGTCATCTTCTGCGGTTGAATTGAATGTGTTTCTCTCTGGTTTTCTTCCTGACCACGATGAAGAGCTCTGTGGTGTCAGTGATGCCAGCCATATGCAGTTTCAGAGCCAATGAATGTGTGCACTTTGCATTATCGTACAGTTCCCAGGGTACGACGCTCCGTTTTGGACAGGGCGTTTGAGAAGCTTTCACAAATTGGAACTTGTTCAAAAATTGCTGAAGAAACAAAGCAGGTCTGCGGGCGTCTTTTGTAGTGAATGTAGAGTTAGTCTTTTGGGTCCAGTGACCCTTTTACGAAGCTCTCAGTTTCTCCAGCAATTATTGTGATTTTAGTTCCAGTATCCTTCGCTATTTCTTTAATTGAAAATTTGTGCTGTGCCTATTCGTTTCTGAAGAAACCCAGCAGGTCTGGCAGCATCTGCAGAGACAGAGAAACAGAGTTAGCCTTACAAGTCCGTGTGACTTGTTCAGAACTGAAAAAGGTTGGAAACTGGGCTTTTTAATCCCTTGCCGGAGTTGGGGGATGCATGACTTGGAAAAGAGGGCATGGCATAAGATAAACGGGCTATAAGTCGGAGGAGTTGTTGACAGTGAGGAAGGATGTGGCAGGTTACAGCAGGATATAGAGAAGCTGCAGAGCTGGGCAGAAAGGTGGCAAATGGAATTCAATGTAGCTAAGTGTGAGGTGATTCACTTTGGGAAGAATAACAAAAAGATGGGGTACTGGGCTAATGGTCGGATACTTGGTAGTGTGGATGAGCAGAGGGATCTTGGTGTCCATGTACACAGATCTCTGAAAGTTGCCACCCAGGTAAATAGTGTGGTGAGGAAGGCATATGGCGTACTGGCTTTTATTGGTAGAGGAATTGAGTTCCGGAGTCCTGAGGTCATGATGCAGTTGTATAAGACTCTGGTGCGGCCGCATCTGGAATATTGTGTGCAGTTTTGGTCGCCATACTATAGGAAGGATGTGGAGGCACTGGAACGGGTGCAGAGGAGGTTTACCAGGATGTTGCCTGGTATGGAAGGAAGATCGTATGAGGAAAGACTGAGACACTTGGGGCTGTTTTCATTAGAGGAAAGAAGGTTTCGGGGTGACTTGATTGAGGTGTACAAGATGATTAGGGGGTTAGATAGGGTTGACAGTGTGAACCTTTTCCCGCGTATGGAGTCGGGTATTACAAGGGGGCATAGCTTTATATTAAGGGGGGTTGATATAGGACTGAAGTTCGGGGTAGGTTCTTCACTCAGCGAGTCGTAAGTTCATGGAATGCCCTGCCAGTAGCAGTGGTGGACTCTCCCTCTTTATGGGCATTTAAGCGGGCATTGGATAGGTATATGGAGGATAGTGGGTTAGTATAGGTTAGGTGGGCTTGGATCGGCGCAACATCGAGGGCCAAAGGGCCTGTACTGCGCTGTATTCTTCTATGTTCTATGTTCTATGTTCTATGTTGTATGTTCTATTAGCAGTTGTGATCGAGAAGATGATGCAAAATGGGTTTAAATTAAGATGTGAATGGGGGAAAGGGGTTCTCTCCAACTGAGTGTAAGGTAAAGAAAACACAACCACACAAGGTCACAGAGAGAACAAGAGAGAGAATGATGACCATGTGGTATTATATAGATCTATCAAGAGATAGGTTTTCACTCTCTCGATCATCACCTCCTTCACAATAAGGAATTCAGGTGCTTGACCTCTCATTGGCACCAGGAAGAGTTTCATGCTGCCTTAGTTTTGTAACATAGAGCAAAACTGACAGTATGAAGTTTGGGCTGTTTTCTTTACATGTCATCTTTATAATTCTTTGAAATTTGAAGTGCTTATTGTTAAACGTTTTATCTCGAAGTTAGTATCAGATGGAGTGTAGGAGGTTGAGGGGTGACATGCTCGAAGTTTGTAATGTCATGGGAGGCATGGATCGGGTGAATAGCCAAGGTCTTTTCTGCAGGATCGGGGAGTTCAAACATAGATGCATAGCTTTAAAGTAAAAGAGGGAAAACTTGAAAGGGACAAAGGGGCAACTTTATTTACAGAGGGTGATGTAAGTATGGAATGAGCTGCCGGAGGAGCAGTCGTACATGCAAGTGCAGCTACAATATTTCAAAGACATTTGGAGAAACATATGAATGGGAAACGTTTAGAGGCATATGGGCCAAGTGCAAGCAAATGAGACTAGTTTAGTTTAGAAAACCTGGCCAGCATGGACAAATCGGACCAAATATGCACAATATGACCGTATGAATCTAGAAAGCGAGGAAGAAGTATGAAAAGATATGATGTAATAAATTTGCAAGAAATGTAAAAGCAAGCATCACGAGCTTTTCCGTCTGATTAAAAAAAAAGCTTAAAAATGTGTTTGTGAGCTGAGGCAGAAGTGCAGTCAGGAAAGTATATTGAGGCAATATGGAGGGTGTAACAAGGGAACTGGCCACAGGGAACAGGCAAATAACTTACACCAGTATTTTAAATCGTTCCTCATGGGGAAAATACTGTAAGCATTTAAATGGTATAAACAAAATGGTAATAGGAGGGAATTTCTTGAACTGACTGCAACAAAAGTAACACGGTTTTAAACTAACAGATAAGAATAAGGTTAGCAAGTCAGCACTAATTCATAGTTAATTTTACAAGAAGTGGTCACAGAGTGACTAGCGGCACTGTGTGAAATATTCCATAACACTCTGGATTACAGGAGTGTTCCAGCGAAACTGGAGACCCTCCAATGTGGCGACTGTCTTCAAGAAACGAATGAGACAGAAAGCAGGAACCATTTTGCCTCACCATTATTGCTAGGAATCTTCGAGAGCCTGTTGGTAAGGAAGGAATTGCAGGGCAGTTAGAAAAGCTAAGCCCAGAGTGGCATGGTTTTGTGAAAGGGAAACTACTTTTATTCTCTAAAATCATACTTTTTTTCTGGAGATCCTGCGAATGTCAAGATTAGAGTCATGCTGGAAAAGCACAACAGGTCAGGCAGCATCCAAGGAGCAGGAAGGTCAATGTTTCGGGCAAGAGCCCTTCATCAGGAACTCCTGAGAATGTGACAAACAACCTTGATAAAGGGAGTCAGCTGAGACTATGACAAAGTGACATATTTTCAGAGTGAAGAGATAGGTGGAATGGCCTAAATCTATTGCTATATCTCATGCCCTTATGGTCATACAGTCTATTATTCAGTCCTGAGTTGAAAGTCTCAGACCTGCTCTTGTAACCCTTGTATCTGTACGTTGATTTGACTTCACCTTCTGGTCAATGGTAACCCCAACAAAATGGACGGTGGGAGAATTCATTGCCGGCCAGTAGCGCATTAATATGTTGAATATAAGCTGCTATCTGTGAGTCTAACCTGGTAGGAGTACATTGTCTCTACGATGATTGTCATTTTCAGTCTGGTATCTTTGAAGGATCGATCCTGCTATGCCAATATTGTTGAATTTAATAAAACAGGTGCAATTTATCACAGCGCTCAGCAACAATACGTCATGGAACACTGAACACCTTTCTAATAACAGAAAGGTCTAAAATGTTCATCATCAGAAACACTGCTTTCCTGTTTATGTTCAAATCAGACAACCTGTCTCATCAAACTGCTCAACTGGAACTTGTTACATTTTATTTGGATATGAGAATCGCTGGAGGGGCCCACCATTTCTTGTCCGTAACTAGTTGCCCCCTTGAGAAGGTGGTGCTGAGCTGCCTTCTTGTACTGCTGCATGTCCACCTGCATGGCATTGACCCACAATGCTATGAGGGAGGGAATTACAGGGTTTTGACACAGCAACAGTGAAAGAATTGTGATATATTTCCAACTCAGGATGTTTACTGGTTTTGCAGGAGAGTTTGAAGTTGGTGGTGTTCGCAAAAGCCTGCTGCATTTGTCATTCTAGATCGAAGTGTTCGTAGGATTGGAAGGTGCTGTCTGAGGATCCCTGAAGAATTTCTGCAGTGCATCTTCTTATACTGATCGTTGGTGGTGAAGGGAGTGAATGCTTGTGGATGTGATGCCAATCAAATGGGCTGTTTTGTCCTGGATGGTGTCAACCTTCTTTCGTGTCGTTGTGGCTGCAGTCATTCATGTAACAGGGGACTATTCCATCTCAATCCTGACTTGTGCCTTGTAGACGGTGAACATGCTTTGGGAAGTCAGGAGATGAGTTACTCACGCAGTATTCCTAGCCTCTGATCTGCTCTTATATTTATGTGGCGAGTCCAGTTGAATTTATGGTCAATGGTAACCCCAAGTGTAATGATGAGGGTGGGGTGGGGTGGTAGGGAATTTAGTGACAAATATGCTGCTGAATACCAAGTGTTTGTATTGTTTCTTACTGGTGATGGTCATTGTCTGGCATTTGTGTGATGCGTATGATACTTGCCACTTGTGAGCCCAAGTCTGGAGATATTCCAGATATTGTTGCCTTTAGGCATGGACTGCTTCAGTATCTGAGCATGTGCGAATGGTGCTGAATATTGGGCAGTCATCGTCGACTATCCCCATTCTGACCTTATGATGGAGAGAAGATCATTGATGAAGCCACTGAAGATGTTTGGACCTAGGTTTCATCCGGAGGACCACTGAAGATTTTACGTAGTATGGTGATGAAACGTCTGTAAATGAACATTCCAGTTCATGGAGCAAACCTGCATCAACATTATCCTGACGGACGACTGCAGAGATGTTCTGCAACTGAGATGACTGACCTCCAACAACAATGACCGTTTTCCTATCTGTCAGTTATGACTACAATAACAAGTGTTGGCCCGCGATACTCTTTTTGCTGGGGATCCTTGATGCCACATTTGGCAGAATGCAGCCTTGATGTCAAGGGCTGAAATTCAGTTCCTTTTTCTATGTTTGAACCAAGGCTATGATTAGGTCAGGAGCTGAGTGTCTCTGGCAAAACCCAAAAGGGGCGTCACTGAGCAGGTTATTGCTGAGCAGGTGCTGATTGATAACACGATTGATGACAATTCCATCACTTTACTGATGATGGAGAAGACATTGATGAGGCGGTAATGGGCCGGGTTGAATTTGTCCTGCGTTTTATGTACAGAACATACTTGAGCAGTTTTTTTTCCCATTGTCGGTTTGTAACTGTACTTGAACAGCTTGCCTTGGGAAGCGGGAAGTTCTGGAGTACAAGTCTTCAGGACTATTGCCGGCATGTTATCAGGGGTTATAGCCTTCGCAGTATCCAGTACCTTCAATCGTTTCTTGACATCAGTCAATCGAATTTGCTGCAGACTGCTATCTGTAATGATGGGGACCACGGGAGAAGGCCCAAATGGACCATTCACTCGAAACTTCTAACTGAAGATTTCTGCGAAAGCTTCAGCCTTACCTTTTGCACTGATGTGCTCGGCTCTTCCATCATTGAGGATGGGAATATTTGTGGAGACTCCAGAGTTGTTTAATCGTCCAACACCATCCACGATCGGATTAGGAGGACTGCAGAGCTTAAATCTGATGCATTCGTTGTGGGATAGCTCAGTTCTGTCTGTCCCTTGCTGTATATGTTATTTGGCACGCAAGTATTTCTGTTTGGAAGCTTCAGCAGATTAACATTTTATCTTTGTATATTCCTGGTTCTGCTCCTGGCATGCCCTCCTGCACTCTCCATTGAACCAGAGTTGAACACCTGGCTTGATTGTAATGGTTGACTTGGGATATTTTGGGCCATGACATTACAGATAGTGCTTGAGTACAGTTCTGGTTCTATTGATGGTCCACTGTGTCTTATGGACGCTCAGTCTTGAGTTGCTAGATCTCTTCGAAGTCTGTACCATTTAGCATGGTGATAGTGCCACATAACACAGAAGAGTTTATTTTGAATGTCACCGTGAGACTTTTACCGATACTGTCATGGACAGATATATCCGCAGTTGGTAGATTGGTAAGGATGAGGTCATATATGATTTTTTCCCTCTTGTTCTTTCCCTCACCATCTCCTGCAGACCCAATGTAGTAGCTATGTCCTTTTTGGACCCGACCAGCCTGATCAGTACTTACTGCTGCCGAACCATTCTTGGTGGTCGACTTTGAAATCTCCCAGCCAGAATACACTTTGTGCCCTTGCCACAGTCAGTTCTTTCTCCAAGTGTTGTTTAACATAGAGGATTGCTGATTCATATGAGGAACTACGTTACGTGGTAATCAGTAAGAGACATCGTTGTCCATGTTGAATCAGAAGCCATGGGACTTTATTGGCTCTGGAGTCAATTTTGGGGACTCCCAAAGCAACAACCTATCAACTGTACCTCACTGAGCTGCCCCCTCTGCTGGATAGGTCCTGCCTTTGAGACAGAACATATCCAGGGATGGTGGTGGTGGTGTCTGAGTTATTTCTGTCAGGTATGATTCCATGAGTTTGACTAGGTCGGGCTGTTGCTTGAATAGTCTGTAAGGCAGTTGTCCCAGTTTTGGCACTACCCATTAGATGATAGTAAGGAAGACTTTGCAGGTTCTCCAGTGATGTTTCTAATGTTGATTTTTCCGGTGCAGGGTTTGATGCCAGGTGGTCCAGCCGGTTCATTTCTTTGAAACTTTGTAACGATTGGTACAACTGAATGACTCACTAGACCATTTCAGGGGGTGATTGAGAGTCAATGACATTGCTGTGGGTCTGGAATTGCATGTCAGCTAGTCCAGGTGAGGATAGAAGATTCCTTCATTGAAGGATATTAGTGATCCAGATAGATTTTTCTGAAAATCGGCAATGATTTCATTCTTATAGGTAGATTCATAATTCCAGGGATATTGAACTGAATTTCCACCATCTGCAGTGGCGGGATTCGAACTTGGGTCCAAAGAACAGGAGTTCATTTTCTGGATTGATAATTTATCGGTAAGACGATCAAGCCTACTTGGAAGCACATGATGTTCTCAACTGCCATTTCTTGTGTTGCCCTGTTTTTCATTAATTGCTTATGTTATTCTGTAATCTCATCCTTCATTAAATCCTGATTGAAATACACACTCATGAACGTCCTCTCGACAGACTGAATTTCATTTAATCCGTTTCGTTTGAACAGACATTTCAAGGTAGCTGCCCATCAGAAAATACCAGGAAGTAAGAATGGCTGACTGTGCACTGTACGTGTCACCAGACCAGCGTGTCTGTCCAGGCACGTAAAGTATTTATCGTGGGTCAAAGAACCTCCGAATTATTAGAGCACAGATGGAAGCCATTCAGCCCATCGAGGAGTCACAAAATCTCCAACTGAACAAATGGAGATAGAGAGATTGTGTGGAGATAGATGATGTGTGAGGGAAATAAACAAAGAGAAAGAAAGTGAAAGGAGATAAACTGAGAGAGGATAGAAAGGGGAGTGACTGGCTGAGTGGAAAAGGTGTTAGATGATGGTGAAGTTAGATAGATCAGGAGACCGCATTAGAGTATATAAATATGCACAGACAGTAATTAGAAGCTTTATTTAGAAATTCCTCCATGTGAGCACTGTGCTGATACTGGCTGCCATCCCAGAGTATTTATTTCCAATAATATCACAGAATTTACTGACAGATAAACAGAACCCATTAGGTCAATAGATTTGTTCTATGCAGAAAGCAGAGTTTTTAAATAGACTGTGCCAAGAGCAGCATGAAATGATGACCCCCCCCCCCCCCGCCCCGCCCCAAACTGTGTGAGAGACCACACAGTTTGAGAGGCCGGAGAATCACAGTGAGGAGGATCACTTGAAAGAGGGGAAATCAGCACGTCAGCTGTAGGTGAAATAATTATTGATAAAATTTGAACACACTTACCTAGTTTTGAAATCCACATTTCAATTTATATAGCACAGTATCAGAAGTGCATTTTAACAACCTTATCTCTTTGTACTTTGCATATATTGGTATGTGAAGAAAATCATTTTGTTTCTGGGTTTTATATTCCATGAAAAGCACAGTATCAGAAGTGCATTTTAACAACCTTATCTATTTGTACTTTGCATATATTGGTATGTGCAGAAAATCATTTTATTTCTGAATTTTATATTGCATGAAAAGCACAGTATCAGGAATGCATTTTAACAATCTTATCTCTTTGTACTTTGCATATATTGGTATGTGCAGAAAATCATTTTATTTCTGGATTTTATATTGCATGGAAAGCACAGTATCAGAAGTGCATTTTAACAACCTTATCTCTTTGTACTTTGCATTTATTGCTATGTGCAGAAAATCATTTTTCTTCTGGATTTTATATTGCATGAATGCATTTCATTAATGTTGTCTCTGCCAGTTCCTCGTTGTAAATGTATCCTGGAATCTGTTCTTCATATGAGTTATAAAGAGTAACGTTCCAATACTGGTGACTGGAGAACATCCCTGTTCCTCCACCCACTCTAAACTACCATGTCACCCAGTCCTCTCCATCTTCTGTCTTTCCCCAATGTCATAATCACAATGTAAGTGAAGGCCATTAAATGACACTTCATCACAGTTCGTTAACATGGATACCATCAACAACATGACCCACACCTGCCCTGTCTGATTCTGGAATAACAATCTGAATTATGTTTGTCACGTACAATTCTGTTAACATATCCTTGCCATTTGTTTGTTATAACCTACGTTTTCTTAGGCACATTTTGCCATCGGGTCATGGACGAAAGATGTTCTTTCAATGTTTTACAGATATTGCAATGACTGATCTGTAGTTACAGGATTTATTTCTCTATTTATGAACAGAGAAGCATGTTAACGCTCCGTTAAACACTATTTCTTCCACTACATCCATATCCAAGGCAGACTGAATGATGACACACAATCAATCTGCCACCTTCAACATTCCTTCCTTCAGTCACACTCACCTATCACATCCAGAATGCACAAATGTTCAAAGTTATTTTGAACTTTAATAAAACAGTATTGAATTCAAATCGGTTAACTGGAGCAATTTGTTCAGCGATTGTGATTATGTCAGTCTCCATGGATCCTAAGCGTCCCTAGAGAGTTTCTCCCTTCTATCAATAATGGAATGCTTTCAGGTTTTTATCCCATAGTATGAGTGGGAGCATCACCCACACCAATAACAGGGATCAGCAACTCCAGAGACAGGTGGAGGAGAGATCAGTCTGTGAGAACATTAGACTGCAGTGTTCCAACAATGGGCAGGAGTTTATCCTATGGTATTTACTGGCTTTCCCAGCCTTGGATATAATTAGCATATCGGATTGAAGATGCACTGCTGGTTATTCAAGCTGGTTACTATCCTATTCTTGTTATAGTTGGTGTTCCAGGTAAGTCACTCAGTCTGTCGATTGAACTGCATTGATACTGATGATATGTAAATTTTTTAAAGGTGCAAGTCAACTTTTTCAGTTCCAATCAAAGATTCCATTCATTAGAAATAATAACTAGCAAATTATTATTTACAAATAACTCCCCAATTTGCGAGGATGAAACACACTGTTCTCAACCATCGTGATTCGTTTTCTCCTGCAAAGTTTACATCTCCATATCCTCCCCACATACCAATCCTGTCCAGAACAAACCTTAAGACGTCCCAGTCTCCTCCTCAGCCGCAGTGCAACTCCTGAATAAACCATTGTTTGCTTATGTTAATTCTGGATACATGCTTCAAGTCCCTTCTTACCACGTGTCCAATGCAAAATAATTGAACTTGAGATGTTTAAATTGTTCTCTGTACAGAATCTGAAAGATGGGAAGACAGTGGATTGTGGTCACGTGATTGGCTCGTAATCTAGATGCAAAGAATAATAATCTGTTGATGTCGGCTTGCCTGATGCACATTTAAGAAGGCAGTGGGTCGTACTTCCCTGGTCAGGTCTCTGTTTAAATGCAAATTCGCAGCAGTTTGTTTTACTATTTACTGTCCTGTGGAACAGCTGAAACAACCACTCAGTTCAAGATCGGTATAACATGCTGGCCTGACCAGGGCTGCACACATCCCGTGAGGGAAGAACAAAAGTGAAGGCAAATTCCTTCCTTTGCCTATTTCCCATAATCCAACAGCTGTTTCCATTCAAGCAGGTGACCATTCACTGTTTTAGGTGCATTCTTTGTCATTGAGTCTCTCCCCGAGAGTGATATCCATCTCGATAGGCACCTCTAGTGCTGGCTTTATTGATGCTAACCTACAGATGTAAGGATGTTTTACATTCCACATCAGTGGCAAAGGATTGTAAATGAATGGTTTCCTTTGTCGCATGAAGGAAATGGAGCCAGCTAAGTGAGGGAAAGGATTTATTGCGGTCAAGCCTGTTGTTGAGGCAGTATCTGGGGCATTGTGGACAGATTTTCTCTCCTTTATAAGAAGTTATCTCCTTACCACAGAGAGTGTGAAAAGGTGTTACACCTGATTAATCTCTGGGATAATGGCATCATAAGGAATGAGAAAAGTTTGATCTGGGGTGCTTTCAGAGAATAAAAGGTGATTGCATTGAACAATAAGGGGGAGGGACAATCACTCCTTATTTTCTAAACAGATAATGAGAAGGTGATAAATTCCATGTCTGCTGTTTCACTCAGGATGCAAGATTCTGGATAATTTTAGTGCCTCTGAGGATGTTACGCCCACCCACCCCAACCTCCACTCCCCAAGGTGACTGAGGGAGACAGAGAGATCCACGTTTTTAATAAACTATCACCACATTAATATAGTGCAGTTGTTGTGTGATCCTGCACTGAATGTCATATTATCCACCACCCTGACAGCAGCCACAATACCTTCATTCGAAAACAGTTAACTATTCCCACCAGCTTCTGACATCCATGAAGTAAATGAATCCATCTACTCAGAGACGTCTATAAGACACAGGAGCAGAAATTAGGCCAGTTAGCCTGTTGAGTCTGCCCATCATTCAATCATCGCTGATAGGTTTCTCAAATCGATTCTCCAGCCTTCTCCTCGTAATTTTTCATCCCCTGAAGAATCAAGAACCTATCTAAAGCCGTTTCAAATAGACTTAATAACCTGGCCCCCATTGCCTTCTGTGGCAATAAATTTTAAAGATTCGACATTCTCTGGTTAAATACGTTTCTCCTTATCACTGTTCTAAAAGGTGTTCCCTTTCATCTAAGTCTCTGCCCTCGAGCTCTCGTTCAATGGAAACATCTTACCAACATCAACTCTGTTCTGGTAATTCAGACCTCTGTGCTTCCATTACATTCCGTCTCATCCTTCTAAACTTTACCGAGGATAGACCCAGAGCCCACAAACATTGTGGGCCCAGAAAAATAGATACCAGTTAGTCTGACCTCAGTGGTGGGAAAGATGCTGGAGTCTATTATAGAGGATGAAATTACGGCACATCTGGATAGTTGTAACAGGATAGGACAGAGCCAGCATGGTTTTATGAATGGGAAATCATGCTTGACTAATCTTCTTGATTTTTTTGAGGATGTGACTCTGAAGATGGACGAGGGAGATCCAGTAGATGTAGGATACCTGGACTTTCAGAAAGCATTTGATAAAGTCCCACACAGGAGGTTAGTGAGTAAAATTAGGGCGCATTGTATTGGAGGAAAAGTACTAGATTGGATTGAAATTTGGTTGGCAGATAGGGAAAAAAGGGTAGTGATAAACGGCTCCATTTCGGAATGGCAGGCAGTGACCAGTGGGGTACCGCAGGGATCCGTGCTGGGACCGCAGCTTTTTACAATATATGTTAATGATTTAGAAGATGGGATCAGCAATAGCATTAGCCAATTTGCTGATGATACAAAGTTGGGTGGCAGGGTGAAATGTGATGAGGATGTTAGGAGATTACATGGTGACCTGGACAAGTTAGGTGAGTGGGTAAATGCATGGCAGATGCAGTTTAATGTTGATAAATGTATGGTTATCCACTTTGGTTCCAAGAACAGGAAGGCAAATTACTACCTCAATGGAATCAAGTTAGGTAAAGGGGCAGTACAGAGAGATCTGGGTGTTCTTGTACACCAGTCAATGAAGGCAAGCATGCAGGTACAGCAGGTAGTGAAGAAGGCTAATAGCATGCTGGCCTTCATAACAAGAGGAATTGAGTATAGAAGTAAAGAGGTGCTTCTGCCGCTGTACAGGGCCCTGTTGAGACCACACCTGGAGTACTGTGTGCAGTTCTGGTCTCCAAATTTGAGGAAAGACATTCTGGCTATTGAGGGAGTGCAGCGTAGGTTCACGAGGTCAATTCGTGGAATGGCGGGATTACCTCACACTGAAAGACTGAAGCGATTGGACTTGTATACCCTTGAGTTTAGAAGACTGTGAGGGGATATGATTGAGACATATAAGATTATGAAAGGATTGGACACTCTGGCAGCAGGAAACATGTTTCCGCTGATGGGTGAGTGCCGAACCAAAGGACACAACTTAAAAATACGGGGTAGACCATTTAGGACAGAGATGAGGAGAAAGTTCTTCACCCAGAGAGTGGTGGCTATGTGGAATGCTCTGCCCCAGAGGGCAGTGGAGACCCAGTCTCTGGATTCATTTAAGAAAGAGTTGGATAGAGCTCTCAAAGATAGTGGAATCAAGGGTTATGGAGATAAGGCAGGAAGAGGATACTGATTAGGAATGATCAGCCATGATCATATTGAATGGCGGTGCATGGCCTACTCCTGCAACTATTGCCTATTGTCTGTTCCCCATTCGATAACCTTTTCATTCCTATGACAATTCTCGTGAAAATATTCTGCACATGCTCCAGGGCCACAACATCCTTCCTGAAATATGGGGCTCAAAAATTCTCACAATACTCCAAATGCGGTCTGACCAGATACTTATACAACCTGTTTTATATTCAATTCCTCTCGTAATAAATGCCATCAATAATAAATGCAATTGCCGTCCTGACGACTGCCTCAACCTGCAAGCTTACCTTGAGAGAACCCTGCACTAGAACTCCCAATTCCCTTTGCACTTCAGATTTCTGAACTTTCTCCTCATTTAAAAAATAGACCATGCCTCTATTCTTCATGCCAAAGTGCATGACCACTCACTTTTCAACGTTGGAATGCATCTGCCAATCTCCTTCTTCAGCCTCTCCACCTCCTCAATACGACCAGTCCATCTACCTATCTATGTATCGTCTGCAAACTTAGCCAGAGTACACTCAGTTCTATCATCTAGATTATTAACGTAACAAGTAAAAAGTTACGATTCCAACATGAGTCTTGTCGAACACCACTTGTCACCGACTGCCATCCCGAGAAGGACTATTTTATCCCCGCTGTCTGCTTTCTGCCAAACAGGCAAACTTCCATTCATGCCGCTACCTTACCTCTAACACCACCGGCCCTTATCATATCCAGTCATCTCCTATGTGACACCTTGTCAAAGGCCTCCTTCAAATCCAGGTGCATAACATCCAGTGGCTGTGCTTGGTCAAGCCTGCTCATTGCCTCTTCAAAGAATTCCAACAGATTTGTCACGCATGACCTTCCCTTGATGAAGTGATTTTTCCCTATTTTACCAAACACTTCCAAGTATTCAGAAATCTCATCCTTCACAATGGATTCCGGGATCATACCCACGACTGAAGTTACGCCATTAATTGTGGATATTTATTGTCTTTTTCCTCACTCCCTTGTTATAATGGGGTGTCACGTTAGTGGGTGTCCAGTGCTCTGGGATCGTTCCTTACTCTAGTGATACCTGAAAGATCACCACTATCCCCCCACACCTTCTTCAGCTATCTTCCTTATATCTCTGGGATGTTGTCCATCCGGTCCAGGATAATTAACTACCTGCTGGTCATTCAGTTTTTTCTAGCACGCTCTCTATGGTGGTGGCCAGCATACTCAGCTCTGGCCCCTCACTATCTTGAATGTTAAAGTATTACTCGTATCTTCCACCGTGACCAAATTTTTCAGTTCCTCAGCCTATTCTTGTTCACCATTACGACCTCTCCAGTATTATTTTCCAGCAGTCCAATGTTTACTTTTGCCTTTCTTTTGTACTTTATATATTGAAAGAAGCTCTTACAGACTTGCTTTATGTTAGTGGCTAGCTTACCCCCATATTTAATAATCTCCCTCCTTATTTTATACTGTTTGCTCTCCGTTTTGTCTTTGCAAACTTCCCAATTCTCTGGTTTCCCACAGCCACTCGCAACATTATATGCGTTCTCATTTGCTTCTATGCTGTCACTGATTTCCCTAGTCAGCTATGGTTGCCTCATCCTCCCTCTATCATGCCTCTTTTTCCTCAGAATAAATCTCTGGTGCATCCCGAATTACTCCAAAAATCTCCTGTCATTACTTGTCCACGGTCTTTCCTTCTGGGCCTGTATCCCAGTTAATTCTACCCAGCTCCTCTCTCATGCCTCTGTAATTGCCTTTATTCACCTGTAATACCATTACCTCTGATTCTAACTTCTCCATCTGAAATTGCAGAGTAAGTTCAATCATATTATGATCACTGCCTCCTATGATTTCCTTCATCCAAACCTCCCCTCATCTCGTCTGCCTGCTCAAGCTGCTACAAAAAGCCATATCATAGACATTCCACCAATTCCTTTTCCTGCAAACCATTATCAAACTGAATTCCCAGTTCACCTGCATAATGAAACCCCACATGATCACTGTAACGTTGCCTTTTTTACAGTGCTTTCTATCTCCTGTGTATCTTACACCCCAGCTCCTGACTACTGTTTGGCGGCCTGTACATAACTGCAACAGCATTTTTTCAGCTTTTTGATTTGCCAGTTCTACCGACACAGATTCTACACCATCTGAGATTACTTCATTTCTTCTAATTGATTCAGTTCCATTTCTTACGAATGAGACAAATCTGTCTCTCTGCCCATGCCTATCCTTTCGACAGGATGAATACCCTTCAATATTCAGCTCCCACTCCTGATCCTCTTGCAGTGATGTCACTGTGATGTCCACCACGTCTTACATGCTAATTTGTGTATGGGTCACAAGCTTATTTGCATTATTTCTTCATTGCACTCCGATATAACAGTTCAGTTCTGTATTTACCGTCCCTCTTCTCATTGTCATTTGCTTGTCCAGCCATTGGTACCTACATGAATCCTGGCCCCTAACTCATTCCCCTACCACTCCAAGTTCTTCTGCACCCCAGATGACATATACCAAACCGAAGCACCAGGTAGGAGCACAACCTTCAGGACTCTCAATCCAGGCAATAAGCACATCGACCTGGATCCAATACACCGGCCATTGCAGCGGACAGCAGGAACTGACAACCAGAAGCAGCAGATTCAAACCACTATAAATGCCGGAGGAAAGATCACAGAAGCGCTTCACAAGCGGCTCCCAAGCACTGAGGATGTCACCTAGACAGGGGACGAAACGTCTGCAACACAAATTCCCAGCTCGGCGAACAGAACCACAACAGAGAATATTATCTATGCCTCTAACTAGACTACCCGCAATTATACATAATTGAACAGCTCAGTGAAACAGCAATGCTGCCTCACCGTGATAGGGATTCGTGTTCAATTCCAATCTCTGGCAACTGTCTGTGTGGAATTGGTACATTCTTCCCGTGTCTGCACTGGGAGCATAAACTCTTTTCTCTCTCCACAGTATGTCTCTGTATTTGTTTCGGATTTTTACAATCTACCGTCATTTTTCTTTTATTTGATGGAGAAATGCTGTAAATGTGACAGTTTTTTTGTAAAAGCAGCCGTGGTTCGCGGATTCCCCTGGGTGTTTAGGAATCTTGTCCGGTCATTTGTCTGAGTGCAGTGTCCCTGGATTCTCATTCCATCTCTTTCAGTCCCTCGTCGATCGTTACTGCATGCAGCCTTTCCTTTGCCACCCCTGGGGCTCCCCACACCCCATTGCCTGGCACTGGATACTCCGTTTGCAGGACTGTGCACACAACGACACTAGGCACTTTCTCACCCGTTGGGGATGCTGGGTAAAGACCCTGCCATGCTGCAAACATTTTCGGGACTTGGTTGAGAAAGAGACAGGACTGGCTGCTCAACTTTCCAGGGTTTTGTTGTTTTAGATTAGGTAGAGGGGAAGCTAAAAGAGGCGGAGGAGTTGCATAACTAATCAGGGAGGTTGTTACATCTGTACTTAGGACGTATTGGAGGACTCATCTTCTGAGGCAACATGAAGCGAGCTCAAGATATGATGGATGCATGTATTAGGATTGTACTGTAGTCCCTACAACAGCTACCGAGAGATTGAGGAACAAATATGTCGGCCGATTATGGAAACGTGTATTAAAAACAGAGTTGCCAACGTGAGTGACTTTAACATCCTCAATATTGACTGGGAGTCCCTTAGATCAAGAGGCTTAGACGGGGTAGAATTTCTTAAGTGCATCCAAGAAAATTATTTGCAGCGGTATGGGGCTTGTCCAACTACAGGAGGGGCCATACTGGACCTCGTCTGTCCAGTTGACTGACCATTCACTAGAAAATCATTTTGGAAACAGTGATCACAATGCCCTCAGGCTTGAGAGAGCTACGATCATAAAATAAGACAGGACCTTGAGGTAGTCAATAAATTGGTGGAAGGCAAATCCGCATCAGGCAGAAGCGAGGGGTTGTTAATTGGGAGGAGCTGCTATCAGGCAAATCCACATTTTGCATGGTGGAACTGTTTATTAAATCCTAATTTCACTATCGTCTGGTGAATGTCCTCCCAACTGCTCGAATGTCAGTCTATTTTGTTTGAACAGATATTTATAGGACACTCCATGACAGAAAACAGGAAGAGATAATGAATGATTGTGTACTGTGTCCTTCGCAGGACCAGCTTGTTTCTCCAGGCACTGAAAGTCTTTATTGTGGGTCAGAGACCTTCAGATTTTATATGGCACAGACGGAGACTATTTAGCCCATCCTACATCCACAAGCTCTCCAACTGCATTATCCGAAAGCAGAGAGAATTATTGGAAATACACAGAGAGAGAGAGAGAGAGAGAGAATGAAACAGAAAGAAGGAATGTGAATGGAGATCAGCAGAGTGGATAGAAAGTGGAGCGACTGACTGAGTGGGAGAAACGGGTGTTAGAAGAGAGTGAAGCTGGATAGATCAGGAGGCACCATGAGGAAAATAGACAGAAGATGGAAATTTTATTTCGATATTACGCTGGACTGAAGGCCTTTGTCTGGTGCCATACCCTGTGAGCACTGTGCTGATATTGGCTATCTTCCCAGATCATTTATCTCCAATAACATCACAGAGCTAGGTTGCTGACAGTTAAACGGAATCCAATAGACAAATTGATTGGTTCCAGGGAGAAGGTGGATTAACTTCAATAGATTGGGCAAACAGCAGCAGGAACTGATCAGCCCTGAAAAACTGTGTTTCGGACTGGACCAGAGAATCTCAGTGAAGGGGAACATTGACAAAGGGGAAATCAACATCTCAGCTGTCGGCCAAATAATGATTGATAACGTTTGCGCAGCACTTCCATGGTTTGTAATTCACATTTCAATTTATACAGCTCAAGCTCATGAGTGTATTTTAACAATCTTATCTGTTTGTACTTTCCATATTTTGGAATGCACAAGTCATTTTGTTCCTGTATTTTCTGTTGCATAAGCATATTGTATTACTGGGGAAGAAAGGACCTGTTCTGATGGTATGGCCTTCATCTGAACAATTCTGGGACCAGAGTACTAACAAATCACATAACTAGGGCTGCGGTCCGATCTTCCAACAAATTTTTAGGTTTGGGTGGAGTTTCAGTTATAGGGGAAATTAGAAAACTCGAATTCAAAGAGGTGGTAAGAGTGCAGAATGCAGGAGTGTCTCCAGCCCAGGCACAGATAGGACAGAGTGTATTGGAAATGTAAACAATTAAACTTCAAGCACACTGGACAGACAAATGAAATTGAGAGGAGGCACGGTTAATACAGGACTGAGAGAGTTATATCCGAATGCACGCCGTATAAGAAATGAAGTAAATGAGCTTGTAGCTCAGATTGAAATTGGTAGAGACGTGCTGAAAGGGGATCACGATTGACAATATTCAAGAATATGCATCCTATCGAAAAGATAGGTTGGTGGGAGAAGTAAAAATAAAAATAAATCAATCGTAAGAATCCTGGTCTCCTTACTATTGGAAGAATGTTGTGAAACTTGAAAGCAATCAGAAAAGATTCACAAGGATTGGACTATTTGAGGTACATGGAAAAGTTGAATAGGCTGGGGCTGTTTGCCCTGGAACGGCAGAGGCTGAGAAGTGACCTTATAGCGGTTTAGAAAATCACAAGGGGCATGCATGGGATAAATAGACAAAGTATGTTCCCTGGGTGGGGAGGGGGAAGAACTGGACGGCATGGGTCTAGGTTGAGAAGGGAAAGATTTAAAAGGGACCAAAAGAGCAAGTTTTTTCATGCACAGTGTGGTGTGTGTATGGAAACAACTGTGGGAGGAAGTAATGGACACTAGTCCCATTCCAATATTTAAAAGGCATCTGGATGGGCATGTAAATAGGAGGGGTACGACGGTTATAGGCCAATTGCTGGCAAATGGAACTAGATTAGGCTGGGTAATCTGATCGGCAAGGACGAGTAGGACAGAAGGATCTGTTTCCATGCTGTACATCTCTCTGACTGTATAACGTTCTGACTGAATGACACAAAGTAGGGTCAGATGGTGCAAAATCAGTGTGGGTCGAATTGAGTATCCCGAAAGGTTGATTAAAGAAACATAGATGGCGTTATGTTCAGGATTCCATAAAGTAGTCAGGAGCTGCGGCACAATATATACCAGGAGATAGGAAAGATGCATAGAAAAGGCAAAGTACAGGAGTCATGGAAGATTTCAATATATGGGGGAACTGGGAAAATCAGGTTGGTAGTGGTTCACAAGAAAAAGAATTTGTGGAGTATCTTCGATAGGGCTTTTGGAGCAGCTTGTGGTGGAGCCCACTCAGGAACAGGCAATACTGGGTTTAGTGTACTGCAATGAGGCAGATTATTTAAGAGAACTTAAAGTGAAGGAACACGAAGGAATATGATTGAATTTATTCTGCAATTTGAGAGGGAGAAGATAGAATCAGAGGTAATGGTATTTCAGCTGTATAAAGTCAACTACAGAGGCATGAGGGAGGAGCTGGGTAGAATTGACTGATGGGGTCTAGCAGGAAAAACAGTAGAACAGGAATGGCAGGAGTATCTGGGAGTAATTCAGGAGACACAACGGAGATTATTCCCGCGAAAAAAGAAGAATGGTACAGGGGAGGATGAAGCAACCATGGCTGACTAGGTTAAAAAAAGAGAAAACATCGGGTTATAGTCCAACAGGTTTAATTGGAAGCACACGAGCTTTCAGAGTGCGGCTCCTTCAACCGGCGTTTGTGTAGGAAGTCAGGGACAGAATAATAGCAAAAGAACAAGCATATAATGTGACGAAGGACAGAGGAAAACCAGACGATTTGGAAGCTCCCAAAGACCAAGAGGACAACAAAATAATAAGTATGGAAGGAGGAGATTAAATATGAGGGTAAGCTTGCAAGTTAAATCAAGGAAAATTGTAAGATTTTCTTTAGATATAAAAAGGGCAAAGGCAAGACAAAAGTAGACATTGGACTGCTGGAAAATGGCACAGGACAGACATTAGTGGGGAACAAAGAAATAGCCGGGAACACGAATAATTTCCCAATAGTTCAAGAATGTGAAGGGGCAAAGCTCAGTATGTCACCCATCGCCAAGGCAAACAATATAGAAAACTAATTGGCTGATGATGGATAAATCACCTGGATCAGAAGGACTACACCACAGAGCTCTAATGGAGAAAGCTCAGAGGTAGAGGAGGAGTTAGTGGTGATCTTTCCGGAACCATTAGAATCAGGGAATGTCCCAGAGGACTGGAATAGCGGTAATGTAAAATCCCTGTTTAAAAAGGGAATAAGGCAGAAGACGGAAAATTACAGACCTAATAGCCTATCCTCAGTCGTGGGTAAGGTCCTGGAACCGATCGGGAAGGATAAGATTTCTGAATATTTAGAGGTGTATAGTAATATAAGGCAAAGTCAGCATGGTATCATCAAGAGGAGGTCATACCTGACACCTCTGCTCGAATATTTTGAGAAAGTTACGAGCAGCTTAGACCCAGGAGCGCCAATGGATGATATTGCCCGGGCCTCACGAAGGCTTTTGACGAGTTCCACACTGAAGACTATTGATTAATGTAAGGGCCCATGGTGACAGAGGCAAAGTGCTAGCATGGATAGAAGTTTGGCTGCTTGGCAAAAAGCAGGTAGTGGGATAAAATGGTACTTCTTAGGATGGCAGCTGGTGATATAATGTGTTCTGCAAGACTCAGTGTTCGTACAACCTTTTACATTGTACATTAATGATATAGATGATGGAACGGAGGACAAACAAAGGAATGGATATTCAAAGATATGTAGAGCGACAGGTAGCACTGAGGAGGCAGAGAAGCTGCACAAGGATTTGGACAGGTGATGAGATGGGCAAAGCAGTCGGAGATGGAGTAAAACACGCACTAGTCTGAGGTCATGCACTTTGGTACTAAGAATAGAGGCATGGACTATTTTCTAAATGGGGAGAAAATTCAGAATTCTGAAATGCAAAGAGACTTGGGAATCCTAGTACAGGCGTCACTCAAGGTAAACTTGCAAGTTGAGTCAGTAGTTAGGAAGGCAAAAACAATGAAGGGATTTATTTCGAGAGGAATTGAAGTTAAAAGCGGGGATGTACTTACAAGGCACTAAAATCTCTGGTCAGGTCACATTTCGATTATTGTATGCAATTTTGGATTTTATGTCTCAGCAGATATGTACTGGTCCTGGAGCATGTTCAGAGGAGGTTCACTGGAATGGCCCCAGGAATGAAAAGCTTAACATATGAAGAACATTTGAGGGCCTGGGTCGATACACGATGGTGTTTAGAAGGATGAGGGGGAATCTAATTCAAATGTACAGAATACTGAATGACCTGGACAGAGTGGAGTTTTGAAACTTGTGTCAATTGGTGGGAAAGACTAGGATCCGAGGCAGACATAGACCACCACGAAGACCATTTAGAACAGAGTTAACGAGTAACTTCTTCAGCCAGAGCATTGTGAGTCTATTGAATTCACTGCCACAGAAGACAGTGGAGGCCAGGTCATTGAATATATTTAAGCCTGCGTAGGATAGGCTCTCAATTGTAAAGAGGATCAAGGGTTATGGGGAGAATGGGTTTGAGAAATTTATCAGCTTTGATTGATGTTTGAGCAGACTGGATGGGCTGAATGGCCAAGTTTCTACTCCTATGTCTTCTAGTCATACGGTCTCTCGTAATATTTGCTCTCCTCGGTCCTCATTGTAGACTTACACTTGAATCTGATCTTCAAATGATTTATAAAGAGGAGCGTTCTAATCCGGATGAATTGGCAATATCATGTTCCCTCACTCAGCTGCCATGTCCCCCAATTCTGAATGTTTTCTATCTTCACCCCAATGCTATAACCACATTGTAATTGAAGCCCTGTAAGTGGCACTTCATCACAGTTAATTGGCATTAATAAATCAACAGCATGACCCTCACCTGCCCTCTCTGAACTTGGAGTAACAATCTGAATTGCATTTGTCAGGGATAATTCACTGTTAACATATCCATGCCGTTTGTCTATTATAACTCCATGATGTCTTAGGCACATTTTCCTGTCAGATTATCGACTATAAAAATTGTCTTAATGTTTTATTTATATTGTAATGACTGATCACTAGTTGCAGACTGTCTGTTTCCAATTATAAATAGAGAAACGCATTTATGTTCTGACAATCCTCTGTCATTACTCTCACATCCAATTCAGATTGAATGATAACACACAATCAATTTACCATCTCCAACATTCCTTCCCTCAGTCACCCTCACATCACCCACTCCGAATGTGTAACTTTTATACGTTATTTTGAAATTTAATAATAACTCTATTGAATTGAAATGGGTCAACTGGAGCTATTTGTTCAGCGACTGTGATTAATGTCAGTCGCTGTGGATCCTAAGTGTGTCACTAGAGGATTAGCCTCTTCTTCACCTAAGGACTGGGTTCGATGTGATATCCCATAGTATGAGCAGGAGCATACCGACAGCAATACCAGGGATCAGCAGATCCAGAGAGAGGGGAAGGAGAGATCAGAATGTGAGAACATTTCACTGGAACGTTCCAACAATGAACAGGAGTTTATCCGAAGGCCTTTACTACCTTTTTCAGCCTTGGATACCATGAGCAACACGGATCGAAGATATCCTTTGGACTACTCAAGGTGGTTACTATCCCATCCTCGCTTTAGTTGGTGTTCCTCGTAAGTCATTCTCTTTGTCTATTAAACCGGGCTGAACTGTGTTTCTGCTCATGTTAGGTAAATTTTGGAAAAGGGGAAGTCAGTGTCTTCACTTCCAGTCAAAACTTCCTTTCGTGATAAATTCTATCAAGCAAATTACTATTTATAAATAGCTCACTGATATACGAGAAGGAACCAGGCTCTTCTCAAACTCCATTATCCTTCTAGCCGTGCGCAGATCTACATTTCTATATACTCCCCACTCACCAATCCTGACCAGCACCACCATTGTGATGTCCCGGTCTAATCGTCAGCCTCAGTGCAACTTCTGAATAAACCTCTCTATTTGTGCCGCGATGAAATCTGGATTCATCTGTTTCAAGTACCTTCTAACCACATGTCCATGCGAAAGGAATTGTACTTGAGATGTTTAACTTGTTCTCTCCACAGAATCTGTCAGACAGGAAGATAGTGCGTGGTGCCCACGTCATTGACTCTTCATGTAGAGGCACAGAATAATAATCTGTTGATGTCTCATGAAGCAAATTGATGGAATTTACAAGAAACAATCATTATTTGCAATAAACAGAAGCCCATCTGCTTGCACTATGGCCTTCAGAGAAGGAAATGGGTATCCTTCCTCGGTCAGGTCTCCTTGTAACTGCAAACCCACAGCAATGTGGTTTACTCTTTAATGTCCACTGGAACAGCTGGACCAGCCACTCAGTTCAAGATAGGGATAACATGCTGGTCTGACCAGGGCTTCATATGCCTCGTGAAAAAGAACAAAATTAAAGATAACTCCCTTCTGCTTCCTGTTTCCCATAATCCTACTGCTCATTTCCATCAGGTAGGCGACAATTCCTTATTTTAGGTGTATTCCATCTCATTGCGTCTGTCCCCGGGAGTGATGTCCATCTCGATAGGCACCTCTGGTGCTGGTTTTATTGACACTGACATACAGAAGTAAGGAAGTTGTAAATTTCGCATCAGTGGCAATATATAGAGAATGATGCATTTTACGCCATAAGCTAGAAATGGAGACAGTGAAGTGAGGGAAAGTAATTAATATGATCATCCCTGAGAGTGTTGTTGAGACAGTATTTGGGATATTGTCCACAGATTTGCTCTCCTTTATAAGGAATGATCTCCTTACCAAAGAGAGAGTGCAAAGGAGTTCCACCAAACTAATCTCTGGGATGATGGTACCATGAGGAGTGAGTGAAGATTAATCTGTCGCACTGTGAGAGAATAAGATGGGATTGAATTAGACCTTCAGGGGGATGGACAATCTCACATGATGTTCGAAACAGACACTGATACGGTGATACATCCCAAGGCTCCTTTATTTACTAAGTTTATGAAATTCTAGATACTTTTAGTAGCTCTGAGAACATTACCCCCCCCCCCAACCACCCACACTCCCCATATCAATGAGAGAGCAGGAAATCCAGAATTCGAATAAAAACTCCACATATTAATGCAGTGCATTTGGTGTGTGATCCTGCACTGAACATCATATTATCCACACTCCCAACCTCAGCCACAATACCTTCAATCTAAAACAGTTAACTATTCCCACCAGCTTCTGACCCCCACGGAGAACGTGGGTCTGCCTTTTCGGAGATGCAAGATGTCTCCTTGAGACTTGACAGAAAACAGCTCGCTTCCCTCTTCACTGCCAGCAAACCACGTTAAAGTAGCACATGTTCCACAGATAATGGAACCACGATGAACATCATGGTCTGCTCCTGTGATTTGCCATATTGGACCATCAGTGATATCCTCCTGCACCTGTATAAGCCTTTGAAAGACTGAATGGCCTCTTCCTGATCACGTCTAACAGTTTCGAGAGACTGTTTGGACTCCACCTGTTCCTGCTTTAACAGTTCGATGTGCTGATTATTGTAACAGGCTTGAGTATTGAATGTACTGCGACTCTTCCCGTTCAATAGTTTCGATGGGCTGAATGCTAACTCATATTCGTGTGTAACCCACTTGAGATGCTCGTCTTTTAACTGTGGAAATGTGCAGTGTCTGGCCGTGCTGTTACGGGAATGTTACCGATACTTTAATGGCACAAACTGGATAGCTGTCCGGGTCTTGTTGCACATGGACACAGACTGCTTCAGGAGCTAAGGGGGGAAAATGTTCCGAATATTGTGTGATCTTCAGTGATCATCCCCATTTCGATTGTTATGATGGGGAAGGACATTGCTGATGCAGCTGAAGATGATTGTGTCGAGGAAGCTACCCTGAGGATCTCCTGTCGGGATGTCCCGGGACTGAAAGGATTGATGTCCCCCAACCATGAACATCTTCCTCTGACCCCCCAGTGGAGAGATTGTGGCTGATTCCTATTAAATTTAATTTAGTCAACGATTCTTTATACCATCTTGAGTCAACTGCGGCCTTGATATCAGGGTCTGTGACTCTTACATGAGCTGCTGTGTTCACCTCTTTAGAACATACAAATAGGTTATAGTATATGATTGGGGACTGTAACCTTCTCACAGAGGATAGTGAATGTCAGGAATTATCTGGTCGAGATAGTTCGGGGAGCTAGATCACTGAAAGTATTTACAGAAGAGATCGGTGGGTTTTTCACCTGACATAGAATTGAGGGATGTGAAGTATTGGGAAATAAAGCAGAATTGATAACAACAGTGGATCATCGATAATCTTATACAATGGCACGGCAGGCCTGACATTCCGAATTAACATCCGATTCTGTTCCTTATGTTCTCATATTCTGTAATTAAAAAGTTAATAGTGGTAATTTTACCGAACATTCCGTTTTTAGACGTTACAGTTAGAGAGAGCAAAGCATTTTATGAGTCATCTCTGGGTGAGGAATGATGACTGTATTCACAGTGAATATGGGTCTGCACCATAACCAACAAATGAAGCACAAGTTGCAGAGAGGAGACGTTCTATAAATAGACCAGAGGCGTATTTTGAGCCCAGCCTTGGTTTTGAATTAACATTTATCAACCCACGCCAAACTGTGTGTGACAATTATAAGGGACAGAAGGAGATCCTGTATTACTGTTCACCAGGTATTTCCAGCAAGTGGCCTCCATCCAATCCTGTGCAGGAGCTGTGAGGGGCTGAATGGAATATAGGAACATCGGACTGAGGAGTAGGAGTGGGCCATTCGGCACTTTGTCTTTGCTCTGCCACGCACTAAGATCGTATCTGATCTGATTGTGGTCACAGCAGTACTTCTTCAGTACGTGTACTATTGTCCTACATTCAATTGTCTATCAACTATTTAACAGGCACAACTTTGAATAAATGTAAACATCCAGGCACCACAAACTTCTGGGGAAGTTCACTTCCCACTTGAACAGCCCTTTTAGAATTTGTCATTCGTGGTCCAATCAATGTTGCAGGGTCAGTGTTTCCTTTTGCAGTCACACTGCTCCACTGTTTACAACAAATTTCAAAGTTTAGTGATATGGCTAATGATATAAATGTCAGCCTGGCTCATTTTCTAGAAAAATGTGAAAAACACACACACACACACACACACACACACACACACACACACACACACACACACACACACACACACACACACACACACACACACACACACACACACACACACACACACACACACACACACACACACACACACACCTTAAGACAAAACAGAAACATGAAAGCTTTCCAGAGTTTCATAATACTTGAACTCATAACAAGTGGATAGACGAAAGACTGTCCCATATGCTATTCTGTCCACTGAAGTTATTAGATTAGATTCCCTACAGTGTGGAAACAGGCCCTTCGGCCCAACAAGTCGACACCGACCCCCCGAAAATTAACCCACCAAGTGCCGTTTCCCTCTGGCCAATGCACCAAACACTATGGGCATTTTAGCATGGCTAAATCACCTGATCTGCATATTTTTGGACCTGTGGGAGGAAACCAGAGTAAACCCACGCAGACACAGGGACAATATGCAAACTCCACAGAGACAGTCGCCCGAGGCTGGAATCAAACCTGGGACCCTGGTGCTGTGAAGTAGCAATGCTAACCACTGACCTGCCATGCCGCCCATTTTGCTCAGACAAATTACTTGTGATGTGATTTCTCCCAGAATAGTTGGAGTTAACTGAATGCCCTTTGCTTCAGACGTTAGGGAGATTCCAATGAATCTCTCATCAGGGATTCTCCACGACTCATCAAGTAGAGGTGAGTCAGAAATTTACTGTTGTCAGGTGGAACAAAAGAAGATAGAGGGATCAATCGGTTGCTGCTTCTCAGGCAGGGAACATTGTTCTCCCTCTCTGTGTTGAAACATGCAATCATGTCAACTGAACACCAAACTGGACCGCGTCCACTCGTCGTGAACATTCTCTGGAATGGATCATAATGGACGATATGCAAGTGCATCATTGCTGTTCTTATACACAGTGCCTTTCATTAGCAAAAGAGAAAATTCCTGTTTTATAATTTGATGATATGTTGGTACGCATATGCTTAATTTTAAAAATCGTTTGATATCTTTATAATATCTGTGCTAAAATTAATACATTTTATTCTTAAAATTTATTCCATAGTTTTTGTCTCCCTGAGAAGAGAAAATACGCATCCAGCTGATTTTTCTCAAAATCGTGTATGCTTCAAAATGATTTCTCATCCAAGTCTAAAACTGCTAATGTTTCAGAACCAAAGGCCTTTATTCCAGGAAAGTGTGACCAAAACAATGCTGATAAGCTTCTAAAACTTTTTTTTTACATTAAGGGATCAAAACTGCACATCATGTGTCAGATGTGGTCTTAGCTATGCCCTGTACAGATGTAGACTCGTAAAATGTGATGCTGGAAAAGCACAACAGGTCACCTCACTGTCTCCTCTCTCTCTCTCCCGCTCTCTGACCCCCTCTCTGTCATCCTCTCTTTCTGCCCCCTCTCTCTGCCCCCTCTCTCTCTGCCCCCCTCTCTCTCTGACCCCCTCTCTCTGACCCCCGTCCCCCTCTCTCTGTGTCCTCTCTCTCTCCCCGCTCTCTGACCCCCTCTCTGTCGCCCGCGCTCTCTGTCCACCTCTCTCTCTGTCCCCCTCTCTCTGTTCTGCCCCTCTGTCCCCCCTCTCTCTGTCCCCCTCTCTCTGTGTACTCACTCTCTCCCCGCTCTCTGACCCCCTCTCTGTCGCCCGGGCTCTCTGTCCCCCTCTCTCTCTCTGTCCCCCACTCTCTCTATCTCCCCACTCTCTGTCCCCCTCTGTCCCCACTCTCTCCCACCCACATCTCTCTATCCCTCCTCTTTGTCCCCCTCTCTCTCTGTCCCCCACTCTCTCAGTCCCGCTCTCTCTGTTCCCCCATTTCTGTCCCCCTCTCTCTCTCCCACCCGCCTCTCTCTCTGTCCCCCCTCTCTCTGTCCCCCCTCTCTCTGTCCGCCCCCTCTCTGTCCCCCCTCTCTGTCCCCCTCTCTCTCTCTATCCCCCTCTCTCTCTGTCCCCCTCTCTCGCTGTCCCCCTCTCTCTGTCCCCTCTATCTCTCCCTGTCTCTCTGCCCTCTCTCTGTCCCCCACTCTCTCCATTCCCCCACTCTCTGTACCCCTCTCTCTGTTCCCACTCTCTGACCCCCTCTATCTCCCCAACTCCCTGTCACCCTCTCTCTGCCCCTCTCTCTTTCCCCTCTCTCTCTGCCCCCCTCTCTCTCTGCCCCCTCACTCTGTCCCCCTCTGTCTGCCCCCCTCTGTCTGCCCCCATCGCTCTCTGCCCCTCTCTCTCTATCTCCCCCACTCTCTGTTCCCCCTCTCTCTCTGCCCCTCTCTCTCTGTCCCCCTGTCTCTGGCCTCCTCTCTCTTTGGGCCCCTCTCTCTGTCGCCTCTTTCTGCCCCCTCTCTCTCTGTCCCCCCTCTCTCTGTCCCCCTCTCTCTCTATCCCCATCTCTCTCTGTCCCCCTCTCACTGCCCCCTCTCTCTGTCCCCCTCGCTCTGTATCCTCTATCTCTCCCTCTCTCGCTCTGCCCCCTCTCTCTCCCCCTCTCTCTCTCTGTCCCCCACTCTCTCCATCCACCCACTCTCAGTCCCCCTCTCACTGACACTCCCTCTCTGAGTCCCCCTCACTCTGAACCCCTCTCTCTATTCTCACTCTCTGACCCACTCTATCTCCCCAACACTCTGTCACACTCTCTCTGCCCCTCTCTCTTTCCCCTCTCTCTCTGCTCCCCTCTCTCTGTCCCCCTCTCTCTGTCACTTCCTCCCTGCCCCCTCACTCTGTCCCCCTCTGTATTCCCCTATCCCTCTCTGCCCCTCTCTCTCTGTGCCCCTCTCTCTGTCCCCCTCTCTCTGTCCCCCTCTCTCTCTGTCCCCCTCTCTCTGTCCCCCTCTCTCTCTGTCCCCCTCTCTCTGTCCCTCTCTCTCTCTGTACCCCTCTCTCTGTCCCCTCTCTCTGTCCCCCTCTCTCTGTCCCCCCTCTCTCTATCCCCCTCTCTCTGTCCCCCTCTCTCTGTCCTCCCCTCTCTGTCCCCCTCTCTCTGTCCCCCTCTCTCTGTCCCTCCTCTCTCTGTCCCCCTCTCTCTGTCCCCCTCTCTCTCTGTCCCCCCCTCTCTCTGTCACCCTCTCTCTGTCCCCCTCTCTCTGTTCTCCCTCTCTCTGTCCCGCTCTCTATCTGTCCCCTCTCTCTGCCCCCACTCTGTCACCATCTCTCTGTCCCCTCTCCCTCTGTTCCCTCTCGCTCTGTCCCTCTCTCTGCCCCCCCCCACTCTGTTCCCCCGCTCCCCACTCTGTCCTCTCTCTCTCTGTCCCCTCTCTCTGTCACCCTCTCTCTCTATCCGTCTCTCTCTATCCGTCTCTCTCTCTGACAGCATCTCTCTGCCCCCTCGCTCTGTTCCCCGCTCTCTGTTCCCCCATCTCTATCGCCCTCTCTCTGCCCCCTCTCAGTCACCGTCTCTCTGTCCCCTCTCTCTCTGTCACCCTCTCTCTGTCCCCGTCTCTCTGCCCCCTCTCAGTCACCATCTCTCTGTTCGCCCCCCCGTCCACCCCTCTCTGTCGCCCGCTCTCTGCCCCCCTCTCTGTCACAGTTTCTCTGTCCCCCCTCTCTCTGTCCCCCTCATCCCCCTCTCTCTCTGTCTCCACCTCACTGTCCCCCTCTGTCCCCCCTATATCTGTCCCCCTCGTCCTCCCCTCTCTCTGTCCCCCCTCACTGCCCCCTCTCTGTCACTGTCTCTCTGTCCCCCCTCTCTCTGTCCCCGTCTCTCTGCCCCCTGTCTGATTCCACCCTCTCTCTGTCCCAAACCTCTGTCCCCCCCTCTCTGTAGCCCTCTCTCTGCCCCCTCTGAGTCACCATCTCTCTGTTCCCCCCCGTCCACCCCTCTCTGTCGCCCGTTCTCTGCCCCCTCTCTGACACAGTCTCTCAGTCCCCCCACTCTCTGTCCCCCTCTCTCTGTCCCCCACTCTCTCTGTCCCCTCTCTCTCTGTCCCCCTCTCTCTGTCGCCGTCTCTCTGTCCCCCTCTCTCTCAGTCCCCCCTCTCTCTGTCCCCCTCTCTCTGTCCCCCACTCTCTCTGTCCTCCCTCGGTCTGTCCCCCCCTCTCTGTCCCGCTCTCTCTGTCCCCCTCTCTCTGCCCCTCTCCCTCTGTCCCGCACTCTCTGTCCCCCTCTTACTGTCCCCCTCTCTCTGTCTGCCCTCTCTGTCTCCCTCTCTCTGCCCCCTCCCAGTCACCATCTCTCTGTCCCCCCCTCTGTCCCCCCTCTCTGTGCCCCCCTCTGTTCCCCCCTCTCTCTGTAGCCCCTCTCTCTGTCCCCCCTCTCTCTGTCCCTATCTCTCTCTGCCCCTCTCTCTCTATCTCCCCAACTCTCTGTTCCCCCTCTCTCTCTGCCCCCACTCTCTCTGTCCTCCTATCTGCCCCCTCTCTCTGTCGCCTCTTTCTGCCCCCCTCTCTCTCTGTCCCCCTCTCTCTCTGATCCCCTCTCTCTCCCCCACTCTCTGTCCCCCTCTCTCTGTCGCCCTCGCTCTGAGCCCCACTCTCTCACACCCGCCTCTCCCTGTACCACCTCACTGCCCCCCCTCTCTCTGTCGCCGTCTCTCTGTCCCCCTCTCTCTGCCCCTCTCTCTCTACCCCATCTCTCTCTGCCCCCTCTCTCTCTGACGCCCTCTCTCTGTCCCCATCTCTCTGGCCCCTCTCTCTCCCCCGCTCTCTGACCCCCTCTCTGTCGCCCTCTCTCTGCCCCCTCTCTCTCTGCCCCCCTCTCTCTCTATCCCCCGCTCTCTCCATCCGCCCACTCTCTGTACCCCTCTCTCTGACCCCCCCTCTCTCCCGCACACGGTACCCCTCTCTCTCTCTGCCTCTGCCCCCTCTCTCTGTCACCGTCTCTCTATCCCCCCTTCTCTCTGTCCCACCTTTCTCTGTTCCCCCTCTCTTTGCCCCCCCTCTCTGCCCCCCTCTCTCTGTCCCCCTCTCTCTCTGACCCCTTCTCTCTCTGTCCTCCTCTCTCTCTGTCCCCCTCTCTCTCTCACTGACCCCCTCTCTCTCTGACCCCCTCTATCTCCCCCACTCTCTGTCCCCCACTCTCTGTCCCCCACTCTCTGTCCCCCACTCTCTCTGTCCCCTCTCTCTCTGTCCCCCTCTCTCTGTCGCCGTCTCTCTGTTCCCCTCTCTCTCTGTCCCCTCTCTCTCTGTCCCCCTCTATCTGTCCCCTCTCTCCCACCCTCTCTGACCGCCTCGCTCCCCCGCTCTCTGACCCCCTCTCTGTTGCCCTCTCTCTGTCCCCGCTCTCTCTGCACCCCCGACCCCTCTCTCTGTCCCCCTCTCTCTGTCCCCCTCTCTCTGTCCCCCTCTCTCTCTGTCCCCCTCTCTCTCTGTCCTCCTCCCTCTCTCACACCCGCCTCTCCCTGTACCACCTCACTGCCCCCCTCTCTCTGTCGCCGTCTCTCTTTCCCCCTCTCTCTCTGTCCCCCTCTCTCTCTGTCCCCCTCTCTCTGTCCCCCTCTCTCTCTGTCCCTCCTCTCTATCTCCCCCTCTCTCTGTCCCTCCTCTCTCTATCCCACCTCTCTCTCTCCCCTCTCTCTGTCCCTCCTCTCTCTGTCCCTCCTCTCTCTGTCCCTCCTCTCTCTGTCCCCCTCTCTCTCTGTCCCCCTCTCTCTGTCCCCCTCTCTCTCTGTCCCCTCTCTCTCTGTCACCCTCTCTCTGTCCCCCTCTATCTGTCCCCTCTCTCTCCCACGCTCTCTGACCCCCTCTCTCCCCCGCTCTCTGACCCCCTCTCTGTTGCCCTCTCTCTGCCCCCGCTCTCTCTGCCCCCCGACCCCTCTCTCTGTCCCCCTCTCCCTGTTTCCCTCTCTCTGTTCTCCTCTCTCTGGACCCCTCTCTCTGTCCCCCTCTCTCTGTCCCCCTCTCTCTGTCCCCCTTACTCCTGTCCCACCCTCTCTGTCCCCCCCCTCTCTGCCCCCCCTCTCTGTCGCCCTTTCTCTGTACTCCTCTCTCTGTCCCCCTCTCTATGCCCCCTCCCAGTCACCATCTCTCGGTCCCCCCTCACTCTTTCGCCCTCTCTCTGTCCCCCACTCTCTGTACCCCCCTCTCTGCCCCCCCTCTCTGCCCCCCCTCTCTGCCCCACTCTCTGCCCCCCCTCTCTGTGCCCCTCTCTGCCCCCCCTCTGACCTCCTCTCTGTGTCCTCCTCTCTCTGTCCCCCTCTCTCTGTCCCCCTCTCTCTGTCCCCCTCTCTCTGTCCTCCTCTCTCTGTCCCTCTCTCTCTGTCCCCCTCTCTCTGTCCCCCCCCTCTGACACCCCGTCCCCCTCTCTCTGTCCTCCTCTCTCTTTCCCCCTCCCTCTGTTGCCATATCTGTCACCGTCTCTCTGTCCCCCACTCTCTGACCCCCTCTATCTTCCTCACTCTCTGTGGCCCTCTCTCTGTCGCCAACTTTCTGCCCCCCTCTCCCTCCCCGCCTCTCTCTGTCCCCCTCTCTGTCTGTCCCCATCTCTCTCTGTCCCCCTCTCTCTCTGTCCCACCCACTCTGTCCTCCTCTCTCTGTCCCCCTCTCTCTGTCCCACTCTCTCTCTGTCCCTCTATCTCTCTGTCCCTCTCTCTCTGTCCCCCTCTCTGACCCTCTCTCTCTGTCCCCCTCTCTGTCCCCCATTTCTCTGTCCCCCTCTCTCTCCCACCTGCCTCTCTCTGTCCTCCTCTCTCTGCCCCCCTTTATCTGACACCCTCTCTTTCCCCCACTCTGTAACCCTCTCGCTGTCCCCACTCCCTCTGACCCCCTCTATCTTCCCCACTCTCTGTGCCCCACTCTCTGTCCCGCGCTCACTGTCCCTCGCTCTCTGTCCCCCGCTCTCTGTCCGCCCTCTCTGCCCCGCGCTCACTGTCCCTCGCTCTCTGTCCCCCACTCTCTGTCCCCCGCTCTCTGTCCCCCAGCTCTCTGTCTCCCCCGTTCTCTGTCCCCCCTCTCTCTCTTTCCCGCCCTCTCTCTGTCCCCCCTCTCTTTCCCCCCTTCTCTCTGTCCCGCTCTCTCTCTGTCCCCCTCTCTCTGTCCCCCTCTCTCTGTCCCCCTCTCTCTGTTCCCCTTCTCTCTGTCCCCCTCTCTCTGTTCCCCTCTCTCTGTACCCCCTCTCTCTGTTCCCCCCTCTCTCTGTCCCCCCCTTTCTCTGCCCCCCTCTCTCTCTGTCCCCCTCTCTCTCTGTCCCTTCTCTCTCTGTACCCCCTCTCTCTGTCCCCCTCTCTCTGTCCCTCCTCTCTCTGTCCCCCCCTCTCTGTCCCCCCCCGTCCCCCTCTCTCTGTCCTCCTCTCTCTGTCCCCCTCTCTCTGTAGCCATATCTGTCACCGTCTCTCTGTCCCCCACTCTCTGTCCCCCTTCTCTCTGACCCCCACTATCTCCCTCACTCTCTGTGGCCCTCTCTCTGTCGCCAAATCTCTGCCCCCCTCTCCCTCCCCGCCTCTCTCTGTCCCCATCTCTGTCCCCCTCTCTGTCTGTCCCCATCTCTCTCTGTCCCCCTCTCTCTCTGTCCCCCTCTCTCTCAGTCCCACCCACTCTGTCCCCCTCGTTCTTTCCCCCTTCTCTGTCCCCCTCTCTCTCTGTCCCTCTCTCTCTCTCTGTCCCTCTCTCTCTGTCCCCCACTCTGTCCCTCTCTCTCTGTCCCCCTCTCTCTCTGTCCCTCTATCTCTGTTTCTCTCTCTATGTCCCCCTCTCTGTCCCCCATTTCTCTGTCCTCCTCTCTCTGCCCCCCTTTCTCTGACACCCTCTCTTTCCCCCACTCTGTAACCCTCTCTCTGTCCCCACTCCCTCTGCCCCCCTCTATCTTCCCCACTCTCTGTGCGCCACTCTCTGTCCCGCGCTCTCTGTCCCTCGATCTCTGTCCCCCACTCTCTGTCTGTCACTCTCTGTCCCCCTCTCTCTGTCCCGCGCTCTCTGTCCCTCGCTCTCTGTCCCCCACTCTCTGTCCCACTCTCTCTGTCCCCCAGCTCTCTGTCTCCCCCGCTCTCTGTCCCCTCTCTCCCTCTCTCTCTCTTTCCCGGCCTCTCTCTGACCCTCCTTTCTTTCCCCCTCTCTCTCTGTCCCGCTCTCTCTCTGTCCCCCTCGCTCTTTGTTCCCCCTCTCTTTGTCCCTCCCTCTCTTTGTCCCTCCCTCTCTCTGTCCCCCTCTCTCTCTGTCCCCCTGTCTCTGTTGCCACTTTCTGCCCCCTCTCTCTCTGCCCCCCTCTCTCTGACCCCCTCTATCTCCCCCGCTCTCTGTGCCCCTCTCTCTGTTCCCCTCTCTCTATCCCCCTCTCTCTGTCCCCTCTCTCTCTCCTCTGCGCTTTGACCCCCCTCTGTCTCCCTATCTCTCTCTGTCCCCTCTCTCTGTCCCCCTCTCTCTATCCCCATCTCACTGTCTCCTCTCTCTCTCTCCCGCTCTCTGACCCCCTCTCTGTCATCCTCTCTTTCTGCCCCCTCTCTCTGCCCCCTCTCTCTCTCTGCCCCCTCTCTCTCTGACCCCCTCTCTCTGACCCCCGTCCCCCTCTCTCTGTGTCCTCTCTCTCCCCCCGCTCTCTGACCCCCTCTCTGTCACCCGCGCTCTCTGTCCACCTCTCTCTCTGTCCCCCTCTCTCTCTGTCACCCCCTCTCTGTTCTGCCCCTCTGCCGCCCCCCCCCCGTTCCCCTCTCTCTGTGTCCTCACTCTCTCCCCGCTCTCTGACCCCCTCTCTGTCGCCCGCTCTCTCTGTCCCCCTCTCTCTCTCTCTCTGTCCCCTACTCTCTCCATCTCCCCACTCTCTGTCCCCCTCTGTCCCCTCTCTCTCCCACCCACATCTCTCTATCCCTCCTCTTTGTCCCCCTCTCTCTCTGTCAGCCACTCTGTCAGTCCCGCTCTCTCTGTTCCCCCATCTCTGTCCCTCTCTCTCTCCCACCCGCCTCTCTCTCTGTCCCCCTCTCTCTGTCCCCCCCTCTCTGTCCGCCCCCTCTCTGTCCCCCCTCTCTGTCCCCCTCTCTCTCTATCCCCTCTCTCTCTGTCCCCCTCTCTCTCTGTCCCCCTCTCTCTGTCCCCTCTATCTCTCCCTGTCTCTCTGCCCTCTCTCTGTCCCCCACTCTCTCCATCCCCCCACTCTCTGTACCCCTCTCTCTGTTCCCACTCTCTGACCCCCTCTATCTCCCCAACTCCCTGTCACCCTCTCTCTGCACCTCTCTCTTTCCCCTCTCTCTCTGCCCCCCTCTCTCTGTCCTCCTCTCTCTGTCCCCCTCTCTCTGCCCCTCTCACTCTGTCCCCCTCTGTCTGCCCCCCTCTGTCTGCCCCCATCGCTCTCTGCCCCTCTCTCTCTATCTCCCCCACTCTCTGTTCCTCCTCTCTCTCTGCCCCTCTCTCTGCCCCCCTGTCTCTGGTCTCCTCTCTCTGTCCCCCTCTCTCTGTCTCCTCTATCTCTCCCTCTCTCGCTCTGCCCCCTCTCTCTCCCCCCTCTCTCTCTGTCCCCCACTCTCTCCATCCACCCACTCTCATTCCCCCTCTCACTGACACCCCCTCTCTGACTCCCCCTGTCTCCCTCACTCTGTACCCCTCTCTCTATTCTCACTCTCTGACCCACTCTATCTCCCCAACACTCAGTCACGCTCTCTCTGCCCCTCTCTCTTTCCCCTCTCTCTCTGCCCCCCTCTCTCTGTCCCCCTCTCTCTGTCCCTCTCTCCCTGCCCCCCTCACTCTGTCCCCCTCTGTCTGCCCCTATCCCTCTCTGCCCCTCTCTCTCTGTCCCCCTCTCTCTGTCCCCCTCTCTCTGTCCCCCTCTCTCTCTGTCACCCTCTCTCTGTCCCCCTCTCTCTCTTTTCTCCTCTCTCTGTCCCCCTCTCTCTCTGTACCCCTCCCTCTGCCTCCCTCTCTCTGTCCCCCTCTCTCTGTCCCCCCTCTCTCTGTCCCCCCTCTCTCTGTCCCCCCTCTCTCTGTCCCCCCTCTCTCTGTCTCCCTCTCTCTCTGTCCCCCTCTCTCTGTCCCCCTCTCTCTCTGTCCCCCTCTCTCTGTCCCCCTCTCTCTCTGTCCCCCTCTCTCTGTCCCACCCTCTCTGTCCCCCTCTCTCTGTCCCCCTCTCTCTGTCCCTCCTCTCTCTGTCCCCCTCTCTCTGTCTCCCTCTGCCCCCCCTCTCTGTCACCGTCTCTCTATCCCCCCTTCTCTCTGTCCCACCTTTCTCTGTTCCCCCTCTCTTTGCCCCCCCTGTCCCCCTCTCTGACCCCTTCTCTCTCTCTGTCCTCGTCTCTCTGCCCCCCTGTCTCTCACTGACCCCCTCTCTCTCTGACGCCCTCTATCTCCCCCACTCTCTGTCCCCCTCTCTCTGTCCGCCACTCTCTGTCCCCCACTCTCTGCCCCCCTCTCTCTGACGCCGTCTCTCTGTCCCCTCTCTCTCTGCCCCCTCTCTCTGTCCCCCTCTCTCTGTCTCCTCTATCTCTCCCTCTCTCGCTCTGACCCCTCTCTCTCCCCTCTCTCTCTCTGTCCCCCACTCTCTCCATCCACCCACTCTCATACCCCCTCTCACTGACACCCCCTCTCTGACTCCCGCTGTCTCCCTCACTCTGTACCCCTCTCTCTATTCTCACTCTCTGACCCACTCTATCTCCCCAACACTCTGTCACGCTCTCTCTGCCCCTCTCTCTTTCCCCTCTCTCTCTGCCCCCCTCTCTCTGTCCCCCTCTCTCTGTCCCTCTCTCCCTGCCCCCCTCACTCTGTCCCCCTCTGTCTGCCCCTATCCCTCTCTGCCCCTCTCTCTGTCCCCCTCTCTCTGTCCCCCTCTCTCTGTCCCCCCTCACTCTATCACCCTCTCTCTGTCCCCCTCTCTCACTGTCCCCCTCTCTCTGTCCCCCTCTCTCTCTGTACCCCTCTCTCTGCCTCCCTCTCTCTGTCCCCCCTCTCTCTGTCCCCCTCTCTCTGTCCCCACCTCTCTCTGTCCCCCTCTCTCTCTGTCCCCCTCTCTCTCTGTCCCCCTCTCTCTCTGTCCCCCTCTCTCTCTGTCCCCCTCTCTCTGTCCCCCTCTCTCTCTGTCCCCCTCTCTCTGTCCCACCCTCTCTGTCCCCCTCTCTCTGTCCCCCTCTCTCTGTCCCTCCTCTCTCTGTCCCCCTCTCTCTGTCTCCCTCTGCCCACCCTCTCTGTCACCGTCTCTCTATCCCCCCTTCTCTCTGTCCCACCTTTCTCTGTTCCCCCTCTCTTTGCCCCCCCCCGTCCAACCCTCTCTGACCCCTTCTCTCTCTGTCCTCGTCTCTCTCTGCCCCCCTGTCTCTCACTGACCCCCTCGCTCTCTGACGCCCTCTATTTCCCCCACTCTCTGTCCCCCTCTCTCTGTCCGCCACTCTCTGTCCCCCACTCTCTGCCCCCCTCTCTCTGACGCCGTCTCTCTGTCCCCTCTCTCTCTGTCCCACTCTATCTGTCCCCTCTCTCTCCCACCCTCTCTGACGCCTCTCTCCCCCGCTCTCTGAGCCCCTCTCTGTTGCCCTCTCTCTGCCTCTGCGCTCTCTGCACCCCCGACCCCTCTCTCTGTCCTCCTCTCTCTGTTCCCCTCTCTCTGTCCCCCACTCCTTGTCCACACCTCTCTATCCCCCTCTCTCTGCCCCCTCTCTCTGTCCCTCCTCTCTCTGTCCCCCTCTCTCTGTCCCTCCTCTCTCTGTCCCCCTCTCTCTCTCCCCCTCTCTCTGTCCCTCCTCTCTCTGTCCCTCCTCTCTCTGTCCCTCCTCTCTCTGTCCCCCTCTCTCTCTGTCCCCTCTATCTCTGTCCCTCTCTCTTTTTCCCCCTCTCTCTGTCCCGCTCTCTCTGTCCCTCCTCTCTCTGTCCCCCTCTCTCTCTCCCCCTCTCTTTGTCCCTCCTCTCTCTGTCCCTCCTCTCTCTGTCCCTCCTCTTTCTGTCCCCCTCTCTCTCTGTCCCCCTCTCTCTGCCCCCACTCTGTCACCATCACTCTATCCCCTCTCCCTCTGTTCCCTCTTGCTCTGTCCCCCTCTCTCTGCCCCCCCACTCTGGTCCACCCCCTCCCCCATCTGTCCTCTCTCTCTCTGTCCCCTCTCTCTCTCTGTCACCCTCTCTCTCTATCCGTCTCTCTCTATCCGTCTCTCTCTCTGACCGCATAATCTGCCCCCTCGCTCTGTTTCCCGTTCTCTCTTCCCCCATCTCTATCTCCCACTCTCTGCCCGCTCTCAGTCACCGTCTCTCTGTCCCCCTCTCTCTGTCCCCGTCTCTCTGCCCCCTTTCAGTCACCATCTCTCTGTTCGCCCCCCCGTCCACCCCTCTCTGTCGCTCGCTCCCAGTCCCCCTCTCTGTCACAGTTTCTCTGTCCCCCCTCTCTCTGTCCCTCTCGTCCCCCTCTCTCTCTGCCCCCGCCCTCACTGTCTCTCCTCTCTGTCCCCCCTCTCTCTGTCCCCCTCGTCCTCCCCTCTCTCTGTCCCCCCCTCACTGACCCTCTCTGTCACTGTCTCTCTGTCCCCACTCTCTCTGTCCCCGTCTCTCTGCCCCCTCTCTGAGTCCACCCTCTCTCTGTCCCAAACCTCTGCCCCCCACCCTGTCTGTAGCCCTCTCTCTGCCTCCTCGCAGTCACCATCTCTCTGTTCCCCCCCGTCCACCCCTCTCTGTCGCCCGTTCTCTGCCCCCTCTCTGTCACAGTCTCTCTGTCCCCCCTCTCTCTGTCCCCCTCTCTCTGTCCCCCCACTCTGTCTCCCCCTCTCTGTCCCCCCCTCTCTGTAGCCCTCTCTCTGCCCCCTCTCAGTCAACATCTCTTTGTTCCCCCCGTCCACCCCTCTCTGTCCTCCCTCGGTCTGTCCCCCTCCCTCTGTCCCACTCTCTCTGTCCTCCCTCGGTCTGTCCCCCTCCCTCTCTCCCGCTGTTTCTGTCCCCCTCTCTCTGTCCCCCCCCCCTCTCTGTCCCCCCTCTCTGTCTCCCTCTCTCTGCCCCCTCCCAGTCACCATCTCTCTGTCCCACCCCCTCTGTCCCCCCCTCTCTGTACCTCCTCTCTGTTCCCCCCTCTCTCTGTAGCCCCTCTCTCTCTATCTCCTCCACTCTCTGTTCCCCCTCTCTCTCTGCCCCCTCTCTCTCTGTCCTCCTATCTGCACCCCTCTCTCTGTCGCCTCTTTCTGCCCTCCTCTCTCTCTGTCTCCCTCTCTCTCTGACCCCCTCTCTCTCCCCCACTCTCTGTCCCCCTCTCTCTGTCGCCCTCTCTCTGACCCCCACTCTCTCACACCCGCCTCTCCCTGTACCACCTCACTGCCCCCCTCTCTCTGTCGCCGTCTCTCTGTCCCCCTCTCTCAGCCCCTCTCTCTCTGCCCCCTCTCTCTCTGCCCCCTCTCTCTCTGTCCCCTCTCTCTCTGTCGCCCTCTCTATGTCCCCATCTCTCTGTCCCCTCTCTCTCCCCCGCTCTCTGACCCCCTCTCTGTCGCCCTCTCTCTGCCCCCTCCCTCTCTGCCCCACTCTCTGTCCCCCTCTCTCTCTGTCCCCCTCTCTCTCTCTATCCCCCGCTCTCTCCATCCGCCCACTCTCTGTCCTCCCCTCTCTGTCCCCCAGCTCTCTGTCTCCCCCGCTCTCTGTCCCCTCTCTCTCTCTCTTTCCCGCCCTCTCTCTGTCCCCCCTCTCTTTCTCCCCCTCTCTCTGTCCCGCGCTCTCTCTGTCCCCCTCTCTCTGTCCCCCTCTCTCTCTGTCCCCCTCTCTCTGTCCCCCCCTCTCTGTCCCCCTCTCTCTGTCCCGCTCTCTCTGTCCCTCCTCTCTCTGTCCCCCTCTCTCTGTCCCGCTCTCTCTGTCCCTCCTCTCTCTGTCCCCCTCTCTCTCTCCCCTCTCTCTGTCCCTCCTCTCTCTGTCCCTCCTCTCTCTGTCCCTCCTCTCTCTGTCCCCCCTCTCTCTCTCTGTCCCACTCTCTCTGCCCCCACTCTGTCACCATCTCTCTGTCCCCTCTCCCTCTGTTCCCTCTCGCTCTGTCGCCCTCTCTCTGTCCCCATCTCTCTGTCCCCTCTCTCTCCCCCGCTCTCTAACCCCCTCTCTGTCGCCCTCTCTCTGCCCCCTCTCTCTCTGCCCCACTCTCTGTCCCCCTCTCTCTCTGTCCCCCTCTCTCTCTCTATCCCCCGCTCTCTCCATCCGCCCACTCTCTGTACCCCTCTCTCTGAACCCCTCTCTCTCACTGACACGGTACCCCTCTCTCTCTCCCTCTGCCCCCTCTCTCTGTCACCGTCTCTCTATCCCCCCTTCTCTCTGTCCCACCTTTCTCTGTTCCCCCTCTCTTTGCCCCCACTCTCTCTGACCCCCTCTCTCTTTCCCCCCCTCTCTCTGACCCCTTCTCTCTCTGTCCCCCTCTCTCTCTGACCCCCTCTCTCTCACTGACCC
This sequence comes from Chiloscyllium plagiosum, assembly GCF_037043375.1. Taxonomy (NCBI): domain Eukaryota; kingdom Metazoa; phylum Chordata; class Chondrichthyes; order Orectolobiformes; family Hemiscylliidae; genus Chiloscyllium; species Chiloscyllium plagiosum. Next base: position 99,518,255 of record NW_028270159.1, on the reverse strand, counting down.
CCTCTCTCTCTGACCCCCTCTATCTCCCCCACTCTGTCCCCTCTCTCTGTCCCCCACTCTCTGTTCCCCTCTCTCTGTCGCCGTCTCTCTGTCCCCCTCTCTCTCTGTCCCCTCTCTCTCTGTCCCCCTCTATCTGTCCCCTCTCTCTCCCACCCTCTCTGACCGCCTCTCTCCCACGCTCTCTGACCCCCTGTCTGTTGACCTCTCTCTGCCCCCGCTCTCTCTGCCCCCCCGACCCCTCTCTCTGTCCCCCTCTCTCTGTCCCCCTCTCTCTGTCCCCCTCTCTCTATCCCGCTCTCTCTGTCCCTCCTCTCTCTGTCCCCCTCTCTCTCTCCCCCTCTCTTTGTCCCTCCTCTCTCTGTCCCTCCTCTCTCTGTCCCTCCTCTTTCTGTCCCCCTCTCTCTCTGTCCCCCTCTCTCTGCCCCCACTCTGTCACCATCTCTCTGTCCCCTCTCCCTCTGTTCCCTCTCGCTCTGTCCCCCTCTCTCTGCCCCCCCACTCTGGTCCCCCCCTCCCCCCTCTGTCCTCTCTCTCTGTCCCCTCCCTCTCTCTGTCACCCTCTCTCTCTATCCGTCTCTCTCTCTGACCGCATAATCTGCCCCCACGCTCTGTTTCCCGTTTTCTGTTCCCCCATCTCTATCGCCCTCTCTCTGCCCCCTCTCAGTCACCGTCTCTCTGTCCCCCTCTCTCTGTCCCCGTCTCTCTGCCCCCTTTCAGTCACCATCTCTCTGTTCGCCCCCCCGTCCACCCCTCTCTGTCGCTCGCTCCCAGTCCCCCTCTCTGTCACTGTTTCTCTGCCCCCCCTCTCTCTGTCCCCCTCATCCCCCTCTCTCTCTGTAGTCCTCTCTCTGCCCCCTCGCAGTCACCATCTCTCTGTTCCCCCCCGTCCACCCCTCTCTGTCGCCCGTTCTCTGCCCCCTCTCTGTCACAGTCTCTCTGTCCCCCCTCTCTCTGCCCCCCTCTCTCTGTCCCCCCCTCTGTCTCCCCCTCTCTGCCCCCCCCTCTCTGTAGCCCTCTCTCTGCCCCCTCTCAGTCAACATCTCTTTGTTCCCCCCGTCCACCCCTCTCTGTCCTCCCTCGGTCTGTCCCCCTCCCTCTGTCCCACTCTCTCTGTCCTCCCTCGGTCTGTCCCCCTCCCTCTGTCCCGCTGTCTCTGTCCCCCTCTCTCTGTCCCCCCCCTCTGTCCCCCCTCTCTGTCTCCCTCTCTCTGCCCCCTCCCAATAACCATCTCTCTGTCCCACCCCCTCTGTCCCTCCTCTCTGTACCTCCCTCTCTGTTCCCCCCTCTCTCTGTAGCCCCTCTCTCTCTATCTCCTCCACTCTCTGTTCCCCCTCTCTCTCTGCCCCCTCTCTCTCTGTCCTCCTATCTGCCCCCCTCTCTCTGTCGCCTCTTTCTGCCCCCCCCTCTCTCTGTCCCCCTCTCTCTCTGACCCCCTCTCTCTCCCCCACTCTCTGTCCCCCTCTCTCTGTCGCCCTCTCTCTGACCCCCACTCTCTCACACCCGCCTCTCCCTGTACCACCTCACTGCCCCCCTCTCTCTGTCGCCGTCTCTCTGTCCCCCTCTCTCAGCCCCTCTCTCTCTGCCCCCTCTCTCTCTGCCCCCTCTCTCTCTGTCCCCTCTCTCTCTGTCGCCCTCTCTCTGTCCCCATCTCTCTGTCCCCTCTCTCTCCCCCGCTCTCTGACCCCCTCTCTCTGTCCGCCACTCTCTGTCCCCCACTCTCTGCCCCCCTCTCTCTGACGCCGTCTCTCTGTCCCCTCTCTCTCTGTCCCACTCTATCTGTCCCCTCTCTCTCCCACCCTCTCTGACGCCTCTCTCCCCCGCTCTCTGACCCCCTCTCTGTTGCCCTCTCTCTGCCTCTGCGCTCTCTGCACCCCCGACCCCTCTCTCTGTCCTCCTCTCTCTGTTCCCCTCTCTCTGTCCCCCACTCCTTGTCCACACCTCTCTATCCCCCTCTCTCTGCCCCCCTCTCTCTGTCCCTCCTCTCTCTGTCCCCCTCTCTCTGTCCCTCCTCTCTCTGTCCCCCTCTCTCTCTCCCCCTCTCTCTGTCCCTCCTCTCTCTGTCCCTCCTCTCTCTGTCCCTCCTCTCTCTGTCCCCCTCTCTCTCAGTCCCCTCTATCTCTGTCCCTCTCTCTTTTTCCCCCTCTCTCTGTCCCGCTCTCTCTGTCCCTCCTCTCTCTGTCCCCCTCTCTCTCTCCCCCTCTCTTTGTCCCTCCTCTCTCTGTCCCTCCTCTCTCTGTCCCTCCTCTTTCTGTCCCCCTCTCTCTCTGTCCCCCTCTCTCTGCCCCCACTCTGTCACCATCTCTCTATCCCCTCTCCCTCTGTTCCCTCTTGCTCTGTCCCCCTCTCTCTGCCCCCCCACTCTGGTCCCCCCCTCCCCCCTCTGTCCTCTCTCTCTCTGTCCCCTCTCTCTCTCTGTCACCCTCTCTCTCTATCCGTCTCTCTCTATCCGTCTCTCTCTCTGACCGCATAATCTGCCCCCTCGCTCTGTTTCCCGTTCTCTGTTCCCCCATCTCTATCGCCCTCTCTCTGCCCCCTCTCAGTCACCGTCTCTCTGTCCCCCTCTCTCTGTCCCCGTCTCTCTGCCCCCTTTCAGTCACCATCTCTCTGTTCGCCCCCCCGTCCACACCTCTCTGTCGCTCGCTCCCAGTCCCCCTCTCTGTCACAGTTTCTCTGTCCCCCCTCTCTCTGTCCCTCTCGTCCCCCTCTCTCTCTGCCCCCGCCCTCACTGTCTCTCCTCTCTGTCCCCCCTCTCTCTGTCCCCCTCGTCCTCCCCTCTCTCTGTCCACCCCTCACTGACCCTCTCTGTCACTGTCTCTCTGTCCCCACTCTCTCTGTCCCCGTCTCTCTGCCCCCTCTCTGAGTCCACCCTCTCTCTGTCCCAAACCTCTGCCCCCCACCCTCTCTGTAGCCCTCTCTCTGCCTCCTCGCAGTCACCATCTCTCTGTTCCCCCCCGTCCACCCCTCTCTGTCGCCCGTTCTCTGCCCCCTCTCTGTCACAGTCTCTCTGTCCCCCCTCTCTCTGTCCCCCTCTCTCTGTCCCCCCCTCTGTCTCCCCCTCTCTGTCCCCCCCTCTCTGTAGCCCTCTCTCTGCCCCCTCTCAGTCAACATCTCTTTGTTCCCCCCGTCCACCCCTCTCTGTCCTCCCTCGGTCTGTCCCCCTCCCTCTGTCCCACTCTCTCTGTCCTCCCTCGGTCTGTCCCCCTCCCTCTCTCCCGCTGTTTCTGTCCCCCTCTCTCTGTCCCCCCCCCTCTCTGTCCCCCCTCTCTGTCTCCCTCTCTCTGCCCCCTCCCAGTCACCATCTCTCTGTCCCACCCCCTCTGTCCCCCCCTCTCTGTACCTCCTCTCTGTTCCCCCCTCTCTCTGTAGCCCCTCTCTCTCTATCTCCTCCACTCTCTGTTCCCCCTCTCTCTCTGCCCCCTCTCTCTCTGTCCTCCTATCTGCACCCCTCTCTCTGTCGCCTCTTTCTGCCCCCCTCTCTCTCTGTCTCCCTCTCTCTCTGACCCCCTCTCTCTCCCCCACTCTCTGTCCCCCTCTCTCTGTCGCCCTCTCTCTGACCCCCACTCTCTCACACCCGCCTCTCCCTGTACCACCTCACTGCCCCCCCTCTCTCTGTCGCCGTCTCTCTGTCCCCCTCTCTCAGCCCCTCTCTCTCTGCCCCCTCTCTCTCTGCCCCCTCTCTCTCTGTCCCCTCTCTCTCTGTCGCCCTCTCTATGTCCCCATCTCTCTGTCCCCTCTCTCTCCCCCGCTCTCTGACCCCCTCTCTGTCGCCCTCTCTCTGCCCCCTCCCTCTCTGCCCCACTCTCTGTCCCCCTCTCTCTCTGTCCCCCTCTCTCTCTCTATCCCCCGCGCTCTCCATCCGCCCACTCTCTGTCCTCCCCTCTCTGTCCCCCAGCTCTCTGTCTCCCCCGCTCTCTGTCCCCTCTCTCTCTCTCTTTCCCGCCCTCTCTCTGTCCCCCCTCTCTTTCTCCCCCTCTCTCTGTCCCGCGCTCTCTCTGTCCCCCTCTCTCTGTCCCCCTCTCTCTCTGTCCCCCTCTCTCTGTCCCCCCCTCTCTGTCCCCCTCTCTCTGTCCCGCTCTCTCTGTCCCTCCTCTCTCTGTCCCCCTCTCTCTGTCCCGCTCTCTCTGTCCCTCCTCTCTGTCCCCCTCTCTCTCTCTCCCCTCTCTCTGTCCCTCCTCTCTCTGTCCCTCCTCTCTCTGTCCCTCCTCTCTCTGTCCCCCCTCTCTCTCTCTGTCCCACTCTCTCTGCCCCCACTCTGTCACCATCTCTCTGTCCCCTCTCTCTCCCCCGCTCTCTAACCCCCTCTCTGTCGCCCTCTCTCTGCCCCCTCTCTCTCTGCCCCACTCTCTGTCCCCCTCTCTCTCTGTCCCCCTCTCTCTCTCTATCCCCCGCTCTCTCCATCCGCCCACTCTCTGTACCCCTCTCTCTGAACCCCCCTCTCTCACTGACACGGTACCCCTCTCTCTCTCCCTCTGCCCCCTCTCTCTGTCACCGTCTCTCTATCCCCCCTTCTCTCTGTCCCACCTTTCTCTGTTCCCCCTCTCTTTGCCCCCACTCTCTCTGACCCCCTCTCTCTTTCCCCCCCTCTCTCTGACCCCTTCTCTCTCTGTCCCCCTCTCTCTCTGACCCCCTCTCTCTCACTGACCCCCTCTCTCTCTGACCCCCTCTATCTCCCCCACTCTGTCCCCTCTCTCTGTCCCCCACTCTCTGCTCCCCTCTCTCTGTCGCCGTCTCTCTGTCCCCCTCTCTCTCTGTCCCCTCTCTCTCTGTCCCCCTCTATCTGTCCCCTCTCTCTCCCACCCTCTCTGACCGCCTCTCTCCCACGCTCTCTGACCCCCTGTCTGTTGCCCTCTCTCTGCCCCCGCTCTCTCTGCCCCCCCGACCCCTCTCTCTGTCCCCCTCTCTCTGTCCCCCTCTCTCTGTCCCCCTCTCTCTATCCCGCTCTCTCTGTCCCTCCTCTCTCTGTCCCCCTCTCTCTCTCCCCCTCTCTTTGTCCCTCCTCTCTCTGTCCCTCCTCTCTCTGTCCCTCCTCTTTCTGTCCCCCTCTCTCTCTGTCCCCCTCTCTCTGCCCCCACTCTGTCACCACCTCTCTGTCCCCTCTCCCTCTGTGCCCTCTCGCTCTGTCCCCCTCTCTCTGCCCCCCCACTCTGGTCCCCCCCTCCCCCCTCTGTCCTCTCTCTCTGTCCCCTCCCTCTCTCTGTCACCCTCTCTCTCTATCCGTCTCTCTCTCTGACCGCATAATCTGCCCCCACGCTCTGTTTCCCGTTTTCTGTTCCCCCATCTCTATCGCCCTCTCTCTGCCCCCTCTCAGTCACCGTCTCTCTGTCCCCCTCTCTCTGTCCCCGTCTCTCTGCCCCCTTTCAGTCACCATCTCTCTGTTCGCCCCCCCGTCCACCCCTCTCTGTCGCTCGCTCCCAGTCCCCCTCTCTGTCACTGTTTCTCTGCCCCCCCTCTCTCTGTCCCCCTCATCCCCCTCTCTCTCTGTAGCCCTCTCTCTGCCCCCTCGCAGTCACCATCTCTCTGTTCCCCCCCGTCCACCCCTCTCTGTCGCCCGTTCTCTGCCCCCTCTCTGTCACAGTCTCTCTGTCCCCCCTCTCTCTGCCCCCCTCTCTCTGTCCCCCCCTCTGTCTCCCCCTCTCTGTCCCCCCCTCTCTGTAGCCCTCTCTCTGCCCCCTCTCAGTCAACATCTCTTTGTTCCCCCCGTCCACCCCTCTCTGTCCTCCCTCGGTCTGTCCCCCTCCCTCTGTCCCACTCTCTCTGTCCTCCCTCGGTCTGTCCCCCTCCCTCTGTCCCGCTGTCTCTGTCCCCCTCTCTCTGTCCCCCCCTCTCTGTCCCCCCTCTCTGTCTCCCTCTCTCTGCCCCCTCCCAATCACCATCTCTCTGTCCCACCCCCTCTGTCCCCCCTCTCTGTACATCCCTCTCTGTTCCCCCTCTCTCTGTAGCCCCTCTCTCTCTATCTCCTCCACTCTCTGTTCCCCCTCTCTCTCTGCCCCCTCTCTCTCTGTCCTCCTATCTGCCCCCCTCTCTCTGTCGCCTCTTTCTGCCCCCCCCCTCTCTCTGTCCCCCTCTCTCTCTGACCCCCTCTCTCTCCCCCACTCTCTGTCCCCCTCTCTCTGTCGCCCTCTCTCTGACCCCCACTCTCTCACACCCGCCTCTCCCTGTACCACCTCACTGCCCCCCTCTCTCTGTCGCCGTCTCTCTGTCCCCCTCTCTCAGCCCCTCTCTCTCTGCCCCCTCTCTCTCTGCCCCCTCTCTCTCTGTCCCCTCTCTCTCTGTCGCCCTCTCTCTGTCCCCATCTCTCTGTCCCCTCTCTCTCTGCCCCACTCTCTGTCCCCCTCTCTCTCAGTCCCCCTCTCTCTCTCTATCCCCCGCTCTCTCTCCCCTCTCTCTGTCCCTCCTCTCTCTGTCCCTCCTCTCTCTGTCCCTCCTCTTTCTGTCCCCCTCTCTCTCTCTCTGTCCCCCTCTCTCTGCCCCCACTCTGTCACCATCTCTCTGTCCCCTCTCCCTCTGTTCCCTCTCGCTCTGTCGCCCTCTCTCTGTCCCCATCTCTCTGTCCCCTCTCTCTCCCCCGCTCTCTAACCCCCTCTCTGTCGCCCTCTCTCTGCCCCCTCTCTCTCTGCCCCACTCTCTGTCCCCCTCTCTCTCTGTCCCCCTCTCTCTCTCTATCCCCCGCTCTCTCCATCCGCCCACTCTCTGTCCCCCTCTCTCTGACCCCCACTCTCTCACACCCGCCTCTCCCTGTACCACCTCACTGCCCCCCTCTCTCTGTCGCCGTCTCTCTGTCCCCCTCTCTCAGCCCCTCTCTCTCTGCCCCCTCTCTCTCTGCCCCCTCTCTCTCTGTCCCCTCTCTCTCTGTCGCCCTCTCTCTGTCCCCATCTCTCTGTCCCCTCTCTCTCTGCCCCACTCTCTGTCCCCCTCTCTCTCAGTCCCCCTCTCTCTCTCTATCCCCCGCTCTCTCTCCCCTCTCTCTGTCCCTCCTCTCTCTGTCCCTCCTCTCTCTGTCCCTCCTCTTTCTGTCCCCCTCTCTCTCTCTCTGTCCCCCTCTCTCTGCCCCCACTCTGTCACCATCTCTCTGTCCCCTCTCCCTCTGTTCCCTCTCGCTCTGTCGCCCTCTCTCTGTCCCCATCTCTCTGTCCCCTCTCTCTCCCCCGCTCTCTAACCCCCTCTCTGTCGCCCTCTCTCTGCCCCCTCTCTCTCTGCCCCACTCTCTGTCCCCCTCTCTCTCTGTCCCCCTCTCTCTCTCTATCCCCCGCTCTCTCCATCCGCCCACTCTCTGTCCCCCTCTCTCTGACCCCCCCTCTCTCACCCACACGGTACCCCTCTCTCTCCCTCTGCCCCCTCTCTCTGTCACCGTCTCTCTATCCCCCCTTCTCTCTGTCCCACCTTTCTCTGTTCCCCCTCTCTCTGTCCCCCACTCTCTGCTCCCCTCTCTCTGTCGCCGTCTCTCTGTCCCCCTCTCTCTCTGTCCCCTCTCTCTCTGTCCCCCTCTCTCTCTGTCCCCCTCTCTCTCTCTATCCCCCGCTCTCTCCATCCGCCCACTCTCTGTCCTCCCCTCTCTGTCCCCCAGCTCACTGTCTCCCCCGCTCTCTGTCCCCTCTCTCTCTCTCTTTCCCGCCCTCTCTCTGTCCCCCCTCTCTTTCTCCCTCTCTCTCTGTCCCGCGCTCTCTCTGTCCCCCTCTCTCTGTCCCCCTCTCTCTCTGTCCCCCTCTCTCTGTCCCCCCCTCTCTGTCCCCCTCTCTGACCGCCTCTCTCCCACGCTCTCTGACACCCTGTCTGTTGCCCTCTCTCTGCCCCCGCTCTCTCTGCCCCCCCGACCCCTCTCTCTGTCCCCCTCTCTCTGTCCCCCTCTCTCTGTCCCCCTCTCTCTGTCCCCCTCTCTCTGTTTCCCTCTCTCTGTTTCCCTTACTCTGTTCCCCTCTCTCTGTCCCCCTCTCTCTTTTCCCCTCACTCCTGTCCCCCTCACTCCCCCGCTCTTTGACCCCCTCTCTGTCGCCCTCTCTCTCTGCGCCCTCTCTCTCTGCCCCCTCTCTCTATCCCCCTCTCTCTATCCCCCTCTCACTGCCCCCCTCTCTCTCTCCCGCTCTCTGACCCCCTCTCTGTCACCCTTTCTCTCTGCCCCCTCTCTCTCTGCCCACACTCTTTCTGCCCCTTCTCTGTCCCCCCACTCTCTGTCCCCCTCTCTCTGACCCCCTCTCTCTCCCCCACTCTGTACCCCTCTCTCTGTCTCCCTCTCTCAGCCCCCCTCTCTGTCACCGTCTTTCTATCCCCCCTTCTCTCTGTTCCCCCTTTCTCTGTTCCCCCTCTCTCTGTCCCCTCCTCTCTCTGCCCCCCTCTCTGTCCCCCCTCTCTCTGTCCCCCCTCTCTCTGTCCCCCCTCACTCTTACCCCCTCTATCTCCCCCACTCTCTGTCCCCTGCTCTCTGTCGCCCTCTCTCTGAACACCACTCTCTCTGTCACCCTCTCTCTCTCTGACCCCTCTCTCTCTGACCCCTCTATCTCCCCCGCTCCCTGTCCTCCCTCTCTCTTTTGCCCTCTCTCGCTGTCGCCCTCTCTCTGTCGCCCTCTCTCTGACCCCCTCTCTCACACCCGCCTCTCCCTGTACCACCTCACTGTCCCCCTCTCTCGCTGTCGCCCCTATCTCTGTCCCACTCTCTCTGTCCCACTCTCTCTGCCCCCCACGACCCCTCTCTCTGTCCCTTCTCTCTCTCTGTTCCCCGCTCTCTATTCCCCTCTCTCTGTCCCCTCTCTCTCCCCCGCTCTTTGACCCCCTCTCTGTCACCCTCTCTCCCTGCCCCCTATCTCACTGTCCCCCTCTCTCTATCCCCATCTCACTGCCCCCTCTCTCTATCTCCCGCTCTCTCACCCCTTCTCTGTCATACCTCTTTCTGCCCCCTCTCTCTGCCCCCTCTCTCTCTGCCACCTCTCTCTCTGCCCCCCTCTGTCTGAACCCCGTCCCCGTCTCTGTCTCCCTCTCTCTGTCCCCCTCTCTCTCTGTCCCCCTCTCTCTGCCCCCCTCTCTCTGTTCCCCTCTCTCTGTTCCCCTCTCTCTGTCCCCCTCACTCTGTCCCCCCTCACTTTGTCGCCATCTCTCTGTCCCCTTCTCTCTGTCCCCCTCTCGCTATCCCCCTCTCTCTGTCCCCTCTCTTTCTCCCACGCTCTTTGACACCCTCTCTTTCGCCCTCTCTCTCTGCCCCCTCTCTCACTGCCCCCTCCCTCTGTCCCCCTCTCACAGTCCCCTCTCTCTCCCGCTCTCTGACCACCTCTCTGTCACCCCCTCTCTCAGCCCCCTCTCTCTCTGCCCCCCTCTCTCTGTCCCCCTCTCTCTGTCCCCTCTCTCTCTCCCCCGCTCTCTGACCCCCTCTCTGTTGCCCTCTTTCTGCCCCCATCTCTCTGCCCCCCTCTCTGTCCCCCCTCTCTCTGTCCCCCTCTCTCTCTCTGTCCCCCTCTCTCTATCCCCTTCTCACTGTCACCTCTCTCTCTCCCGCTCTCTGTACCCCCTCTCTCTGTTCCCCCCTCTCTCTGTTCCCCCCTCTCTCTGTTCCCCCTCTCTCTGTCCCTCCCTCTCTCTGTTCCCCCTCTCTCTGTACACCCTCTCCCTGCCCCTCCTCTCTGTCCCCATCTCTCTCTGTCCCCCTCTCTCTGTGGACTCTCTCTCTCCCCGCTCTCTGACCCCCTCTCTGTCGCCCGCGCTCTCTGTCGCCCCTCTCTCTGTTCTCCTCTCTCTGTCCCCCTCACTCTGTCCCCTCTCTCTGCCCCCCACTCTCTATCCCCCTCTCTCTGCCCCCCCACTCTCTATCCCGCTCTCTGACCCCCTCTCTGTCACCCTTTCTCTCTGCTCTCTCTCCCTGCCCCCACTCTCTCTGCCCCCTCTCTGCCCCCCCACTCTCTGTCCCCCTCTCTCTGACCCCCTCTCTCTCCCCCACTCTGTACCCCTCTATCTGTCCCCCTCTCTCTGCCCCCCTCTCTGTCACCGTCTTTCTATTCCCCCTTCTCTCTGTTCCCCCTTTATCTGTTCCCCCTCTCTCTGTCCCCACTCTCTCTGCCCCCCTCTCTCTCTCTGCCCCCCTCTCTCTATCCCCTTCTCTCTGTCCCCCCTCTCTGTCCTCCTCTCTCTGTACCCCATCTCTCTGTTCCCCCCTCTCTCTGTTCCCCCTCTCTCTGTCCCCCCCTCTCTGACCCCCTCTATCTCCCCCACTCTCTGTCCCCCGCTCTCTGTTGCCCTCTCTCTGACCCCCACTCTCTCTGTCCCCTCTATCTCTCCTGCTCCCTGTCCCCCCTCTCTCTGTTACCCTCTCTCGCTGTCGCCCTCTCTCTGTCGCCCTCTCTCTGACCCCCTCTCTCACACCCGCCTCTACCTGTACCACCTCACTGACCACCTCTCTCGCTGTCGTCCCTCTTTCTGTCGCCGTCTCTCTGTCCCCCCCTCTCTCTGTCCCCCTCTCTCTCTATCCCCCTCTCTCTCTCCCCTCTCTCTCTGTCCCCCTCTCTCTGTCCCCTCTCTCTCTCCCCCGCTCTCTGACCCCCTCTCTGTTGCCCTCTCTCTCTCTCTGTCCCCCTCTCTCTATCCCCTTCTCACTGTCCCCTCTCTCCCGCGCTCTGTCCCCCTCTCTCTGTCCCCCTCTCTCTGTCCCCCTCTCTCTGTCCTCCTCTCACTGTACCCCCTCTCTCTGTTCCGCCCTCTCTCTGTTCCCCCTCTCTCTGTTCCCCCCTCTTTCTGCCCCCCGACCCCTCTCTCTGTCCCCCTCTCTCTCTCTGTCCCCCTCTCTCTGTCTCCCTCTCTGTGCCCACCCTCTCTGTCACCGTCACTCTATCCCCCTTCTCTCTGTTTCCCCTTTCTCTGTTTCCCCTCTCTCTGTCCCCGTCTCTCTGTCCCCCTCTCTCTCTGTCCCCCTCTCTCTCTGCCCCTCTCACTCTGACCCCCTCTCTCTCTGTCCCTCTCTCTCGGTACCCTCTCTTTCTGCTCCCCTCTCTCTCTGTACCCTCTCTCGGTCCCCCTCTCTCTCTGTACCCTCTCTCTCTGTCCCCCTCTCTCTTTGTCCTGCTCTCTCTGTTCCACCCCTCTCTGTCGCCCTCTCTCTGACCCCCCTCTCTCTGTCCCACTCTCTCTGTCCCCCCCTCTCTCTCTGTCCCCCTCTTTCTCTCTGTCTCTCTCTCCCCCCCTCTCTCTCTGTCTCTCTCTCTCGACACCTCTCTCTCTCTGTCCCCTCTCTCTCTGTCCCCTCTCTTACTGCCCCCTCTCTCTATCCCCCTCTCACAGTCCCCTCTCTCCCGCTCTCTGACCACCTCTCTGTCACCCCCTCTCTCTGCCCCCTCTCTCTCTGCCCCCCTCTCTCTGTCCCCCTCTCTCTGTCCCCTCTCTCTCCCCCGCTCCCTGACCCCCTCTCTGTTGCCCTCTTTCTGCCCCCTATCTCTCTGCCCCCCTCTCTGTCCCCCCTCTCTCTGTCCCCCTCTCTCTCTCTGTCCCCCTCTCTCTATCTCCTTCTCTCTGTCCCCCTCTCTCTGTCCTCCTCTCTCTGTCCCCTCTCTCTCCCCCGCTCCCTGACCCCCTCTCTGTTGCCCTCTTTCTGCCCCCTATCTCTCTGCCCCCCTCTCTGTCCCCCTCTCTCTGTCCCCCTCTCTCTGTACCCCCTCTCTCTGTTCCCCTCTCTCTCTGTTCCCCCCTCTCTCTGTTCCCCCTCTCTCTGCCTCCGCTCTATCTGCCCCCCTCTCTCTGCCCCCCTCTCTCTGTTCCCCCCTCTCTGTCCCCCCTCTCTCTGCCCCACCCCTCTGTCCCCCCTCTCTCTGTCCCCCCTCTCTCTGTTCCCCCTCTCTCTGTCCCCCCTCTCTCTGACCCCCCTCTCTGTCCCCCTCTCTCTGTGTACTCTCTATCTTCCCGCTCTCTGACCCCCTCTCTGTCGCCCGCGCTCTCTGTCGCCCCTCTCTCTGTCGCCGTCTCTCTGTCCCCCTCTCTCTGCCCCCTCCCTCTCTCTGCCCCCTCTCTCTGCCCCCCCTCTATCTCTGCCCCCCATCTCTCTGCTCCCTCTCTCTCTGTCGCCCTCTCTCTGTCCCCATCTCTCTGTCCCCTCTCTCTCCCCCACTCTCTGACCCCCTCTCTGTCGCCCACTCTCTGCCCCCTCTCTCTCTGCCCCCCTCTCGGTCCCCCTCTCTCTGTCCCCCTCTCTCTCTCCATCACCCACTCTCTCCATCCACCCACTCTCTGTCCCCCTCTCTCTCTGCCCCCCTCTCTCTCTGCCCCCCTCTCGGTCCCCCTCTCTCTCTGTCCCCCCCTCTCTCTCTATCCCCCACTCTCTCCATCCGCCCACTGTCTGTCCCCCTCTCTCTGACCCCCCCTCTCTCCCCCACACTGTACTCCTCTCTCTCTCTCCCTCTGCCCCTTCTCTCTGTCACCGTCTCTCTATGCCCCCTTCTCTCTGTCCCACGTTTCTCTGTTCCCACTCTCTTTGCCCCCTCTCTCTATCCCCCCTCTTTCTGTCCCACTCTCTCTGACCCCTTCTCTCTCTGTCCTCCTCTTTCTCTGTCCCCCTCTCTCTCACTGACCCCCTCTCTCTCTGACCCCCTCTATCTGCCCCACTCTCTGTCCCCCTCTCTCTCTGTCGCCGTCTCTCTGTCCCCCTGTCTCTCTGTCCCCTCTCTCTCTGTCCCCCTCTATCTGTCCCCTCTCTCTCCCACCCTCTGTGACCCCCTCTCTCCCCCGCTCTCTGACCCCCTCTCTCTTTTTCCCTCACTCTGTTCTCCTCTCTCTGTCCCCCTCTCTCTGTCCCCCTCACTCCTGTCCCTCTCACTCTGTCCCCTCTCTCTCTCCCCCGCTCTTTGACTCCCTCTCTGTCGCCCTCTCTCTCTGCCCCCTCTCTCTCTGCCCCCCTCTCTCTGTCCCCCTCTCTCTATCCCCCTCTCACTGCCCCCTCTCTCTCTCCCGCTCTCTGACCCCCTCTCTGTCACCCTTTCTCTCTGCCCCCTCTCTCTCTGCCCCCACTCTCTCTGCCCACCCCGACTCTCTGTCCACCTCTCTCTGACCCCCTCTCTCTCCCCCACTCTGTACCCCTCTCTCTGTCTCCCTCTCTCTGCCCCCCTCTCTGTCACTGTCTTTCTATCCCCTCTTCTCTCAGTTCCCCCTTTCTCTGTTCCCCCTCTCTCTGCCCCCCTCTCTCTCTGACCCCCTCTATATCCCCCACTCTCTGTCCCCCGCTCTCTGACCCCCACACTCTCTGTCCCCGTCTCTCTCTCTGACCCCCTCTCTCTCTGACCCCCTCTATCTCCCCCGCTCCCTCTCCCCCCTCTCTCTGTTGCCCTCTCTCTGCCTCCCCCTCTCTGCCACCGTCTCTCTATCCCCCCTTCTCTCTGTTCCTCCTTTATCTGTTCCCCCTCTCTCTGTCCACCTCTCTCTGTCCCCCTCTCTCTGTCCCCCTCTCTCTGTTGCCTCTTTCTTCCCCCTCTCTCTCTGTCCCCCTCTCTCTCTGCCCCCCTCTGCCCCCACTCTCTCTGCCCCTCTCTCTCTCTGTCCCCCACTCTCTCTGTTCCCCCCTGCCCTCCTCTCTCTCTCTGCCCCTCTCTCTCTGTCCCCCTCTCTCTCTCTGTCCCCCTCTCTCTCTGCCCCTCTCTCTCTGACCCCCTCTGTCTCTGACCCTCTCTCTCTGCCCCCCTCTCTCTCAGTACCCTCTCTTTCTGTCCTCCTCTCTCTCTGTACCCTCTCTCTGTCCCCCTCTCTCTCTGTACCCTCTCTCTCTATCCCCCCCTCTCTTTGTCCGGCTCTCTCTGTTCCACCCCTCTCTGTCACCCTCTCTCTGACCCCCCTCTCTCTGTCCCACACTCTCTGTCCCCCTCTCTCTCTCTGTCCCCTCTCTCTCTGTCCCCTCTCTCTCTGTCTCCCCTCTCTCTGTCTCCCCTCTCTCTGTCTCCCTCGCTCTCTGTCTCCCCCACTCTGTCCCCCTCTCTCTGTCACCCTCTTTCTGCCCCCTCTCTGTCCCCCTCACTCTCTGTCCCCCTCTCTCTGCCCCCCTCTATCTACTCCACTCTCTGTCCCTCTCTGTCTGTCGCCCTCTCTCTGACCCCCTCTCTCTACCAACCGCCTCTCTCTCTCTCCCCCGCTCTCTGCCCCTCTCTCTGTTGCCCTCTTTCTGTTCCCCTCTTTCTGACCCCGTCTCTCTCCCACCTGCCTCTCCCTCTGCCCCGCTATCTTCCCCCTCTCTCTGTCCCCCTCTGTCTCCTACCCGCCTCTCTCTATCCCCCTCTTTGTCTCACTCTCTCTCTGTACCCCTCTCTCTGTTCCCTCTCTCTGCCAACCGCCTCTCTCTGACCCCTCTCTCTCCCACCCGCCTCTCTCTCTGTCCCCCTCTTTCTCTCCGCCTCTCTCTCTGTACCCCTCTCTCTGCCCCCCTCTCTCTGTTCCCCTTTCTCTCTGGCCCCCTCTCTGTAACACTCTCTCTGCCCCCTTCTCTCTGCCCCCCCTCTCTGTCCCCCTCTCTCTCTGTCCCCCTCTCTCTCTCTGTCCCCCACTCACTCCATCCCCCCACTCTCTGTCCCCCTCTCTCCCCCGACTCTGTACCCCTCTCTGTCCCCCACTCTCTGTCCCGCTGTCTCTGTCCCCTCTATCTCCCCCTCTCTCTGTCCTCCTCTCTCTGTCCCCTATCTCTCTCCCCCACTCTCTGACCCCCTCTCTGTTACCCTCTCTCTGCCCCCTTCTCTCTGCCCCCCTCTCTGTCCCCCTCTCTCTCTGTCCCCCACTCTTTCCATCCCCACACTCTCTGTCCCCCTCTCTCTGACTCCCTCTCTCCCCCCCCACTCTGTACCCTCTCTGTCCCCCACTCTCTGCCCCCCTCTCTCTGTCCCCTCTATCATCCCCCTCTCTGTCCCCCTCTCTCTGTCCCCTCTATCTCACCCTCTCTCTCTGTCCCCCTCTCCCTGTCCCCTCTCTCTCTCCCCCCCACTGTCTGACCCCCACTCTGTCGCCCTCTCTCTGCCCCCTCTCTCTGTCCCCCTCTCTCTGTCCCCCACTCTCTCCATCCCCCCACTATCTGTCCCCCTCTCTCTGACCCCCTCTCTCTCTCCCACTCTGTACCCCTCTCTCTGTCCCCTTCCCTCTGTCCCCTTCTCTCTGTCCCCTTCTCTCTGTCCCCTTCTCTCTGTCCCCTCTCTCTGTCCCCTCTCTCTCTGTCTCCCCTCTCTCTGTCTCCCCTCTCTCTGTCTCCCTTGCTCTCTGTCTCCCCCACTCTGTCCCCCTCTCTCTGTCACCCTCTTTCTGCCCCCTCTCTGTCCCCCTCACTCTCTGTCCCCCTCTCTCTGCCCCCCTCTATCTACTCCACTCTCTGTCCCTCTCTGTCTGTCGCCCTCTCTCTGACCCCCTCTCTCTACCAACCGCCTCTCTCTCTCTCCCCCGCTCTCTGCCCCCTCTCTCTGTTGCCCTCTTTCTGTTCCCCTCTTTCTGACCCCGTCTCTCTCCCACCTGCCTCTCCCTCTGCCCCGCTATCTTCCCCCTCTCTCTGTCCCCCTCTGTCTCCTACCCGCCTCTCTCTATCCCCCTCTTTGTCTCACTCTCTCTCTGTACCCCTCTCTCTGTTCCCTCTCTCTGCCATCCGCCTCTCTCTGACCCCTCTCTCTCCCACCCGCCTCTCTCTCTGTCCCCCTCTTTCTCTCCGCCTCTCTCTCTGTACCCCTCTCTCTGCCCCCCTCTCTCTGTTCCCCTTTCTCTCTGGCCCCCTCTCTGTAACACTCTCTCTGCCCCCTTCTCTCTGCCCCCCCTCTCTGTCCCCCTCTCTCTCTGTCCCCCTCTCTCTCTCTGTCCCCCACTCACTCCATCCCCCCACTCTCTGTCCCCCTCTCTCCCCCGACTCTGTACCCCTCTCTGTCCCCCACTCTCTGTCCCGCTGTCTCTGTCCCCTCTATCTCCCCCTCTCTCTGTCCTCCTCTCTCTGTCCCCTATCTCTCTCCCCCACTCTCTGACCCCCTCTCTGTTACCCTCTCTCTGCCCCCTTCTCTCTGCCCCCCTCTCTGTCCCCCTCTCTCTCTGTCCCCCACTCTTTCCATCCCCACACTCTCTGTCCCCCTCTCTCTGACTCCCTCTCTCCCCCCCCACTCTGTACCCTCTCTGTCCCCCACTCTCTGCCCCCCTCTCTCTGTCCCCTCTATCATCCCCCTCTCTGTCCCCCTCTCTCTGTCCCCTCTATCTCACCCTCTCTCTCTGTCCCCCTCTCCCTGTCCCCTCTCTCTCTCCCCCCCACTGTCCGACCCCCACTCTGTCGCCCTCTCTCTGCCCCCTCTCTCTGTCCCCCTCTCTCTGTCCCCCACTCTCTCCATCCCCCCACTATCTGTCCCCCTCTCTCTGACCCCCTCTCTCTCTCCCACTCTGTACCCCTCTCTCTGTCCCCTTCTCTCTGTCCCCTTCTCTCTGTCCCCTTCTCTCTGTCCCCTCTCTCTGTCCCCTCTCTCTCTCTCCCCCACTCTCTCTGTCCCCCTCTCTCTGTCCCGTCGATCTCTCCCTCGCTCTCTGCCCCCCTCTGTCGCCCTCTCTCTGCCACCTCTCTCTCTGCCCCCGCTCTCTCTGTCCCCCCTCTCTCTCTGTCCCCCACTCTCTCCATCCCCCACTCTCTGTCCCCCTCTCTCTGACCCCCCTCTCTCCCCCCCACTCTGTACCCCTCTCTCTGTCTCCCTCTCTCTGTCTCCCTCTATATTCCCCTCTCTCTGTGCCCCTCTCTCTGTCACCCTCCCTCTGCCCCTTCACCCTCCCACCCGCCTCTCTCTTTCGCCCATCTCACTGTCCCCCTCTCTCTCTGTCCCTCTCTATCTTCCCCACACTCTGCCCCCCTCTCTCTCTGCCCGCCTCTGTCTCTGTCCCCCTCTCTCTCTGTCACCCTCTCTTTGTCGCCATCTCTCTCTCCCCCTCTCTCTCTGCCCCCCTCTCTCTCTGACCCCCTCTCTGCCTGACTCCCCTCTATCTCCCCCACTCTCGGTGTCCCTCTCTCTGTCCCCCTCTCTCTGACACCCTCTATCTCCCCCACTCTCTGTGCCCCTCTCTCTCTGACCCCCTCTCTCCCTGACCCTCCTCTATCTCCCCCACTCTCGGTGTCCCTCTCTCTGTCCCCCTCTCTCTGACACCCTCTATCTCCCCCACTCTCTGTGCCCCTCTCTCTGTCGCCCTTTCTATCTCCCCCCTTTCTCTGTCCACCCTCTCTCTGTCCCCCTCTCTCTGTCCCCCATCTCTCTGACCCCTCTCTCATTATGTCCTCCCCATTTCTCGCTCTCCCTCCCTCACCTTATCTCTCCCTTCGCTCTCTCTCTCCCTCTGTCTCTCCCTGCTCCTTCGCTCTCTCCATCTTCTCTCACTCTTGATCCCCCTCCCTCGGAGTCTCTCTCTCTCCCCACCTCCCTCCGTTTCTCTCTGACTCAATCTCTCTCCCTCCTGTCCTGCCCTTCCTCTCTCTCTGATACACTCTGTCTCCCTGGTACTTCCCTCTCCCTCTGACCTAGAGACTGGGTGTTTGTGGTGAGGCTGCGCGTGGGGGGTGGGGGTGAGATGATTGAGAGATGTGGGAAGTGGGGAAATTGGGGTAGAGACGGAATTGCGGGAGGGAGACATAGACGGCAGGAGCGAGAGAGTGAGGGTGAGGGGGAGAGAGAAGAATGGAGGCAGGTGGAGAAACTCATGTTGGGGTGTGAGAGAGAGAGAGGGAGAGTGAGGCAGAAAGAATAGTGGAGGCAGGTGGAGAAACCGGGGTTGGGGTGGGGTGTCTGAGAAGGGACCAGAGAGAGTGAAAGGGAGAGGAGGTGAGAGAGACGCAGTGTGCAGAGAGAGAGAGAGGGAGAGAATTGAGGAGGAAGAGTGGGGGAGAGGAAATGGGGCGGCCAGGTTGGAGTGGGGTGGTCAGAGGGAGTTAAACCCAGCTCCTGAGTTCAGGGCGCGGTGCCCTCCCCTTCCCTGAGGACCAGGACTTGGGGCTGAGTCTGTCTCTCTCCAGCTCAGCTTCTCCAACACAAAGACACACACCAACATCGGTCACTCTGCTGCTCGGCACGCTTTAATCAACATTTTTATTGTTTACAAATGGAAGTGATGGATACAGTCAGTGGGATGGTGCCTTTTCTCACCGGCCCCTGAGTTGTGAGAAACGTTGAAATGTTTCCCTGTAACCCCCTTGTGGGATAAGGATGGGCAAACCAGTGCTCCCCTCAGTCTGTTACCATAGCGACAGGCTGCTCTATCGCTGAAACACTGAACTGAAATGAGAAAATCCCGGATGGATTGATTAATGCGGGAATTTGATGGATGGATGTATTTGGGTGAAGGGATATTTCAGCACATTCTTCAGCTGCTGCCTGAACTTAGTCTGGGTCACGGCATAAATCGCGGTGTTTGTGCAGCAACTGAGGAGCTGCAGCATGAAGCCCAATTCCAGCACAAAGTAATCGAGATACACAGACCGATACCCAAACTCCCACATCCGACTCCATATAGAATACAGCATTAACATTGACCATAACAGGATGAAATTGGCCGAGATGACAAACAGTAAAATGATGGATTTTTTTCGGTTTCTCATTTCAGTGTCAGACTGAGCGTCCCCATTGGTGTGAGCGCGGAGTCTCCTGCGGGCTCTGCTGGTCACTGCAATGTGTCTGACGGTGAGAACATTGAGCAGCAGAATCAGGAGAAATGGGACACCCGGGGTTAGAATGTGGTGGAGGAACTCGATTGTGGCCCAGACACTGGAGAATACAACAGCGTCTGTTACATCACAAAACCAGGGATTGTTCCCCAGCCAATACTGAGCCGAGAGCATAAAATACCAGGAAATGTTCTTTAAACAGCTCAGCACAGTCACTGCTCCCAGAACCACAGCCGCCGTCTTCTCACTGCAATATTTACTTTTCAGCTTCTGGCAACAAATGGCCACAAACCGATCAAAGGTGAAAGTGACGGTGAACCAGACAGAGCAGTCAGTGGCTGCATAAAGCAGGACGGCGTGTATATTACACACGGGGACGGAGACCCTCAGGAAATAAAACTGTTCCCGATAAACAATGGGAATGTGTCTCAGGATCAGGTCGAGGATAATGACCAGGAGATCCGCCGCTGCCATGGCCCCCAGGTAACGTTTGACACATGGAGACAATCCACAATCTTTATAAAGCAGGACGTAGATGGTCACGACGTTAACTGTGAGGAAGGAAAACAAACCCATTATCCATCAGCCTGGAGGCAAAGGGACCCGTTTGATCGGGGACCCAGTGAGATTTTCAAATGTGTCCCTGTATTCAGGGATTTATTAAAATAATTGGAGCTGGAATAACAAATGGGAAGGTCGGAATTACTGACAAAAATGGCAGTTACAGAATGTCGGGGACAGAACGTTCCGGGGAATGTCAGTTACAGAATGTGAGGGACAGAACGTTCCGGGGAATGTCAGTTATAGAATGTTGGGGACAGAACGTTCCGGGGACTGTCAGTTACAGAATGTCAGGGACAGAACGTTCCGGGGACTGTCAGTTATAGAATGTTGGGGACAGAACGTTCCGGGGAATGTCAGTTATAGAATGTTGGGGACAGAACGTTCCGGGGACTGCCAGTTATAGAATGTTGGGGACAGAACGTTCCGGGGAATGTCAGTTATAGAATGTTGGGGACAGAACGTTCCGGGGAATGTCAGTTTTAGAATGTTGGGGACAGAACGTTCCGGGGAATGTCAGTTATAGAATGTTGGGGACAGAACGTTCCGGGGAATGTCAGTTATAGAATGTTGGGGACAGAACGTTCCGGGGAATGTCAGTTATAGAATGTTGGGGACAGAACGTTCCGGGGACTGTCAGTTACAGAATGTCAGGGACAGAACGTTCCGGGGACTGTCAGTTATAGAATGTTGGGGACAGAACGTTCCGGGGAATGTCAGTTATAGAATGTTGGGGACAGAACGTTCCGGGGAATGTCAGTTATAGAATGTTGGGGACAGAACGTTCCGGGGACTGCCAGTTATAGAATGTTGGGGACAGAACGTTCCGGGGAATGTCAGTTATAGAATGTTGGGGACAAAACGTTCCGGGGAATGTCAGTTATAGAATGTTGGGGACAGAACGTTCCGGGGAATGTCAGTTATAGAATGTTGGGGACAGAACGTTCCGGGGAATGTCAGTTATAGAATGTTGGGGACAGAACGTTCCAGGGAATGTCAGTTATAGAATGTTGGGGACAGAACATTCCGGGTAGTGTCAGTTATAGAATGTTGGGGACAGAACGTTCCGGGACTGTCAGTTATAGAATGTTGGGGACAGAACGTTCCGGGGAATGTCAGTTATAGAATGTTGGGGACAGAACGTTCCGGGGAATGTCAGTTATAGAATGTTGGGGACAGAACGTTCTGGGGAATGTCAGTTATAGAATGTTGGGGACAGAACGTTCCAGAATCTCCTTGACCTGTCCATCACCTTTCCCCTCTATCATCCTCACCAGCATGATGTACTGTGCACAGGCTACATTTCTGTCCAGCACTGGGAGCTGTGCAGACCACATCAGGGCACTAATGTGTGAACCTGGAACAAATATCCATCCAGTACGGGGAGCTACACAAACCACTTCAGTGCATGATCTATAAACCTCAACCAGATAGTCTGACCAGCACAGCGAACTATGCAGTGATCACCTGTGAATTAATCTGTAACCCAGGAGCAGTTACCCTCCCAGCATGTAGGACTGTGTACCCCACCCCAGTGCATTGATCTGTAAACCAGGAGCAGTTACCCTCCCAGCATGTTGGACTGTGTACCCCACACCAGTGCATTTCTCAGTAATACTGTGTTAGATCCCTGCCCAGTGTGGGGAAACTTGCAGCCCGTGCTGGGAGTGACAGGATGTGCAGCCCCCATTCATTTACAACTCCTTATCTCCAGTGTGCCCTGACAAGGGTGTGCTGCGGGTGTGAAGATCACTGCCAGAGAGAGATGGCGGGGGAATCAGTTTAAATCTCACCACATGGGAGGGGTTTGGGGAATAGACAGAGAGGGGGAGACTGAGAGACAGTGTCATGGAAGGATGTGTTCCCAGGTTTCAGAATTCTGAAAGGTAGACACTTCGATAGCATACTGTAACATGAACCTGTCTTCCCAGGAAAGATGGGGAAAAGGGATATTGGTGTGAGGCCAGATGAGCATTTGTTCTAGAACATAGAACATAGAACATAGAAGAATACAGCGCAGTACAGGCCCTTGGGCCCTCGATGTTGCGCCGATCCAAGCCCACCTAAACTACACTAACCCACTATCCTCCATATACCTATCCAATGCCCTCTTAAATGCCCATAAAGAGGGAGAGTCCACCACTGTTACTGGCAGGGCATTCCATGAACTAACGACTCGCTGAGTGAAGAACCTACCCCTAACATCAGTCCTATATCTACCCCCCCTTAATTTAAAGCTATGCCCCCTTGTCATACCCGACTCAATACGCGGGAAAAGGTTCATACTGTCGACCCTATCTAACCCCCTAATCATCTTGTACACCTCAATCAAGTCACCCCTAAACCTTCTTTTCTCTAGTGAAAACAGCCCCAAGTGCCTCAGTCTTTCCTCATACGATTTTCCTTTCATACCAGGCAACATCCTGGTAAACCTCCTCTGCACCCGTTCCAATGCCTCCACATCCTTCCTATAGTATGGCGACCAAAACTGCACACAATATTCCAGATGCGGCCGTACCAGAGTCTTATACAACTGCATCATGACCTCAGGACTCCGGAACTCAATTCCTCTACCAATAAAAGCCAGTACGCCATATGCCTTCCTCACCGCACTATTTACCTGGGTGGCAACTTTCAGAGATCTGTGTACATGGACACCAAGATCCCTCTGCTCATCCACACTACCAAGTATCCGACCATTAGCCCAGTACCCCATCTTTTTGTTATTCTTCCCAAAGTGAATCACCTCGCACTTAGCTACATTGAATTTCATCTGCCACCTTTCTGCCCAGCTCTGCAGCTTCTCTATATCCTGCTGTAACCTGCCACATGCTTCCTCACTGTCAACAACTCCTCCGACTTTCGTGTCATCCGCAAACTTGCTCACCCAACCTTCTAACCCCTCTTCCAGGTCATTTATAAAAATGACAAACAGCAATGGTCCCAAAACAGATCCTTGCGGAACACCGCTAGTGACGGCACTCCATGAAGAAACTTTGCCATCAACTACTACCCTCTGTCTTCTTCCATCCAGCCAATTCCTAATCCAAACCTCCAACTCACCCTCAATGCCATATCTCCGTATTTTCTGCAGTAGCCTACCATGGGGAACCTTATCGAACGCCTTACTAAAATCCATATATACCACATCTACCGCTTTCCCCTCATCAACCTCCTTCGTCACCTTTTCAAAGAATTCAATAAGGTTTGTGAGGCACGACTTGCCCTTCACAAAACCATGCTGACTATCCTTGATCACATTATTCCTATCTAGATGTGCATAAATCCTATCCCTTACAATTCTCTCTAAGACTTTGCCCACAACAGAAGTGAGACTCACCGGCCTATAGTTACTAGGGCTATCCCTACTCCCCTTTTTGAACAAGGGAACCACATTTGCTATCCTCCAGTCTTCTGGGACTACTCCTGTAGACAAAGAGGACATAAAAATCAAGGCCAATGGCTCTGCAATCTCCTCCCTTGCTTCCCAGAGAATCCTAGGATAAATGCCATCAGGCCCAGGGGACTTATCTATTTTCACCTTTTCCAGGATTTCCAACACCTCTTCTCTACATACCTCAAAGCCATCCATTCTACTTATTTGTGCCTCAGTATTCTCATCGACAACAATGCCCTGTTCCTGAGTGAATACTGAAGAAAAGTATTCATTCAGTGTCTCCCCAATCTCTTCCGCCTCCACACGCAACTTCCCCCTACTATCCTTGACTGGACCTATTCCTACCCTAGTCATTCTTTTATTCCTAACATACCTATAGAAAGCCTTAGGGTTTTCCCTAATCCTATCTACTAAGGACCTTTCGTGTCCCCTCCTTGCTGCTTTTAGCTCTCTCTTCAGGTCCTTCCTGGCTACCCTATAACTCTCAATCGCCCCAATTGAACCTTCACGTCTCATCTTGAGATAGGCCGCCCTCTTCCATTTAACAAGGGATTCCAATTCCTTATTAAACCACGGCTCCCTCGCACGACCCTTTCCTACCTGCCTGACAGGTACATAATTATCAAGGACACTCAATAGTTGCCCCTTGAACAAGTTCCACATATCATTTACACTCTTGCCTTGGAGTCTACTTTTCCAAGCCACACATCCTAAGTCATGCCTCACCGCATCATAATTTCCCTTACCCCAGCTATAATTCTTGCCCTGTAGTACACACTTATCCCTCTCCATCACGAGTGTAAAAATCACCGAATTATGGTCACTATCCCCAAAGTGCTCACCTACCTCTAATTCTAACACCTGGCCTGGTTCGTTACCCAGAACCAAATCCAGTATGGCCTCACCTCTTGTTGGCCTGTCTACATATTGTGTCAGGAAACTCTCCTGCACACATTGAACAAACACTGACCCATCTAACGAACTTGAGCTATAGCTTTCCCAATCAATATCAGGAAAGTTAAAGTCCCCCATAACAACCACCCTATTACTGTCACTCATCTCCTGAATCACCTTCCCAATCCTTTCTTCAATGATTCTAGGACTATTAGGAGGCCTGTAAAAGACTCCCAACAGGGTGACCTCACCTTTCCTATTCCTAACCTCAGCCCAAACTACCTCAGATGGCAAGTCCTCATCCATCGTCCTTTCCACCGCTGTAATACTGTCTTTGACAAGCAATGCCACACCTCCCCCTCTTTTACCCCCACCTCTAAACCTACTAAAACATTTAAATCCCGGAACCTGCAACAGCCAATCCTGTCCCTGTTCTAGCCATGTCTCCGTAATAGCCACAACATCGAAGTCCCAGGTACCAACCCACGCTGCAAGTTCACCTACCTTATTTCGTATACTTCTTGCATTGAAGTATACACACTTCAAACAACTTCCCTGTTTACAGGCACCCTCCTTGGAAATTGATGCCATGTTCCTCACCTCCCTACACTCCAGGCCCTGCACCCTGAAGCTACAATCTGGGTTCCCATGCCCCTGCCGAGTTAGTTTAAACCCCCCCCAAGAGCACTAGCAAACCTCCCCCCAAGGATACTGGTTCCCCTCAGGTTCAGGTGTAGACCATCCTGTTTATAGAGGTCCCACCGTCCCCAGAAAGAACCCCAGTTATCCAAAAACTGGAACCCCTCCCTCCTGCACCATCCCTGAAGCCACGCATTTAATTGTTCTCTCTCCCTATTCCTCGAATCTCTATCACGTGGCACGGGTAACAAACCAGAGACAACAACTCTGTTTGTTCTAACTCCAAGCTTCCAACCTAGCTCCCTGAAAGCCTGTCTAACATCCTCAGCACTCCTCCTACCTATGTCGTTGGTGCCAATGTGGACCACGACTTCGGGTTGCTCCCCCTCCCCCTCCAGGACCCGGAAAACACGATCAGAGACATCACGTACCCTTGCACCTGGGAGGCAACATACCAAACGTGAGTCTCTCTCGTTCCCACAAAACCGCCTATCTGTGCCACGAACTATCGAGTCCCCAATTACTACTGCTCTGCTCTTCTTCACCCTTCCCTTCTGAGTAACGGGGACAGGCTCCGTGCCAGAGACCTGAGCCCCGTTACTTACCCCTGGTAAGTCATCCCCCCCACAAGTATCCAAAACGGTATACTTGTTCTTGAGGGGAATGGCCGCAGGAGGTCCCTGCACTGGCTGCTTCCTCCCAGTCCCCCTCACTGTAACCCATCTATCTGCCATCTTTGGAGTTACTACTTCCCTATAACTCTGATCTATGACCCCCTCTGCCTCCCGAATGATCCGAAGTTCATCCAACTCCAGCTCCAGTTCCCTAACACGGTCTTGGAGGAGCTGGAGATGGGTGCACTTCCTGCAAGTGTAATCGGCAGGGACGTCGATGGCATCCCTCACCTCATACATGTTGCAGGAGGAACATTGCACTGCCTTCACTGCCATCCCTCTAAAGCTAACTGTTTAAACAAAAACTGTGTCTAAATAATACAAGCAAAATTCAGCACTTACCTGCTTGCCACAACAGATGTTATTAATAGGTTAGAGGAGGAGGGCGGGTGGGAGGCACTACCCGTGTAGTGCCTCGGGTTCCTCTCCTTCACGCTTTTAAAGGGGGAAAAAACAGGTAAGTAATTTTGAAAAAAACTCTTACCTTAGCTGTAGTCTCCCGGGTTCACCTCAACTCGGCCGCTGCTCCCACTCAAATGACCTTCTGCATCTTTGTGACTGGAATTGCTTTCAACCGAATCTATGACTCATTAGGCAGATTCTAACAATAATTTATCTTTGTTTGATTTTCCTTGAATGTGACAGAGGGATCGTCCACACAAGGCTGAGATAGTTTCCTGGTGCTATCGTATCGAACTCACCTCATTAACCACCCAGCCCACCCCATGGTGTCCCTCTCATTCAATACCAGCCCGATTTTCCCACCCATCATGGCGGGAGGTACTCACCATCGCCCGGATGCCCCTGGATATCCCGTGATCCCTGGCATGGGTGCCACCTTTAAAAGGCCAATGGGCACACGGTTGAGCTTTCTCAGTTCGGAGCTGTCCTGCAAAGTTTACCTCGAGCATGGCAGATCATGGGCAATTACACCGCGGTTTGTCGACAGGGGCACCGAAGTGCTGGTGGATGAGCTAGTACAGAATGAGACCATTCTCTTTCCAGAGGAGGCCACACCACCAGACCCACCGAGCATGGTCTGAGCTCACCACCCAGCTCAGTGCAGTTTCTGCGGTCTGAAGAAATGCCAAGCAATACAGGACAAGCTTCAATAACCTTCCCTGCTCTTTCAGGATAAGGGTCACCATATTCTCTCTGCTCCCTCACACTCACTGTATATCTGTTATAGCACCCACCCCGGAACAAGGCTCATGCTCCGCCACTCTCACTGCTGCATGCAGCACCTTCCCTACCACTTCCCTCCACTTTACCCCACTCCCCGACACTAATAATGCTGCATGCATACAACACCGTGGACTGACTCCCTCTGGACACCTCACCATGACACCGTCCCCCACCTACACCAGCACGAAGAGCAAGGCCACCCACCCCCACCCTCACTCCAGCCCTCCCTTTCTCCCATTCCAGGAGAAACAGCCCGATATCCGTTCCCTCACCCCCTCCCCACGCTATGTGGGGAGGACCCTGGTAGGAGTCGGAGAGGATCAGGACGCTTCGTGTGGAGATTCTGAAACATCCACATCCCACCGACCGAGTAAGGAGCAATGTTCAGTGAAGGTCAATTCTCATTTTAAACCCACTGGCAGCTCAGTTTCCCCCCGACACAACTTAGAAGCCATGGCCCTGATGCCATCCCCCTTTTGTGACGAGCTGGTACAAATGGTATCCCCACGGTCTCGTTGGGCAGGAGGGTGGGCTCACAACACATACCAGCCCATCACATACCAGTCACCACCACCTCCCAGGAAGGGAGCACGGAGACTCCCTCCTACACCTCCCCCTGTAAACAACTCAGAAACTGAAACTAATCTGATAGTTACTGCTCTCCCCAAGTGTCCTGATATCTTCAATAATCTGTGCTCATATACACCCAGGACTCTCTGCTCCTGCAGCCCCTATTTAACGGTACGGCCTGTTTTATATTGTCTTTCATTGTCTTTCCTACCAATGTGCATCACCTCACACTGCTCTGCACTGATCCCCAGCTGTCATACACCTGAACACGACACCAACGTGTGATTGTATTGTTAGAGTTCCACACTGTCCTCCATAGACTTCAGAGTTATTCCAGGTTTGGTGCCATCTACAAACACTGAGATTGTTATAGCGTCACAGTTCCCATGCAACGGCTGAAATTCTGCGACACTCACGAGTGTGAGCAAGTGAAGTACAGCTATATTCCCACGGACAGAGTCGAATAATGCCATGCTGTCAATGGAGCAACAGAAGTCCTGATACAAACCAGACGGAGTGAATGAAATATTGACAAACCACAGAGAAGAGAATTCCAGATTGGCTCCAAGTTTCTGTATTGACATCAGGGTATTAATGTCATGCAGTTGAAAGTGTGTATGTACCTTTAAGAGAGAGGGAAAGCTGTTCTGAAGTGAGAGCTTCCAAGCACCTGTGATATGAGAGGATGGCAGGCCCAAAGTGTGAAGGACTACTGAAAATATGTCACATTTGGCTGTGGAATAGATCCCTGAGATGGTTGCTCCTTGGACAACAAATCGAATTTTACCAATCAGTTTAAATTATGCCCCAGGATACTAAAACCAAATCAAGTGTGAATGTATTGGTTTTCGGAAGTTGAACCAATGAGATGATCCGATGTTAAAAATGATCATATTAAAAATGCAGACATTTAGAAAATTGCAGACAGAGTAAATGCCATCAGCACAGATCCAAGAGATTAGGAAACGCTCTCTATCAAAGGTACCTTTTCATATGGAACATATTCGCAGTAAAAAGAAAGAAGATGACCCAGGGAGATCTACAGCCGCAAGAAGACACACAAGCAACAGCTGCTGTGTGATTTTGAAATTAAATGAGTGCAATTTTAATAAGTGTCTTATTGAAACAGTATATCATTATAGAGTTGGAATGGGGTAATAAGCAGTTAAGAGAAAGGGGGTCTCAGAATTTAGAATGCTTGATGTAAAATGTTCACTTTCAGAGTTAAAAAATAAATTGATGTTATTATGTAAACAGTGAAATTTGGCAGTTCTCTGTCACTCATATTTTAACAGTTTACAAGGCAAATTGAGCATTTCTTTATGTTTAGTTTAAGTTACCAGATGAGCTTCACGCCGCGCCCTGACAATTCCCGTGTGTGAGTATCTGTGTGTCTCTGTGTGGGGCAGGTCTGGCAGTCGCTGTGGTGCTTAAAGTAATGCAATGCCACCCTCTGCTGGTCTCCACACACCACTGCACAGGCATTGGCAGAGGTTGAAAACCAGTAGGGATTCATTCAGAGGTGGGGAGGGAGAGGGCAGCTGCTCACAGCACCATCCAAACTGATGACTTATCCATGTACTGATCTAAATGTCCTTTAAACATTGTAACTGTCCCTGCTTTCACCACTTGCTCTGGGAGTTCATTCCATACATAAGCCAGATTCTGTCTAAAAGAATTACTTCTCATGACTTCTGTAAATATTTTTCCTCACACCTTAAAATATCCCTCAGTTTTGAATCCCCAACTCTAGGGAAAAGACATCAGCCCTTCAGCTTATCTGTACCCCTCATAATTTTAGAAACCTCTGTAAAGTTATCCCTTAATCTCATACTCTCCAGTGAAAAGAGTCTACCCAGCCTCTCCTTATAGCTCATTCCCTCCTTTCCCAACAACATCCAGGTTAATGTCTGCTCAATCCTCTCCAGCTTAATAATATCAGGGTCACTAATATCAAAGAGAATAGTCAAGGTATTTTCTAAGGGCAGGGGATACCAAAACTAGACAGTACAGGTTTAAGGTGAGAAGGGAAACATTTAAAAGCGATCTAAGGGGCAGCTTTTTCACCCAGAGGGTGGTGTGCCTATGGAATGAGCGGGCAGGATGACCAGACTGGACACAGCATTCCAGAAGAGGTCTCACCAATGTCCTGTACAACCACAACATGACGTCCCAATTCCAATACTCAAAGGTCTGGCCAATAAAGACAAGTGTGTTAAACACCTCCTTAACCACACTATCGGTATGAGCTGCAAATTTTAAAGAATTATACCTGACGGCCTAGGTCTCTGTTCTCCAACACTGCCAGAGGCCCTGCTTTTAATTGTATAGGTCCTGCTGTTGTTTGATTTACCAAATCCAATACCTCGCATTAGTCCAAACTAAACTCCATCTGCCACCCCTCAGCCCAGTGTGTGATATTACCACCTCCTCATTCTCCCCCTTTAAAATATCCTCCCCGTCTCCAGGAGGCCTGCACACTCCGGCCTTGAGTTTCACAAAGACCCTGAGCTTGGGTTGCCTTGTGTGTTTTGGGGGAGGGGGGACAGATTGCTGACACTGTCAATGGGGAGGAGAGGCTGGACAGTAATCAGCGATCTGGTGTCATTTCATTGTTTTAGGAAGAGGGCAGTCGCACGTTAGAGGTGGGTAATAGTGATCGGTGTTTTGGGACCAGAAATTATGCTTTTTCGTTGTCTGTGGTGTTCAGTGATAAAAATCTATTCGAGACCCTTCATTGGGCAGACTGTGACTGCAGGATGTCTTTCCTTAATATTGTAGATTACAGATAATAGCGATTGAAGACGTTCATAGTTAATTTCGATGGCACAGCACGTGCACTCAATATCCTACAGTTGAGACAAATATCTTGCATTTGTTTAACAATACAAAGTGTTTTGTGTAGTTCCGTAATGGTAACCTGATTATAATAAATCCACACTTAGCTGAAAGCTGGCACTTAAAATATGACCCATGTCTGGGTATGGTAGTATAGTGGGTAATGTCCCTGGCTCCGAACCAGAACTCTGGATTTGATTTTAATTCCTGAACTCGCGTGGTAGTGTTCCTAGCTCTGGACTGGTAGGACTGGATTCAAGTCCTACCTGTTGCAGAGGTATGTCACAGCATGTCAGAACAGGCTGCTGAACAAACACACAGGAGAATAATGTTACAGCTTTATGGGAATTGCCCAGTGATGCTAGTGTCCCTACCTCCGGGCACAAAGGTCTCGGTGTAAATCCCACAGAAGTGTCTCATGATACATCTGAACAAACTGATCAAACTAGTTGTAGAATTGTGACTTGATGGAGAAAGAAGTGTCAGAATTGAATTTCAGAATTTAGGCCCGGAATGACTGAAAGCACAGCTATTCGTGTTGATTGGAGTCACATCTTGCAGCAGTAGAGGTTTATAAAATCAGAATGGGTCATGGATAGGATGAGTAGTTAGGGTTTTCCCCCAGGTTAGGGGCATTCAAAACTAGAGGGCATTGGATGAAAGTGAGAGGGGAAAGGTTTTGAAGAGGCCTAAAAGGAACCTTTTCACGCGGAGGGTGGTGTGTGTATGTAATGAGCTGACAGAGGAAGTGGTGGACGCTGGTACAACTGCACCATTTACAAGGCATCTGGGTACGGACAGGTCTGCCAAGCGTTACCAGCAATTTCTGTTTTTCTTTAAAAAATGCATTCATTTTAACACAAGTATTCTAAATACATTAAATATTTTATTTTTTTTAATGACGCAGGGGCATATAAAGATATTTTCAAATTGACCAAGACCATTTTCTGCTAAGGGTATGGCTCTGTGCGAGATGGCAACAATGATGCATCGACATGGAACAGGGAATGTAATGGAGACATAGTTTGGACATTTTACAAGGAGACCTCACATGATCCAGTTTGGGAGAGGATGACCTTATTGAGTGATTCAACTCAGAGAGGGAGACAATGTAATCTTCCTGAGAAGGAATGGCCTGTTACACTCTCTCTCTCCCTCATTATTCCTCATCACAGCAATGTGTGTGAGCTAAAAAAAACACCTATACGGTCATCATTACCATTCTCATTTTTAAAGAATTCATGCAGTGTGGAAACAGGCCCTTCGGCCCAACAAGTCCATACCAATTTCCAAACAGTAACCTTGCCAGGCCCGTTCCCTGAGATTTACTTCTGACTAATGCACCTAACCTAGAAATCCCTGAATACGACAGACAACTTAGCATGACCAATTCACCTAATGTACACAGTTTGAGCTGTGGGAGCGAACTGGAGCACCTATTAGAAGCTCACACAGTCAAAGGGAGAATGTACAAACCCCACACAGATAGTCGCCCGAGGCTGGAATAGAACCCCCGTTTCCTAGTGCTGTGAGGTAGCAGTGCTAACCACTGAGCCACTGTGCTACCCTTTGGGTGATTACTGACCAGAATTCATTGGAATCTTCTCACTGCCTAATGCAAAGGGAATTCAGCCAAATCCAACTGTCCCAGAATGAAATCCCATTGCTAGCAGCTGGTGTGAGTAGAATATCTTCAGAAGCCGAATCATATTTTGGACAATCTCTCAATTTTTCCTTTTGTCATAAGGTACACTAATATGTGGACAAAGTTCTTTCAACTTCAAATTGCAGAGATTGTGCGTGTGTGTGTGTCTCAGCATTTTAAACAGGGAAGTATTGATTATATATTTGCAGTACCCAAACAGTTTGCCACTCATCTTTCCATCATAGTTTGAGTAACATTGCTCTGGATCATAAACGTGCTATTTCAGCTGATTAAAGAAACTAGCCTGACTTGTTCCTAAAATTGACCCTGACCCAGTCTGAGACCGATATCATCGGCCACATCACCGACCTGGTTATATTTAACAATTGTTATGAGCAGTGGAGGAGTGGGATGAGAAAAGGAAACAGTGACCCAAAAAGTCGGGGAACTATAGACGGGTGAGCCTGTTGTCAGTGGTGGGTAAGTTGTTAGAGGTGATTCTGAGGGATAGCATTTACATACATTTGGGAAGGCAAGGGCTGATCGGGGAAGTCAATGTGTCTTTCTGCATGGGAAATCATGTCTCATTAATTTGGTTGAGTTTTATGAAGAGGTAAAAAAGATTAATGAAGGCAATTTGGTAGACATTGTCTGTATGGACTTCAGCAAGGTGCTCATAACATTCCAATTGGTAGGCAGATTAAAGGTTCGGTCACATGGGACACAGAAGAAGCTAGTCACAATTGTCGTGAATGAAGAGGGATATTTTTCAGACTGGAGGCTTGTGACCAGCAGTGTGCTGCAAGAATCAGTGCTCAGTTCACTGCATTTCATCATTTATGGAATGGACTGAGATGTGGATATCAGGGCCATAGTTAGTAAGTTTACAGATGACATCAGAAATGTGGTGTAGTAGATTACCTCAGAGTACAACGAGACCACAATTAGATGGGACAAAGGGGCAAGGAGTGACAGATGAAGTTTACTTAGATAAATATAAGGTTTTGCATTTTAGGAAGAAATTATACACTTAATGGCAAGGTCCTGGGGGGTGTTATGGAACAAAGGGACCTAGGGCTGCAGGTACATTGTTCCTTGAAAGTGGCGTCGCAGGTAGACAGAGTGGTGCTGAACATATTTGGCACATTTGCCTTAATCAGTCAGAGCATTGAGTATAGAGTTTGTGGTGGCATGTTGCATCTCTACACCGTGTTGGGAAGGCCATTTTAAGAAAACTGCATACAACGCGGTTGTCTGCAGAAAAGATTTACGCAGATGTCCCAGGGAGAGGTTGATTAGGTTGAGGTGTTTCTCCCTGGAGTCTCAGAGGCTGAAGGGTGACATTATAGATGTTTATAAAATCATCAGGGGAATGGATATTCTGAACAGCCACGTTCTGCTCTTCAGTGTAGGGGAGACCAGATTCAGAGGCATAGGTTGAAGGCGAGGGGGAATTGATTTAGAAGGGACATGAAGATAAATGTTTCACACAGAGAGTGGCGTGTGTACAGAAAGTGCTGTCAGAGGAAGTGCTAAAGGCGGTTACAATCGCACATTTAAAAAGTATCTGAAAGAGGAGGGATATTGGCCAAATGCTGGCAAATGGGACGAGATCAGATTTGATATCTAATCGGAGTGAACAGGTTGGACTAACGGGTCTGTTTCCATTCTGCATGAATCTCTGATTCTGTAAGAAGGATTACGAAAAATTCTAAAATGACCTTTCAAGTGGGAATTCTCTTCACTGGAAGTTTATCGTGCCTCTGTGTTCACATTGATTGAAAGCTGCATTACTAAATATTTGACAGGGAAGTAAGTCACGGATATTAGGATAAGGCAGGAAAGTAGGGCTGAGTCCACAACCTGATCAGCCACAATCGTAGTTCCTGATGGAGAAGGGTCAAAGTATCTAATGACCCACTCCTGCTCCTCAGTCCCATGTTTCTGTGTTCCATTCAGCCCCTCATACTTGCTAGACAGGGACAGTTGGAGGCCACTTACTCCTATAATCTGGTGCACAGAAACAGGAGACCATTCAGCCTCTCAAGACTGTCACACACGCTTTGAAGTGATTTGGGAAATGTAATTGGAAAATCCAGGAAAGAGGCCCCTCATCTCTCTTCACAGAGCTTGCCATCTCTGCAACTTGTCCTTCATTTGTTGGTCATGCTGTAGACGCAGGTTGACTCTGAATACAGCCCATATACTCACCAGAGCTGACTCACAATATCATCTGGTCTCCCTGACTGCAATATTCCGTAATTGCACATTTATGAAAATAACACCCACTAACTCTCCAATAACAGATGTGAGAACATCAGAAACAGGGACAGGTCGTTCACTCCCCAAGTCTGCCTTGCCCTTCACTAAGATCATACCTGATCTGCTCTTGGTCTCAAACCCTCTTTCATAACCAATTCTTCATCGCCCTCAACTCTCTGTCAGGTCAATATCCATCTACCTCTTCTTCAAAGACGGACAGTCATCTTGCTCCCTAACATTCTTGAGAAGAGAAACCCTGACATTCAATACCATTTGTTTGAAGAAAACACGTGTTGTTCCTATACCATGGCCTATTGATGTGGACAAAAGAGGTTGGCTCAAGGGTTCAGGTAAGAATGACGGGCCCTGATATCAAGGCAGTGGTTGGCTTTTGTTGACATCAAGGAGCTTAACAAAACTGGACTTAATGGGAATCAGACTAAACTGTCAGTCTTTGGAGACAAACATGGCACAAAGGATGTTCACC
The DNA here is from genome assembly GCF_037043375.1 of Chiloscyllium plagiosum. NCBI lineage: Eukaryota > Metazoa > Chordata > Chondrichthyes > Orectolobiformes > Hemiscylliidae > Chiloscyllium > Chiloscyllium plagiosum. The sequence continues at coordinate 99,484,511 of NW_028270159.1, read as the reverse complement.
ATCTCAGTCCTGGGTCACCTCTCTGGAAAATCCTCAGGGTAGCTTCCTCTTCACAAACAGCTTCAGCTGCTTCATCAATGTCTCCCCGCCCCCACCCTCCACAACATAAGATCAGAAATGGGGATGGTCACCGAAGTGTCCACAATGTTCAGAATATTTGTTGCCCGTCAGCTCCTGAACCGGTTTCTGTCCATTGCAGCAAGACCCAGACACCAGTCAGGTTTGTGCTGTTAAATGGTCTGTAACATTCATGTAACAGCACTGCCTGGCACTGCACATTGCCACAGTAAAACAAGAGTTCATTCAGCACTTCACGCTTGTTTCACAGGACTATGAGGAAGTTATTCAGCCCAGAAACAGTATTAGAGTAGAACAGGGACAGCCCATTCAGTGCCTCCAGCCTATTACTCAGGAACAGAAGGAGTCCAGTGTGATGGACAACACCAGAGCCCCTCGAAAATATTTGAAGGCGGTAGCCTTGACTCTAATGATTTTGTATTTTAAAGGAAATGTAAACTGTCTGTTCCAGATGCAATGTGACTGGTCAAACTACTTGGTGTGAAGCAAACACCATTTATTTAAACACGGAAGATAAAATGAAACCAAAGAAAGAGGAATTTAGAATAACGTAATTCTGTTGGAGAAGTTAACAGAATAGATCGTGGAGTGTTTACTAATGAACAGAACAGTTAATAGATCGTGGAGTGATTACTAATGAACTGTTCCAATGTAGGAAAATCCCATAAACACAGCCCTTGGCAAAAAGGAATATTCAGACACAGAATGTCACAAACATTTCTCCAATCCAGGAATTAAAAACAGCAGCAAGAGAACATTCAGAGAGAGTAGCAGCCAAGAGACAATCACTGAAGCTTCCAACTTTGTGGAGACCCCAATAGTTTCTGATGTTACTGAGAAACCAAAACCCAGATATCCTAATCTGTGAGAGCTGGCCGCACCCATTCAAGCTGCATTAAAATAAACCCAAGGCCTCCCTCGCTGTTTACCCAGTGGTCTTAACTAGCCAACTCTGTTCCTGAGTCTTAAATGTGGCTGGAGCATTATTCATTCACATGACGTACTCTAACTTTTTTTGTCATCTCCGTATCTTTACCAGATAGTTGAACTGACTCAATACTTTTTTTAATTTGAATGGGTCCACTAAACCTGGCTTTGAAGGGATTTCCTACCACTGGTGGCAATACTAACACGTCATCCCTACGGGAAATCGTCAAAGTTTCAGTTTTTTTTTTTATCTGCCACCTGCTTCATTCCACGCTGTGTCCTCTTCAGGTGCTGTTAAGCTAACTCCCCTACTCCATCTAATTTCTCTCTCACCTCAGATGCATAATCCAAGTGTGAAATCTCCGATTTCTGTCCTGTCAGGTTATAGTTTATTAATTTCAAAGGACCTCTCATTTCATATACGAATATTAACTCAAAGGAAGTAAAGTGAGTAGATTTATTTGGGGCATCTCTAATGGTAAACAATATAATGAGACGCCTTTATTCCAGTCATTCGGGTAATTCTGACAGTACGCCGTTAATATCGTCTTCAGCATCTGATGCCAACTTTCCAAGGCTCCCTGGGATTGGGGATGGGACGCACTTCATTTAAACTGCTGTATGCCAAAGCTATCCATGACGTACTTAAACAGCTGAGCGGTAAAATGAGACCCTTGGTCTAACTGAATCACACTGCGTAGCCCACAGTGAGTAAAGACAGCTACCACCTCCTCCACCCCCCCCCCCCCCCCTTTTTGCCTGAACACCCCATAATGGAATTATCCCTGGAAATCAGGTAGACACATCCATTATGATCAGCAGATGTTGGTTTCCACTTTTATTTCAGAAATGGGAGCTACACAACTAATCATAACCCACTGAAAGGTTCTTCGAATACAGGAATTGCCAACAAAGCTGCTGGTTTTATTACCGACTGTGACCGACCTACCATTTGGAATGTATGACATGTACAACAAAAACTAACCACGTCCTTGTGCATTCCAGCCAGAAGAAATGCTTTAGCCGAGTCTTCCATGCATCAACTCCTTTGGCTTTTTCCTTTGGTTTTCCTTCCTGTTGTAATGTATGACAGTGGGATCTTGTATCAAACTACTCCGAGATCTGAAAGGATGAAACCGGACAGAACATCCAGCCTCAGCACAAGTGTCGGAAAAGGAAATGGGAACACAGTCCTGTCGACCCTGCAGAGACCCCTTTCCTAACATCTGAGAGCTTGTGACTGCATTTACAGAGCTTTCCCACAGACTGCACAGAAACAGCGGGAAAGGAGTCGGTCATACAACACTTTGAGCCTCCCCCATTCTAGTTCATGGAAAAAATCTCCTCAATGCACTTATCCCACACGATATACATATCCGTTAATGGGAGTAACCTTGGGAAGCTATAAAATAGGCGGTGAAGTAGTATGATTGGTCCATGGAGTTTGCAACCCAACTCAATGTAATGATGGTTGGCCCTTCATTTCCACACCGTACTCCTGCTCTCCCACCATCCGTTTACTGTCTCTCAATCCTTATTTATAATCGGTGTCTTGGTTTCCAGGTGCGAGAGAATTCCCCATGTTCACCAGTCAGTGAGTACAGGCATTTATTCTCATCTCAATGGAGAATGGCCTGTCTGTCCCGAATACTGTGACTCCTTGTTTTAGACGTCCCAGCCAGGGGAATTATCATTCCTGCTTTCAATCTGTCTCACCCTTCAGCGTTTTGTATATTTCACTGAGATCTCCACTCATTTTCCTAAACCCCATGGAATACTGGCCCAGTCACCCCAAATTCTGCTCCCAAAACAAGCCTGTCATACTAGAGATCAGTCTGGTGATCCTTCACTGCTCTCTCTCAATGTCAGGTTTGTCCTTTATTAGGTAAAGAGACCAAAACTGCCCACAATACTGCACAATGTTCGAGATGGGTCTCTCCAAGGGTCTGTACAGCTGCAGTAAGACACCCTTTCTCCTGGACTCGCATCCCCCTGAAATGAAGATCAACACACCATTTATCTTCCTCGCTGCTTTCTGTTTCTGCAATATTGCTTTCAGTGACTGGTATACGAGGAGATCCAGATCTTTTTTCAATGTTACAGCTACCTAATTGGTGGGTCCATGTAAACTGGTCAGCGTGCCAATGCCATGCCCAGTATTGACTTCTGGTTGCAGGACTCACTGCGCTGCAGGGGCCTCAGAGGTTCATGCAGAAGGAAACAACAAAAAGGAGCATACGTCCCTTTGTAGATCAACATATTTCCACCAATCCCTTTCAAATGGTAGGCTGCCAATTTATCTTTTCCACCAAAGGGCACACCATCACCTCGATCCACATTGTTCTCCATCTGTCACGTATTTACCCATTCACTCCACTTGTCTTAGTCTTGTTGGTGTTTTTTTACATCCTCCTCACCCACTCACAATCCCACATCCGTTAGTGCTGTCAGCAGGCTGGGATATATTGTATCTGATTCCAGCAACCAAATGTTTAAAGGGCATTGTGGACAGCTGGGCCCCAAGCACCGATCCCCGCGACACCTCAGCAACCTTCCTCTGTTAATTTATATTTATTTATTTCGTTAATCTGGGTGTCACTGGCTGGGCCAGCATTTATTGCCTGTCCCTAGTTGCACTTGAGAAGGTGGTGGTGTGCTGCCTTGTTGAACGCTGCAGTCCACCTGCTGCTGTTGACCTCCAATGCCTTTAGGAAGGGAATCCCAGGATTCTGACCCAGTGACTGTGAAGGAGCGGTGATATATTTCCAAGTCAGGATGGTGAATGGTTTGGAGGGGAACCTGAAGATGATGGTTTTTTCCATACATCTGCAGCCCTTGTCCTTCTAGATTGCCGTAGTCGTGATTGGGAAAATGGTCTCTGAGGATCGTTGGTGAATCATTTCATTGCAGCATTTAGATAGTAAAACACTGCTGCTGCTGCTGAGCGTTGATGGTGGAGCATTGTGGATGAAGGGACAGTCAGACTGGTTGCTTTGTCCTGGATGGTATAAAGCTTCTTGAGTGTTGTTGGGGCTGCACTCATCCAGGCAAATTGGGAGTCTTCTATCACACTTCTGACTTATGAATTGTAGATGATGGACAGACGTTTGGAAGTCAGGATGTGAGTTACTCGCCGCAGTATTCCTAGCTTCGGACCTGTTCTTATAGTTACTGTGTTGATGTGGCGAGACCAGTGAGTGTCTGAGCAATGATTACCCACTAGGACTTTGATTCTGGGGGATTCAGTGATAGTAACACCATTGAATGCCACGGGGCAGGTTAGATTGTATTTTATTGGTGATGGTCACGGTCAGGCATTTGTGTGGCCTGAATATTACTTGCCACTTGTCAGCCTGGATACTGTCCAGATCTTGTCGCGTTTGAACATGGACTGCTTCAGTATCTGAGGAGCCACGAATTTTGCAAAACATTGTACAATCATTGGCAAACATCCCCACTTCTGACCTTATAATGGAGGGAAATTGATGAAGCAGCCATGAAGAAGTTTTTGGCCACTGCTCGAGGGACTCCTACAGACTTGGAGCTGAGTTGACTGATCTTCATCAACCATGACCATCTTCCTATGTGTTAGGTATGAGTCTAACCAGCAGGGAGTTTGCTCTGATACCCATTGATTGCAGTGTTGCTAAGGCCCCGATACCACACTTGGTAGAAGGCTGCCTCGTTTTAAAGGGTTGCCACATCTGGAATTCAGCTCTTTTGTCCATGTTTGAACCACGGCAATGAGGTCAGGAGCTGAGTGGCCCTGGTGGAGCCCAAACTGGGCGTCATTGACCAGGTTATTGCTGAGCAGGTTGCTGCTTAAAAGCACCGAGACCTTCTATCACTTTACTGATAATCGAGAGTAGACTGATGGAGTGGTAATTGGCCGGATTGGAGTTGTCCTGCTTTTTATATACAGGAGATACTTGCGGTAATTTTCCACATAATCAGGAAAAGCCATTGTTGTAACTGTATTGAAACAGTTTGACTAGGGGAGTGGCAAGTTATGGAGCACAAGTTTTCAGTACTATTGCCAGAATATTGTCAGATTATGGACCCTATGGAGTATCCAGTATCTCCAACCGTTTCTGGATATCGCGTGGACTGAATCGAATTGGTTGATGACTGGTAACTGAATTGCTGAGGACCACTGGAGGAGGCTGAAATGGATCATCCACTCAGCACTTCTGACTGAAGATCGTTGCGAATGCATCAGCCTTATCTTATACACTGAAGTGCTGGGCTCTTCCATCATGGAGGAAGGGGTTATTTGTGGAATCTCTGCCTCCAGTGAATTGTTTAATTATCCCCAACATTTCTCGACTAGATGTGGAAGGACTGCAGAGCTTAGATCTGAACCGTTGCTTGTGGGATCACTTAGCTCTGTCTATCACTTCCTGTTTATGCTGTTTGGCGCACAAGTAGTCCTGTTTGGTGGCTTCACCAGGCTGACACCTCATTGTCAGGTATGCCTGGTGCTGCTCCTGCCATCCTGCACACTCCATTGAACCAATGTTGATCCTCTGGATTGATGGTAATTGTTGCGAGGGGGATATGCCAGGCCATGAGGTTATGTGGTTGTACAATTCCACTGCTATTGATGACCCACAACACCTTATGTACATCAAGATTTGAGCTGCTAGATCTGATCGAAGTCTGTCCTATTTAGCACCGTGATAGTACCACCCACAATGGTTGAGGCTATTCTCAATATGCAGGTGTGACTTTGTCTCCACAGTGACTATGCGATGGTCACTCTTACCGATACTGTCATGGACAGATACTTCTGCAACTGGCAGATTAGTAAGGCTGTGGTCAAGTATGTATTTTCCTCTTGTTTGTTCCTTCACCACCTGCAGCCAGTTATATCCTTTAGGAAACGGCTAGCTCGATCAGTAATGCTATAGCTGAGATACTGTTGGTGGTGAACATTGAAATCCCCCACCCAGAGTACATCTTGCGTACGTGCTACCCTCAGTGCTTCCTCCAAGTGTTGGTCAGCATGGAGGAGTACTGATTCATCAGTTGAGAGAGGCTGGTACATGGAAATCAGCAGGACGTTTCCTTTCCCATGTACAAACTGATGCCATGAGACTTCATGGGATATGGAGTCACTGTTGAGGACTCCAAGAGCAATTCCCTTCCAACTGTTTCCAACTATACTGCCATTTCTGCTGTGTGCGCCCTGCTGATGAGACAGGAGATATCTGGGGAAGGTAATGGGGAGTCTGGGACATAGTCATACTCACAGAATCATACCTTTCAGACAATGTCAGGCTATTACTTGCCGAGTCTGTATATTTCGATTCACTGTTTCCTGCCAGCTGTCCCATTCTAGAAACATGTCCATATATTAGCCCCAATCCACTCAGATTTGATTTTGCAAATTGGGTTGGAGCATTACCAACATTTTTCTAAAAATCAACATGTTTTACATCCATTGCTTCTCTTTCATTTGTCTCCCAGTCTGTTTCTCAAACATAATTCCCATTTCATTAATCTATGTTAGCGTTGTCTATGACCATTACTTTCAGCCACAATAATTTCTGCTAAACCATTTACTTACTATGTTTATTGTTCCATGTACTATACCATTTTCCCACACCACACTCGGTTTTCCTTGTATTGTTAGAAAGTTTTGTGAAGACAGAACTGAAGTAATGGCTTCATAGTTCTGCCATTTCCCTGTTCCCCATTCTCCATTCTCTGGTTTCAAACTGTCAGGAAGCTGCACTTGCTTTCTCATATTTCTCACATTGTCATAATTTAACAAGCTAATACAGTTCACTCTGATAACCCTTATGAATATAACTCTTCAGAAATCCATCAATTCCTGCCTTAAACTGCTCAATAATTGACCTTCCACACCATACACTCACAGGGGCATAGACTCTGTGCCAACAGAAATACAGCACGATCTATACTCGTCCCACTTTCCTACACCAGGCCCATAGCCTGGAATGTTATTACACTTCCAATTGCTCGTCCAAGTACTTTTTAACGATTGTGAGTTGATCATTCCCCTCTCAGGAAGTAATCACAGAACCCCACACCTCGAGGTGAAAAAATGTTTAAATCCTCTCTGAACCTCAAACTCTTCACTTTAACAGTGTTCTCCTTTGTTCTTGATCCTCTCACTAAAAGGAACAGCTGCTGCCTATCCACCCTGTCCGTGCCGCTTATAATATTATCCTTCTGAATCACTGACCCCTCAGCCTTCTCTGCTCCAAAGTAAACAACCCAAGCTTATCCAGCCTCTCTCCATAGCTGATATGTTCCATCCCACGGAACATCCTGGTGTATCACCACTGCACCCTCTCCAGTACTTTCACATCCTTCCTGGAATGTGGTTCCCGGAACCACATACAGTACTCCATTTTGGCCGAACCAAAGCCCTGTATTGCTCTTATAATCTACACCCTGATTAGGAGACGCTACACACAAGGTCCAATTCTTAACTAGTCCATTAACCTGTCCAGGAGAAAGTGAGGAATGCAGATGCTGGAGATCAGAGCTTAAAAAATGTGTTGCTGGAAAAGCGCAGCAGGTCAGGCAGAATCAAAGGAGCAGCGGAATCAACGTTTTGGGCAAAAGCCTTCTTCAGGAATCTGCCTGAAACATCGATTTTCCTGCTCCTTTGATGGTGCCTGACCTGTTGCGCTTTTCCAGCAACACATTTTTAAGCATTCAACTGTCCAGTCACATTCAGGAATGTGTGGAGAAGCACAATCTGAGCTTCCCACTGTGCTGCCATTCATTGAGTCCCCTCCTGCCTGGTTCCATCTCCCAAAGTGGATCACCTCATATTTATCAGGGTTACATTCCATCTGCCTTTGATGTGCCCATCTGACCATTCCATCTGCATCTTCTGTAACGTAAGACCTTCCTCCTCACTGCGAACCACCCAGCCAATCTTTATGTCAAACATACACTTACATATCACACCTTCCCCACTCTCCACCTAACCCCCCCCCACCCCCACATTCAGATCTATATTTTGTTATAAATAACACAAACAATAAGGGACACAGCACTGATCCCTGTGGTACACCAGGGGACACTGGTCTCCAGTCACACAAACAGCCTTCTCCCACCACCCTCTGTCTCCTGCTACTAAGACAATTTTCGTTGTAACTTGCCAAGTTATCCATCATATTGTGAGATTTTACTTTATTTTTCAGTTTCCCCGGTGGAAATTTGTCAAAGGCCTTCCTACAAAACTAAAGAATCGACCTCCTCAAACTAATTCAATCAAATCCATTGGATGTGACTTCCTTCTGATAAAGTCATGATGATTATCCCTGATCAAACCTTGTGACTCTGATTAGAGTTCGATTTTCTCCTTCCCTATTTTCTCCAGTAGTTTCCTTAACAGTGATCTAATACTCGCTCGTCTAAACTTCTCTGGTCTATCTCTCCCACCCTTACTGTGAAGTGGAATCGTATTAGTAGTTCTCCAGTTCTCTGACACCTCCCTTATGGTCAGATTCTAATTAAAATATTCAGTCAGGGTCTTTCCTCATTTGACCCCAACAGCCGCCTGTGATACAACTCATTCAGACATGGAGATTGGTCCAAATTTATACAGAACAAAGCCTCAAATCCAATCTCGTATTTTACATCAATCTGTTCAAGAGCTTCCCAGTCCATCTTCTTGAATTCTGTACCTGCATCCTCCTTCTCCCAAGTAAAATAGATGTGAAGGTCTCATGTAACAATCCATCAATGTTCTCCAGCTTGACACACAGATTGCCCCTTTGGTTTCTAATGGACACTAACTGTTTGCTGATTATTCTGTTCGAAATTGTCCGTGTAGAATATCGTGGGATTCTCCCTTATCTCGCCTACTTGTACTTCTCCATGTCCCTCAGTTATTCAGTCCTTTCCATGTTTCTAAGATGTACGACAATCAACTCTCATGTTTTGAAACTCGAGATCACAGGCTGAGGTACCCCATCAGACAATCTTGCCATTTTACGGATTAATCTGGATAATACCTTTTGCAGTTCCTCTGTAGTCAATATATTCTTTCTTAGATTGGGACTCCGAACGATACACAATACTCTAAGTTTAGTCTCACCAACGCTCGATGCAACTGGTGCACGACATCCTCTATATTCCAATTACATTCACATGAATGTAAACCGAATTTTTACTTTCCCATTTGCATATGTTATTCCCAATACCTCTCGGTTTAACTTTTCTTATGAACTTACAGTGTGAGTTCTTTAGAAAAAGCTCATGAATATCCAACTATATGTTATCCAATTGTTCATCATTGCCTATGTCCACAAGAATCATCTTCAAACCATTCCAAAAATATGTTTGTCACTTCTGGTTTTCCTTTCATCGGTACATTCTCACACTCCCTAGTTATGTTTTTACCTTCTAAATATCTCGTAGCATGTTCTTTGTAATCGAGTCCAACAGATACCTGACTGCAGATGACAGGATAACTGGTCTGTAGTTCACCACTCTCCAAATTCATCCTTTCTTAAACTGTTTGATAATATTTATAACCTTTGCCTTGTCCAGATTGGCTAAATGACTTTCGGGAATGTGTCGGAAAATAAAGTGACAATCCACGATGCAATCAACATGTCTATTGCTGCTTCCTCTGAAATTCTTGTATGATGTGCATCTCGTCTGTCAGATTAATAAATACTCAATCCAGCTTTCTTTTCAAAGATGACCTCAACACTGATAAGAATGATCTTAGGCTTTACTTACACAAGTCCCATTGTCACTTGGTATTTCTGGAAGAATTTCTGGACATTCTTCCATGATGATAGACACAAAGAAACTGTTTCTTTTCCCTGCGATTTCTCTGTTCTCTGCAATAAATTATCCTGAACGCGCAGCAACTGTTCCACATTTGACACTGTTTTTATTTTTTTTCATACATTGATAGACGCTTTTTAGCAGTCTTTACGTTTTTCTTTCGTTTGCACGCTTTTTCTCTTTTTGATTTTCTTCTCAGTTTCTTGATCATCCTTTGCTGGGTCCTACATTTCTCTGAATCCACTGGCTTACTGCAACACTTGGCATTTTTCTAAGCTGCCTCCTTTCGTCTAATAGGTCGATGAAGGTGGGGTTGAAAGTGATAGTCGGAGAGGAGGGTGGACCAGATTGATAGGGAGGAAGGTGGACACATAGGAACATTCAAAAGGGCTGTGCTGACTTTGAAGGTTGGAGTGGGATAAGGTGGGATTAGGGGAAATGGTGGAATCCACTATCACCCCCTGTGGTTTGTGGGTCCCAAGGCAGAAGAGGAGGCTTTCTTCCTCCAGGCTTCTGGTGGCTCGGGTTTGGTGATGGAGCAGGTCCAGGACCCTCATGTCCTTGGCAGAGTGGGAAGGGGAGTTAAAGTGCTCAGCCACAAGGCGATGGAGTTGTTCAATGTGGCTGTCCCAGAGATGTTCTCTGAAATGATCCACAAGTTGACCTCCTGTCTCGCCAATATAGAGAAGACCACAATGGGTTTAATGGATGCAGTAGATGAGGCATTCTGTCTCCCTTCGTCACCTATCACTTTCAACCCCACCTTCATTTACCTACCGCAATCCCAGCTACCTCCCCCCTGCCGCACCCCCTTCTCATTTATCTCTCAGCCCCCTTGGCCCAGAAGTTTCAATCCTGATAAAGGGCTTATGCCCGAAACATCGATTTATCTGCTGTTAGTATGCTGCCTGACTGTGATTTTCCAGCACCGCACTCTTCGACTCTGATCTCTAGCATTTGTAGTCCCCACTTTCGCCTCACACTTTCATGGCTGCATGACTCAGATCTTTCACGATTACTTCAAATAAAACAAAAACGATCGTGTACTCAAACAGCATAAAAGAAAACCAAAACATTGTGGTCACTGTTCCCAAAAGGTCCTTTCCAGCAAAAGTTTCAATTAGCTCTTCTGATCACTCAACACCAATTCCTAAATAACCTCATCTTGAGCTCAGTGCTCGACATAATGTTCATGTAAACCATCTCACACGTGGTCATGAAATCCATTTTTCCCAGCATGAGCATTCAATTGGGTTAACACAGTTTAGATAGAATTTAAACAGTACATTATTACTGAAGTACCCACCAATGTGTATATCTCATTTCCTGTTTAATAACACGCCCAACATTTGTACTGCAGCTTTCACTTTGATATATAACTCCCATCAATGTTTGCTCCTCCTTGCTGTTTTTGCGCTCCACCTTACTAGATTCTGTGGAATCTGAGCAACGTCGGCTCTGGGGAGGTTAATGGCAGAAACCATTTCACCACATCATTTATGATCTTCTCAAACTTTAATTTCTCCAGATCTCCCGTTACACCGATGGAGTCGAGAAGGACAATGATTTTCCAACAATGCTCTGTATTCCCCAGACAGCTGAGACAGCTCTAACCTGGGACGGAACTTTACAGCAGGCTGGTAATGTGTTGCTGCTGCTGTACAGAGAGATCACATCTGGAGTAGTGTATACAGAGTTAGCCTCTTCTATGAAGATAGGATGTTGTTATATTGGAAGCAGTTCAGAGATAGTTTCCTCAACTGATTCCTGCAATGAAGGTGCTAGCTTTTAATGAAAGGGTGATCAGGTTGACCCAGTAGCCATTGGAGTTTACAAAAATCAAAGATGAACTTATTTGAACATAGATGACAGAAGGAGTAAACAAGTGAAGTGAATTACACTGATAGTGGAGGAATCTATTCCGTTCTCCAGCCTGTTACACAAGAACAACAGGAGGATATTCAGACCTTCGACCCTGTTACACCAAAACAGGACGAGGCTAGTCAGCCCCTGGAGCCTGACATACATTTACAGAAGGAGGCCAATCAGCCACTCGAGCCTATAATAGTAGGCCTTGCTGCACCAGTATCCTGTTAAACAGCAACAGGATCAGTCCATTCAGCCTCCTCAAGTCTGTAACATAGGAACTGGAAGAGGTCACACAGTGACTGGAGATTGTTACTTGGGATAACAGGAGGCCATTCAGACCCGCCGAGCCTATTGCAAGGGGGTTGGATAAGGATAAAAACTATTTGAGACTTCTTTCATGAGAAAGGAAGAGGTAATTTAGACACGTGTCTGTTGTATGTGAAGAAGAGAAGACCAATCACTCCCTCGATCCCATCTCCGGGATACTTGAGGAGACCGTTCAGTATATCCACCTGTTATGGAGAAGTATGGGAAGACCCATCAGCCCCTCAAAATATTACCCAGCAACAGGAAGATTCCATAATCTCCCAATCCTCTAACACAGCAACAGGAGGCGGTCATTCTGGCCTTGGAGATGGCAACATGGGAACATCAGAAAAACGTCAGCCCATCGATATTGTACACCAGCAGGACGATGAGTCCATTCAGCCACACGTGGCTCTTACTCAATTGGAGCAGACCTCTTAAAGCCTTCTGCCCATTAAACAGGAATACAAAGAAAACGTGAAGGTTTTCGAAAGGGAATAACATAATAATGTTATGCATCAGGGACTAAAGTGCAACTATAAATTATTGTAATTTAAGGCAAATGTTTAGAGTCCATTGTTCAGGACATTTGCAAACTCAAACCACAATTCGTCAGAGTCAACATGGTTTTACGAAGGCTAAATCGTATTTGAATTGTTTGCTTGAGTTATTTGAAGATGTCACAAACAAGGTGGTTAGTGGGAATCCTGGAGATGGAACATATCTGGTCTTCCTGAAAGCATCGGATATGTTGCTTCTCCAAAGAGTAAATGGCAAGATCAGACAACATGGGTTTAGGAGTAATTTATTAGCTTGGATGGAGGATTGGTTATCCAACAAAATGGAGTCAGGTGGAATAAATGTGTCATTTTCTTTTGGTAAATGCAGTTTGAGCCATTGATTTCAGTTCTCATGTTTCAAGCATGTGCAATCGATGGTATTACTGTACTGAGTTGACGGGAGAGAAAATACAATGCCACATTTTCAGATGACACTAACATCGGTGGGAAATTACTTCGGAATGATGATGCAAGAGATTTTAAACATATGGATAGGTTGGATGAATGGGCCAACATTTAGCAAGGAAAATTAAAGTGAATAAATATGGAGCTATTCAAGTTGGCCAGTATAAAAGAAAGACAAATTATTATCTAAATGGAGAGAAAGATCAAAGTGCTTAGGTGCAGAGGGATCTGGGTGCCTGCTTGCATATCACAGAAAACCTTCCTGTGGGTACTGCAAGTAATGAGAAATGCAAGCATAATTTCAGTGTTTATTTATAAAAGGATAGAGTAGAAAGGTAGGGAATGTTGCTGTAGCTATGCAAGGCATTTGTGAGGATGCAACTGGAGTACAGTTTGGGTGTCCTGCGGAATGAGGTATTTCCATTGGAGGCAATTCAGAAGAGCTTCGTTAGATTGATTCCATATTTGAAGTGTTTGTCTTATGAAGAGTAATTGAGCAGTTTAGTTCTATACTCTCGACTTTATAAAAATGAAAGGAGATCTCATTGAGGTCTGTAAAATGGTAAAAGAAATTGAAAGTGCAGATGTAAAGTGGATTTTTTTCATGTGGCACAATCTACAATAAGAGACCAGGGTTAAGGATGGACAGATGGCAGGAAAGTGGAACAGAGGCCGTGTTGACATCAGTCTCATCAAGGGGTTAGATTCCTCACAGATGCTCCTTGTTCTTATTCAACTCTTCGACTGTGTTGCTCAGGAATGGGGGAGGACTGGGTATCATACAGGAAGCAGGCACACAGGATAAATCATTTAGAGAGAACGTAACTAGTAGGTTCACACAGTGACCAGCGCTGGGTTCTGAAATATTTACAGTCTATGTTAATGATCAGGTGGATGGAACAGATATACAGATGCTGAGATTGGTGATGTCCATAAGACCATAAGACATAGGGGTGGAAGTAAGGCCATTCGGCCCATCGAGTCCACTCCGCAATTTAATCATGGCTGATGGGCATTTCAACTCCACTTACCCACATTCTCCCCGTAGCCCTTTATTCCTTGTGACATTAAGAATTTATCAATCTCTGCCTTGAAGACATTTAGCGTCCCAGCCTCCACTGCACTCCGTGGCAATTAATTCCACAGGCCCACCACGCTCTGGCTGAAGAAATGTCTCCGCATTTCTGTTCTGAATTTACCCCCTCTAATTCTAAGGTTGTGCCCACGGGTCCTAGTCTCCTCGCCTAACGGAAACAATTTCCAAGCATCCATCCTTTCCAAGCCATGTATTATCTTGTAAGTTTCTATTAGATCTCCCCTTAACATTCTAAACTCGAATGAATACAATCCCAGGATCCTCAGCCGTTCCTCGTATGTTAGACCTACCATTCCAGGGATCATCTGTGTGAATCTCCGCTGGGCACGCTCCAGTGCCAGTATGTCCTTCCTGAAGTGTGGGGCCCACAACTGGACACAGTACTCCAAATGGGGCCGAACCAGAACTTTATAAAATCTCAGTAGCACATCGCTGCTTTTATATTCCAACTCTTTTGAGATAAATGACAACATTACATTCGCTTTCTTAATCACGGACTCAACCTGCATGTTTACCTTTCGAGAATTCTCGACTAGCACTTCCAGAGTTTGTACTTTGTACCCCTTTGTACGTTGGCTTTATGAATTTTCTCAACATTTTGAAAGTAGTCCACGCTTGTATTCGTTTTTCCAATGTGCAAGACCTTGCATTTGCTCACATTGAATTCCATCAGCCATTTCCTGGACCACTCTCCCAAACCGTCTAGACCCTTCTACAGCCTCCCCACCTCAGTACTACCTGCCTGTCCACCTAACTTCGTATCATCGGCAAACTTCGCTGGAATGCCCCCAGTCCCTTCATCCAGATCATTAATATATAACGTGAACAGCTGCGGCCCCAACTCTGAACCCTGCGGGATACCGCTTGTTACCAGCTGCCATTCCGAAAAAGAACCTTTTATCCCGACTCTCTGCCTTCTGTCAGATAGCCAATCCTCAATCCATGCCACTAGCTCACCTCGAACACCATGGCCCCTCACCTTATCAAAGGCCTTTCAGAAGTCTAGATCGACCACATCCACTGGGTTTCCCTGGTCTAAACTACTTGTCACCTCTTCAAATAATTGTTATGTCGTTGTGATAATCAAGAGATTAAATAATCAAGAGAGGGTGGAGTGTCTGCAAATAGATTCAGAGAGGTAAAGACAATAGATAATAGTTTGATAGGTGGAATTTAACATGATATAACCTATCATTTCATTTACAGGAATAATGGAAGGCAGTATCGTACTGAAATGGAGACTTTTTGATACTGTGTACTGGGGGGTTCACTCAGCCCCGTTCAGACATGGGAGGTTTTGCTCCATCCCTGATCGTCAGCTCCCAGACACTCCAAGTGACCCTATTTCTCTCCGCACACATGGAATACTTTGATGTGGTTGATTGGTGGTGGAGATGGTGTTTTGACACATGCATCAAGGGGACGGCCTTTATCCAAGATATATTTATTTCTTTCTACGTGGAGACCTGAAGATGATGGGAATGGCTGACTGCTTCTGAATGAAGAGGCAGTGGCTGCTGTCAGGACAGGGATATTCACCAACATGATGTACTGTGCATGGACACAGTGTAACATTAATAGAGAGAGAGAGAGCTCCTTCCGTTCCTCTACCTCTCCCCATTGACATGGGGACTCTGCAGATGCCATGTACACCATCAGGAATCCCACTATACTGGCTACACCCGGCAGCTTCCTGCTGAGGGAGAAACAATCTATTTACCTCATCCACCATATATATCCTCCATCACTGAATGGTGACATTGATGTTGAGATACTGGGAAATGATGGATATGTCTCCTTGTCCTGCCTGGAAAGGTCAGGTTCATAGAAGTTGAATGAACCAGTGACCCTAACAGCCACTGGCAGCACCATCCTCCCACTGGTGTGAAGCTGCAGGTCGTGTTGAAGGAGGGGACACCGCACTGTGACCAGCTCCTTGTTCAGTCAGGGTCCCCTCACACTCTGCTCCTGGGTCAAGTGAAGCTTGGGAAGCTGTTCCTGGAAAACCCGATGTGGATCCAGCAGATCCCTTTCACCACACGCACTCACTGCGTGGTGTCAGAGCTTCCCCTCTCTGCAGCCTCTGCTCCATTTGTTGTTCATGTTACACACCCAGATGCTGTAACTACAGTCCCCATGCTCCATCCAGAGTTGGGTCACCAAATCCTCAGGTCTCCCTGAATGTCTGAGGCAGCTCACAGCACAACCTCCAGAAAACCATCCCCAGCCTCTCCATTAAATTTTGAATTACAGTAGTCAGTAAAAAACCCCTCGGTACAAGTCTTGTGAACCAGACCAGATCACCACAGAATGTTTTAAGAAGGCCGCTTAGACCCAAACCTTTCCTTATTTTAAACATAGATGTGAAGTGTGCGTTCCAGGTATGTTGTTACTGGTCAAACCACTCGACATTGAGCAAAATATAATCTATTAAAATGCTTTAGTTAAAATACAATCAAAGAAAAGAACATTTTGGGATAGCTTATATGTTGGAACACTTTCACAAACAATAGATACCGTACCTTCTTGGTTTACACCGCTTGGCGCAAAGATATATTCAAATACAGATCCTTACAGCAGTTTTCCAATCCAGGGGGAAACAACATCAACAGAGATCTCAGAGAAAAACAGCTCGGGATCATGTATTGAAACTTCAAACCCTTCTGGGATCCCCAGCAGCTTCTGAATGCTGCAGCTAAAAACAAAATGAGGAAACCTGGTCTGGGAGAGCTGGCCACTGCCCTCCCATCGTTACCACCGTTTTAATGAAACTTAAAGGCTTTCTCCGTTATTTATTTAAACTGTTTTCAGACAGCAGTTCTGCACCTCTGCCTTTAAAACCACTCTTCAAAAAAACCCAAGAAAAAATAACCTTTTTACAATGATAGCATTCTCACAATTTCATCTTCAATAAAATAATCCATCAATACACAAAGGTGGATTCATTTTAGACCTCCTAATCTTCCTCTATTAGTAGACTGAAATGCATATACATTACATTGACTGTGAGCATACAAATGTTCACAACTAGTTTCGATTTCAGGCGTTTTACTCCTGCCACAGAATGCCTTTGTCTTTCTTCATGCAAGTCTCCACAACGTGTAAAAACGTAGGGTTTCTCGCCCTGTCACCTGTATGATTTCAAACTGAATGGCAGCAATAATAAGCTCAATCGAAACAGACTGGTATTTTTCTCCCTAAACTTCTCCAAAAACTTTAAGTGGTCACGATCAATGATAAAGATTTGTCTCGTGTATGTTATTCGCAATTTAAATGCTGAAATGTTGTAACACCAACACAAAGCTCAAGGCCTCCTTCCCCATTGTGGAATAGATCTGTTGATGTTTCCACTGGACACTCCAAACACACGTTACATAACGGAACACTCCTCACCTTTCGAATACTCCCTCTGAATGACATAGCTCCTTATGTCTCAGCATAAAAGAATTACATGCTTATGTACCTCTTAATGCTGTAACCCCTTTACCTGTGCTCCTGGCCTATGCCAGTGAACCTTACTCTCGCAGGTAAATGTTTTAAGAAGATCTCGCACATTCTTCTCAATCTCTCACAGCAACCAAACTTTGATTTCTGAACTCAATCATCATCAGCAGCCATTTCAGCTTCTAATGTTGCCATTGTTACTCTCTGCTCTTCTACATGAGTTCTCACGACTGCAGGAAGTGAATTGTTGAACTTCTCCAAAATAAGAATTTCTCTAACAGTGTCATAGGTTTGCTCTGTTTTAATACCCTTACCCACCTTTCAAAATTACTTTGTTTGATGCTTTCAGACTCAATGTGCGTTTAACCAAGGACCCTTTTTTAGATTCCTGAAATGCTGTCTGTCAACTTCTGGTCCAAGCTCATATGCACTTCAGATGGCTTTCTTCACCACCTCATACTGGCCAGGTACCGTCTCCGATAGAGATGCAAATACCTATCAGTTTTGTTTGGATCAACTAAATCCACATGGTCACTGGGCACTGCATTGGTTTAGCCACTTTCTCAAATGAAATTCAAAAGGCTTCCCCATTCTTCTCATCAAATTTAGATAATGCCTGTGTGTATTTAAACAGAATCCCATTAGGCCTTTGGCTACTACAGGGTTGTTCAACCTCTCTATCCTCCTCATCCTGCCGACCGTCTACCTTCATCTCCACCTTCTATGTCAACTTTCCTCTCTAATTACTAACTGTTTAAGTTGAAACTCTCTGCTTTTCTTCTCTTTTTCTCTCTTTCTTCTTCATTTCCTTTTCTTTTATTTCTGCTTTTCATCATAATTCAAACTGCTTCAATTCCTTCTCATGTTCAAATTGCCTCATTTGAAATTGAATTCTTGCCATTTCCAAAGAGTCTGATGGCGTTGCCACTAAATGTAATTGCCGAGCTGTAGCTGTAATAATCTTCATTTTCTCACAAACACAACCCCAACTCCTACAGCTGCCAATTCCTACAGCTTTGCCTTCATTACCTTTTGTAAAACCCCCAACTTTACTTCTTCCACACCCAGAGAACTCTTTGTGACTGAAAGAATCTTTATACACAAAACACTGCTTAAACCAACTGAATTCAACATCCGGAACAAAAGACACTGACAACTACCATACGCGACCTTTGAACCCAATAGCCTCCTGGTGCATAATCTCCAGTGTCTGCATGAGCTTATTCTGGATTCTCCGGTTTCCTCCCACAATCCAAAGGTGTGCATGTCAGGTGTATTGGCCATGCTAAATTGTTCATAGTTTTCAGGGATGTGTGGGTTAGGTGCCTTAGTCGGGACAAATGTGTAATAATAGGGTAGAGGAAAGGGACTAGGTAGGTTACTCCTCGGAGGGTCGGTGTAGACTTGTTGGGTCGAATGGCCTGTTCGCACACTGTAGTGATTGTAATTCTAAACCCACTTTGGTATTATCGATTTAGAACCAGATAAGAGTCCCCAGTTTGCTATAGAACAACCAGACTGCCTCAAACTATTTTAAGAAGGTAGCTTGAATGCCAAAACTTCGTAATTTTAAAGGTAAATGGGAAGTGGGTGCTACAGATATGATGCTACTAGTCAAACCACTCACCATTATGCAAAACACAATATATTTAAACACTCTAATGAAAATCCACACAAAATGAAGAGGAATTTAGAATAACCTAACTATTGGAAACCTTAACTGAATGATAGATACAGTACCTTCTACAAATGAACTGTTCCAATTTATTAACATCACCTAAACACAGGGCGGCACCGTGGATGGCATGGTGGCACAGTGGTTAGCACTGCTGCCTCCCAGCGCCAGAGACCCGCGTTGAAATTCCCACCTCAGGCGACTGAATGTGTGGAGTTTGCACATTCTACCCGTGTCCACGTGGGTTTCCTCTGGGTGCTCCGGCTTCCTCCCACAGTCCAATAATGTGCAGGTTAGGTGAATTGACCATGCTAAATTGCCCGTAGTGTTAGGTGAAGGGGTAAATGTAGGGGAATGGGTCTGTTTGGGTTACTCTTCGGCGGGTCGGTGTGGACTTCTTGGGCAAAAGGATCTGCTTCCACACTGTAAGTAATCCAATCCATTAAGACATGCATTCTTGCACACAGTTCTCCAATCCAGGAGGAAACAGTATTAAGTGAGGTTTCAGAGAGAATAGCGTCGAGGGACAATTTACTAAAACATCCAACTCTTCTGGGACACCAGTCACCTGGTAACTTTTACATCGACAAGAAGAAAATCTGGAAATCTGAAAATCTGTGCGAGCTGGCCATTGTTACTACTATTTATTAAAAACACAAAAAACCTAATAAGTTGTTTACTTGAGCCGTTTTCAGTGGGCAGTTTGTCCTTTAAGATCGCTTTCTACAAAAAAAAGGAGAAAATAATCTTTTTTAAAAATAAGTGACAGCATTGCCACACAATTTAGATGCCTGGTCCTTTACTGAAGGGGCTTCCTCGTGTTACTGATAGTAAGATCACCTGAAAGGGGCAAACACAGGTACAGACCAAGTTACAAGGATGTGTCTCATAACTTCTGAAACACGCCTGTCCATGGACCATCACATGGGACATACCGGGAAGGGAACAACAGCTTGACACACACCATTTCAGTATTTCTGAGTTACACAATGCCAGCACTCGATACACTAGGGAGCCAAAAGCCAAGGCCAGGGAAAGATGCAGAGGGACAGAGAGATTCACAGTAAAGACAGAAACAGACAGTTAATTAACTGAGAAGATGTTGTGGAAATATGTGGAAAAAAACAGGGCAGTGGGAGTAACTGGAGAAATGAGACCTTCGAGAGTAAAATGACAAGAATGAGAGCATTGAATAAAGGCATTGTCAGATCAGCTGGAATGGTTTGTTACATCAAATTCTGAATCTGCTTCACAGAACACCACAAACAACATAAACTGGACAAGATGACAGCCCAGCATGGAGAGCTGTGCAGACCATGCTAGTGTGTTGCTCAGTAAACTGCACTATCTGCCCAGCATGGAGAGCATTGCAAACTTTACTACCATATGCTAATTATACTCGCATCAGATTACTGCCTACAATGGGAAGGTTTGCTCTCTCTGAGTGTGTGTGTGTGTGTGTGTGTGTTCATCAGAGAATGTGTGTACGCGATTGGTGTGGTTGAATGCGAAACTCATTGTTTGAGAAGGAACGCACATGGACGAAACTATTTTAATTACGAACAACGGGCAGGCTTTTTGTTAATCAACAGAGAGAACGAGAGAAGTTTTATGGACAGATGAGGTAAAGTGTTTGATAATGTTTAAATAAAGGCATTGCCAGACACAACAGCAATATACATCGGCGTGCACATGAATGACTGATGGATGGGAGTTTGGTGTGAGTTCCAATCAGGTTTGCTTCGGCAGGTTTGAAGCCAGGAGCATCAGCAGCAGATTATTGGCTTTATTAAGAATGTACATCATAGCTCAAGATTCAAACAGCAGATGGAATAAGCCAGTGAGATATATTCTGGAGTAGTGAGTATTTCAAGTTAAAAGGGTCAGGGAATGGTGTCAAGAGTCAGCGCATGTTCATAGGGATATCCCACAGTTGTGACTTGTGTGCTTCAGTCGCAGATATTGGCCAGGGATGGGATGGAAACAGTGGAAGGAAGTGGAGTTTGTAACCAGAACAGTAGAGAGTGACCTCCATGCTCTTAATATTTAAATAACAAAGGCAATGATACAGTAAATTGTAGTTCTCCACTGGAATTGAGTAGGTCAACATAGAGACCCGTGAGTAACACTGCCAGAGCAGAGAGGGAGACAGTAATTGAACATCCTCGTTGATGTATTTAACAGTGGTCTGTAGAGTGAATATCTGGATTCAGAGTTTCAACAGGAACAATAATAGTGCAAGATGTGTAGACTATATGAAAGAACAATAATACAGTCATAACTGGTTTATAGAGAATAAAAATCTGGACAGTGACACTCACCAGGAACACCAACGATAGCCAGGAAGGGATAAGAAAAGTATTGAATAATGAGAAGGGCGTAATAGATCCGCAATGATAATGACAACCAATCAAATGCAGAAAGATACCAAACATAATTGGATAAAATCCTGTCTATTGTTGAAATATTCCTGTCTAATATTCTCAGATTCGGATCCATTATTGGAACATTCCAGTCGAATGTTCGCACATTCTGATCCATTGTTGGAATATTCCAGACGACTGTTCTCAGATTCTGATCCAATGTTGGAATATTCCAGTCTAATGTTCTCAGATTCTGGCAACGCTCCTCCCCCTTTCTCTGGAGCTGCTGATCCCTGTCAGTGCTGTCGGTGACGCTCCGCTCATGTTATGGGATAACACATTGAATGGCGCCCATTAATCATTAAAAGAAGGAAGCCCTCCACTGAGATAATTAGAATCCATCGAGCCTGGCATTAATCACAGTCACTGAACAAATAGGCTCAGTTAACCAGTTCCATGCATCACTTTGTATAACACTATAAAAAGGAACATTTGGATGGAATGGATGAGGGTTGCTGAGGGATGAACCATCAACCTTTCAATGTTTTTAATCTTTTTTGCCTTGTATATGAGAGTATTAACAGAACACTGCAGCGGTCTATATATGTTCCACTCTGTTTATGAAAGGAAGCAGTTATGGAATAACAGATCGGCTGCATAAAAAAAAAGTCGGCTGGGCAAGTTTATAGATACCTCAACACAAAGTACGGTACTTATTGACCAGTGTGAGGCTACTCCTGGTTTTAATGCCCTGTTATCAAATCTTTGCATAACCTTGAGACAGAGCATTGAGACTGCTGCTCAGGAACAGGCTGAAGTAATTCTGTCCCAAACAACCTCTTACAGAGGGATAAGAGAAGACCATTCAGGTGATATTAGCCTGTTGCTACTTGAAAGGTGGAAAGCTCGAATATTGGCATATTTTGTCAAAATAATCATTCAGAACAAAGGGATGTGTGGCTGCAGCTGTATGAAGTGTTACTGATAGGGCACTTGGAGTACATTGCGTTGTTTGTGTTTCTGTAACTGAGAAGGAATGGGCCTCCATTAGGTACAGTTTACCGGCTGTTCACACGGATTGCTGTGTCATTTAATGTCTCGAGTCTGTTACACAGGGACAGGAGGAGGCCATGAAGCTTGTCGAGTGTGTTATAGAAGAACAGGAGGAGGCCATTAAGCCTCTTGGGTCTATTACAGAGGGAAAGGAGGAAGTCATTCAGTCTCTCAAGCCTGTTCCAGAGGGGCAGGAAGTGTCTATTTAATTTTTCAAGTCTGTTACGCATAAATATTAGTTTTACACTCGTTGTGGAATAGGAAAGACCTGATGTAAACATTAAAGTTCTAACTTTGACTAAGGCCAATTTTGAAAGTGTGAGGCGAGCCCTGTGAAAGGCTAATTGTAATACCCTATTCACAGGGAAAGGGATGGTTGGAAAATGGAAAACCATCAAGACTTGGTTTCAGAGAGTCCAAAGCCAACTTGCTCCTATTAGTGAGATGGGCAATACTGGTGGGTGCAGGGAGTGCTGGATGGCTAGATATATTGATGTTATGGTCAAGGTAAGGAAGGAGGCATATGTCAGGTAAACAGAGCTGAGATCAATTGGATCCCCAGAGGTGTATAAGGGCAGTAAGCATATAGTCAATGGGGAAATCGGGCCAGAAAAATGTGGACATGAGATGGCTTTAGAAATAGGGTTAACGAGGCACTGAAGAAATTCTGCAAATCCTTTGATGGCAAAAGATTAACTAGTGAGAGAATAGGGCCCCTTAAAGATCAGGAAGGCTAGCTATGTGTGGAACCACACGAGATGGGAGGGATGATAAACCAATATTTCTCCTCAGTATTTAATGTGGGGTGGGGGGTGGGGGGGGGGGGGTTAGAAAAGCCAGAGAATGATGAAATATATAGTGATATCTTGAAAAGTATCTATATTACAAGGAGTTGTAGGTCATTTTAAAATATATAAAGGTGAGCAACTTCCTGGGACCTGATCAGTTGTATCCCAAAAGTATGTGGGAAGCTAGGAAAGAGATTGCTCAGCATTTTGCTGATATATTTGTATCATTGATTTCCACAGGTGACGTGTCAAAAGACTGGAGGGCTGCTAACATGGTGTCATTATTTAAGAAAGTAAGGAAAAAAACAGGTAACTATAGATCGGTGAGCCTGACGTCAATGGTGACTAAATTGTTGGAGGGGATTTGGAGGAAAAGGATCTCTATGCATTTGGAAAGACAAGGACTGAAGAGGGCTTTATTCATTGGCGATGACGTCTCACTGACTCGGTGGATTTTTTTGAGGAAGTGATGAAGATGATTGATGAAGATGATTGATGAAGGCAGGACAGTGGATGTTGTCTTCATGCAATTCAGTAAGAAATCCAAAATGTTCTACATGGTGGACTAGTTAACAAGGTTAGACTGCCTGGGATCCAGGGAGAGCTCGTCATTTAGATCCAAGGTTTTCTTGAATATTGGAGACAGGCCGTGACAGTGGATGTTTGTTCATTGAACTGCGATCAGTGGCGTGCCGCAAAGATCAATAGTGAGTCCACTGCCTTTTGTCACTTATACAAATCATTTGCACTTGGGTATATGAAGTATAGTCAGTAAGTTTGTAGATAATTCCAAATTGGTTGGTGTAGTCGACAGTGAATATTGATCTCTCAGACTATAATGGGACCTTGATTAGGTGAGCCGAGGGGTGACAGATGGAGTTAAATTTAGATAAATGTGAGGTGGTGCATTTTGGCAAGACAATCAGGGCAAGACATGTAGGTAGGGTCCTGTCGAAAGTTGCCAATCAAAGTGAACTCTATTGAAATTATAGAACCCCTACAGTGAGGAAACAGGCTATTCGGCCCATCGAGGTCACCCATCTAAACAGTATCCTACTGGACAAACCCCTACCCTATCCCTTTGAGCCTGTATTTCCCATGGCTAATCCACCTTGCCCACACATCCCAGGGTACTTGGGGCAATTTAGCATGGCCAATCTACACTTGCCTGTATATCTTTGTACTGTGGCAGGAAAACGTAGCACCCGAAAGAAACACACGCAGACACGGGGAGAATGTGCAAACTCCACGCAGGCAGTCATTCAAGGATGGAATTAAACCCAGCTCGCTGCGCTCTGAAGCAGCAATGCTAGTCACTGAGCTACTGTGTCACCTTGTGGTGCTGGCTCTCCGTTCCTTGAAAGTGCCGTCACAGGTAGACAGCGCAGTGAAGAAGGCACTTGGTGATCTTCCCTTTATTGGTGCGTGCTTTGAGGCTATGCGTTTGCATGACATGTTGCACCTGTCCACGACATTGGTTTGGCCACTTTTGTAATATTGCCTTTAATTCTGGTCTTCCTGCTGTCAGAAAGGTGTTGTCAAACTTGAAAGGGTGCAGAAGAGATTTAAAAGAATGTTGCAGACGTTGGAGGGTTTGAGCTACAGAGAGAGTTTGAATAGGCTGGGAGTATTTTCAAGTGCTGAGGCTGAGGGGTGACCTAACAGAAGATTATAAAATCATGAGGAGCAGAGATAAGGTTAACAGTCAATGTCTTTACCCCAGGAGAGGCGAGTGGAAAATTACAGGACAAAGATTTAAGGTGAGAGGGGAAAGATTTATAAAGGGAAATGAGGTACAACACTTTCAAAGAGATACTGCTGTGTTTATGGACTGAGCACCCGAAAGAGGTGGTGGAGGCAGGCACAGTTACATCATTTAAAAGGCATTTGAATGGGTACGTGCATGGTAAGTGTTTAGAGGCATATAGGCCAAGTGCTGGCAAGGGGGACGGGAATAATTTAGGATATTTGATCAGAATGGACGAATGGATCGAAGGGTCTTTTTCCGTGCTGTACATCACAGAGACTTTGCTGACACTTGAGTGTATAACACAGGAACAGGAAGAGGCTACTCAGGTTCTGAATTCTTTCAGTCAGCTTGTTTGAGCAATTACTGAGACTCAAATACAAAAATACATCATTCAGATGTTGATGGTGTTTTACAGAAACAGGAGAAAGGCTTTTAGTCAAGAGAAGCTGTAAAGAATGTAAAGAGGCCATTCAGTCCGTCAACTCCATCCACAGAAGCAGCAGGTGAGCACAGAGTTATTGGAGCCAGTTAATCAGGAGCAAGAGGAGGACATCGAATTTCACAAACTTGGGATCAGGAAGCATCACTCAGTTGCTCAAGAATGGGACACCAGGAACAGGAGGCAGTCACTCAACTGCTCGAGACTGGGACACAGGGACAGGAGAGAGTCATTCAACTGCTCGAGACTGGGACACAGGGACAGGAGAGAGTCATTAAACTGCTCGAGACTGGGAAACAGGAACAGGAGGGAGTCACTCAACTGCTCGAGACTGGGACACAGGAACAGGAGGGAGTCATTCAACTGCTCGAGACTGTGGCACTGGAACAGGAGGGAGTCACTCAACTGCTCAAGATTGGGACACTGTAACAGGAGAGAGTCATTCAACTGCTCGAGACTGGGACACAGGAACAGGAGGAAGTCATTCAACTGCTCGAGACTGGGACACAGGTACAGGAGCGAGTTACTCAACTAGTCTAGACTGGGTCACAGGAACAGGAGGGAGTCATTCAACTGCTCGAGTCTGGGACACAGGAACAGGAGGGAGTCAGTCAACTGCTCGAGACTGGGACACAGGGACAGGAGGGAATCATTCAACTGCTCGAGACTGGGTCACAGGAACAGGAGGGAATCATTCAACTGCTCGAGACTGTGTCATAGGAACTGGAGGGAGTCAGTCAACTGCTCGAGTCTGGGTCACAGGAACAGGAGGGAGTCATTCAACTGTTCGAGTCTGGGACACAGGAACAGGAGGGAGTCAGTCAACTGCTCGAGACTGGGACACAGGGACAGGAGGGAGTCAGTCAACTGCTAGAGACTGGGAAAGAGGAACAGGAGGCAGTCACTCAATTGCTCGAGACTGGGACACAGGAACAGGAGGCAGTCACTCAACCGCTCGAGTCTGGGACACAGGTACAAGAGGCAGTCATTCAACTGCTCGAGACAGGAACACAGGAACAGGAGGGAGTCACTCAACTGCTCGAGACTGGGACACAGGGACAGGAGCGAGTCATGTAACTGATCGAGACTGTGGCAAAGGAACAGGAGGCAGTCATTCCACTGCACGAAACTGAAACTCAGGTACAGGAGAGTGTCATTCAACTGCTCGAGACTGGGACACAGGTACAGGAGGGAGTCACTCAACTGCACGAGACTGGGACACAGGAACAGGAGGCAGTCACTCAGCTGCTCGAGACTGGGTCTCAGGAACAGGAGGTAGTCACTCAACTGCACGAGACTGGGACCCAGGAACAGGAGGGAGTCACTCAACTGCTCGAGTCTGGATGACAGGAACATGAGGTAGTCACGCAACTGCTCGAGACTGGGACACAGGGACAGGAGGGAGTCATTCAACTGCTCGAGACTGGGTCACAGGAACAGGAGGGAGTCAGTCAACTGTTCGAGACTGGGTCACAGGAACAGGAGGAGGTCACTCAACTGCTCGAGATTGGGACACAGGAACAGGAGTGAGTCACTCTGCGGCTCGGGTTTGGGACACAGGAGCAGGAGGGAGTCACTCAACTACTCGAGACTGGGACACAGGGACACGATGGAGTCATTCAACTGCTCGAGACTTGGACACAGGAACAGGAGGCAGTCACTCAACTGCTCGAGACTGGGGAACAGGAACAGGAGGGAGTCACTCAACTACTCGAGACTGGGACACAGGAACAGGAGGGAGTCATTAAACTGCTCAAAACTGGGACACAGGAACAAGAGGGAGTCAGTCAACTGCTCGAGACTGGGACAAAGGAACAGGGGAGAGTCAGTCAACTGCTCGAGACTGGGACACAGGAACAGGTTGGAGGCTTTCAACTGCTCGAGACTGGGACACAGGAACAGGAGGGAGTCAGTCAACTGCTCGAGACTGGGTCACAGGAACAGGCGGCAGTCACGCAACTGCTCGAGACTGGGAAACAGGAACAGGAGGGAGTCAGTCAACTGCTCGAGTCTGAGACACAGGAACAGGAGGGAGTCACTCAACTGCTCGAGACTGGGACACAGGAATAGGAGGGAGTCATTAAACTGCTCAAGACTGGGACACATGAACAAGAGGTAGTCAGTCAACTGCTCGAGACTGGGACAAAGGAACAGGGGAGAGTCAGTCAACTGCTCGAGACTGGGACACAGGAACAGAAGGCAGTCACTTAACTGCTCGAGACTGGGACACAGGAACAGGAGGGAGTCACTCAACTGCTCCAGTCTGGGTCACAGGAACAGGAGGGATTCATTCAACTGCTCGAGACTGGGACAACAGGACAGGAGTGAGTCATTCAACTATTCGAGACTGGGACATAGGAACAGGAGGCAGTCATTCAACTTCTCGAGACTGGGACACAGGAACTGGAGGGAATCATTCAACTGCTCTAGCCTGGGACACAGGAACAGGAGGGAATCACTTAATTGCGTGAGATTGGGAAACAGGAACAGGAGGCAGTCACTAAACTGCTTGAGACTGGGTCACAGGAACAGGAGGGAGTCACTCAACTGCTCGATACTGGGAGACAGGAACAGGAGGGAGTCACTCAACTACTCGATACTGGGACACAGGAACAGGAAGGAGTCATTCAACTGCTCGAGGCTGGGACAACAGGACAGGAGGGAGTCAGTCCACTGCTCGAGCCTGGGAAACAGGAACAGGAGGGGGTCACTCGACTGCTCGACATTGGGACACAGGAACAGGAGTGAGTCATTTAACTGCTCTAGACTGGGACAACAGGACAGGAGGGAGTCAGTAAACTGTTCGAGCCTGGGAATCAGGAACAGGAGGGGGTCACTCAACTGCTCGAGATTGGGACACAGGAACAGGAGTGGGTCACTCTGCGGCTCGGGTTTGGGACACAGGAGCAGGAGGGAGTCACTCAACTACTCGAGACTGGGACACAGGGACAAGATGGAGTCATTCAACTGCTCGAGACTGGGACACATGAACAGGAGGCAGTCACTCAACAGCTCGAGACTGGGGAACAGGAACAGGAGGGAGTCACTCAACTGCTCGAGATGGGGACACAGGAACAGGAGGTAGTCACGCAACTGCTCGAGACTGGGACACAGGTCCGGGAAGGTGTCACTCAACTGCTTGAGACTGGGTTACAGGAACAGGAGAGAGTCAGTCAACTGCTCGAGACTGCGACATAGGGACAGGAGGGAGTCAGTCAACTGCTCAGACTGGGACACAGGAACATGAGGCAGTTAGTGAACTGCTCCAGACTGGGACACAGGAACAGGAGGGAGTCACTCAACTGCTCGAGACTGGGACAACAGGACAGGAGTGAGTCATTCAACTATTCGAGACTGGGTCACAGGAACAGGAGGGAGTCATTCAACTGCTCGAGTCTGGGACACAGGAACAGGAGGGAGTCAGTCAACTGCTCGAGACTGGGACACAGGAACAGGAGGGAGTCACTCAACTGCTCGAGTCTGGGTCACAGGAACAGGAGGAATTCATTCAACTGCTCGAGTCTGGTACACAGGAACAGGAGGGAGTCAGTCAACTGCACGAGACTGGAACACAGGAACAGGAGGGAGTCATTCAACTGCTCGAGTCTGGGTCACAGGAACAGGAGGGATTCATTCAACTGCTCGAGACTGGGAAACAGGAACAGGAGGGAGTCAGTCAACTGCTCGAACAGGGACACAGGAACAGGAGGGAGTCATTCAACTGCTCGAGTCTAGGTCACAGGAACAGAGGGATTCATTCAACTGCTCGAGTCTGGGACGAAGGAACAGGAGGGAGACATTCAACTACTCGAGACTGGGACACAGGGACAAGATGGAGTCATTCAACTGCTCGAGACTGGGACACAGGAACAGGAGGCAGTCACTCAACTGCTCGAGACTTGGAAACAGGAACAGGAGGGAGTCACTCAACTGCTCGAGATGGGGACACAGGAACAGGAGGTAGTCACGCAAATGCTCGAGAGTGGGACACAGGACCGGGAAGGTGTCACTCAACTGCTTGACACTGGGTGACCGGAACAGGAGGGAGTCAGTCAACTGCTCGAGACTGGAACATAGGGACAGGAGGGAGTCAGTCAACTGCTCGAGACTGGGACACAGGAACATGAGGCAGTTACTGAACTGCTCCAGACTGGGACACAGGAACAGGAGGGAGTGTTTCAACTGCTCTAGACTGGGACAACAGGACAGGAGTGATTCATTCAACTACTCGAGACTGGGACACAGGGTCAGGAGTGAGTCATTCAACTACTCGAGACTGGGACACAGGGACAGGAAGCAGTCACACAACCGCTCGAGTTTGGGCCACAGGAACTCGAAGTCGTCATTCAAATGCTTGAGACTGGGACACAAGAGCAGGAGGGTGTCATTTAACTGCTCGAGTCTGGGACACAGGACCAGGAGGGAGTTACTCAACTGCTCGAGACTGGGACACAGGGACTGGAGGGAGTCAGTCAACTGCTCGAGACTGGGACACAGGAACAGGAGGCAGTCACTCAACCGCTCGAGACTGGGAAACAGGAACAGGAGGGAGTTAACTGCTCGAGACTGGGACACATGGACAGGAGGGAGTCAGTCATATGCTCGAGACTGGGACACAGGAACAGGAGGCAGTCACTCAACTGCTCGAGACTTGGAAACAGGAACAGGAGGGAGTGAGTCAACGGCTCGAGTCTGGGTCACTGGAACAGGAGGGATTCATTCAACTGCTCGGGACTGTGACACAATAACAGGAGGGAATCACTTAACTGCTTGAGATCGAGAAACAGGAACTGGAGGGAATCATTCAACTGCTCGAGCCTGGGACACAGGAACAGGAGGGAATCACTTAACTGCTTGAGATAGAGAAACAGGAACAGGAGGCAGTCACTCAACTGCTCGAGACTGGGAGACAGGAACAGGAGGGAGTCACTCAATTGCTCGATACAGGGACACAGGAACAGGAGGGAGTCATTCAACTGCTCGAGGCTGGGACAACAGGACAGGAGGGAGTCAGTTAACTGCTCGACATTGGGAAACAGGAACAGGAGGGAGTCATTCAACTGCTCGAGACTGGGACATCAGGACAGGAGGGGGTCACTCAACTGCTCGATATTGGGACACAGGAACAGGAGTGAGTCACTCTGCCACTCGAGTTTGGGCCACAGGAACAGGAAGTAGTCACTCAACAGCTCTAGACTGGGACACAGGAGCAGGAGGGAGTCACTCAACTGCTCGAGACTGGGACACAGGAACAGGAGGCAGTCACTCAACTGCTCGAGACTGGGCAACAGAACAGGAGGGAGTCACTCAACTGCTCGAGATGGGGACACAGGAACAGGAGGTAGTCACGCAACTGCTCGAGACTGGGACACAGGACCGGGAAGGTGTCTCTCATCTACTTGAGATGGGTGACAGGAACAGGAGGCAGTCAGTCAACTGCTGGAGACTGGGATATAGTGACAGGAGAGAGTCAGTCAACTGCTCAGACTGGGACACAGGAGCAGGAGGGAGTCACTCAACCGCTCGAGACGGGGAAACAGGAATAGGAATGAGTCACTCAATTGCTCGAGACTGGGACACAGGAACAGGAGGGAGTCATTGAATTGCTCGAGACTGGGTCACAGGAACAGGACTCAGTCATCCCACTGCTTCAGACTGGGAAACAGGAACAGGAGGGAGTCACGCAACTGCTCGAGTTTGGGACACAGGAACAGGAGTGAGTCATTGAACTGCTCTAGACTGGGACAACAGGACAGGAGGGAGCCACTCAACTTTTGGAGCCTGGGACACAGGAACAGGAGGGAGTCACTCTGCGGCTCGGGTTTGGGCCACAGGAAGTGGAAGTAGTCACTCAACTGGTCTAGACTGGGACACAGGAGCAGGACGGAGTCACTCAACTGCTCTAGATTGGGACACCGGAGCAGGAGGGAGTAACTCAACTGCTCGAGACTGGATCACAGGAACAGGAGGTAGTCATTCCACTGCACGAAACTGGAACACAGCAACAGGAGAGAGTCATTCACCTGCTCGAGTCTGGGACGAAGGAACAGGAGGGAGTCATTCAACTACTCGAGACTGGGACACAGGGACAGGATGGAGTCATTCAACTGCTCGAGATGGGGACACAGCAACAGGAGGTAGTCACGCAACTGCTCGAGACTGGGAAACAGGAACAGGAGGGAGTCACTCAACTGCTCGAGAAGGGGACACAGGAACAGGAGGTAGTCACGCAACTCCTCGAGACTGGGACACAGGACCGGGAAGGTGTCACTCAACTGCTTGAGACTGGATGACAGGAACAGGAGGGAGTCAGTCAACTGCTCGAGACTGGGACATAGGGACAGGAGGCAGTCAGTCAACTGCTCAGACTGGGACACAGGTGCAGGAGGGAGTCATTCAACTACTCGAGACTAGGTCACAGGGACAGGAGTGAGTCATTCAACTGCTCGAGACTGGGACACAGGGACAGGAAGCAGTCACACAACCGCTCGAGTTTGGGCAACAGGAACTCGAAGTCGACATTCTACTGCTCGAGACAGGGACACAGGAACAGGAGGCAGTCACTCAACTGGTCGAGACTGGGACACAGGCGCAGGAGGGAGTTTTTCAACTGCTCGAGTCCGGGACACAGGAACAGGAGGGAGTTACTCAACTGCTCGAAACTGGGACACAGGGACAGGAGGGGGTCAGTCAACTGCTCGAGACTGGGATACAGGAATAGGAGGCAGTCACTCAACTGCTCGAGACTGGGACACAGCAACTGGAGGGAGTCAGTCAACTGCTCGAGACTGGGAAACAGGATCAGGATGGATTCATTCAACTGCTCCAGACTGGGACACAGGAACAGGAGGCAGTCACTCAACTGCTCGAGACTGGGACACAGGAACCGGAGGGAGTCACTCAACTACTCGATGCTGGGACACAGGAACAGGATGGAGTCACTCAATTGCTCGATACTGGGACACAGGAACTGGAGGGAGTCATTCAACTGCTCGAGGCTGGGACAGCAGGACAGGAGGGAGTCAGTTAACTGCTCGACATTGGGAAACAGGAACAGGAGGGAGTCACTCAACAGCTCTCGACTGGGACACAGGAGCAGGAGGGAGTCACTCAACTACTCTAGACTGGCACACCAAAGCAGCAGGTAGTCACTCAACCGCTCGAGACTGGATCACAGGAACAGGAGGTAGTCATTCCATTGCACGAAACTGGAACACAGGAACAGGAGAGAGTCATTCACCTGATCGAGACTGTGACACAGGAACAGGAGGCAGTCACTCAACTGCTCGAGACTGGGAAACAGGAACAGGAGGGAGTCACTCAACTGCTTGAGATCGAGAAACAGGAACTGGAGGGAATCATTCAACTGCTCGAGCCTGGGACACAGGAACAGGAGGGAATCACTTAACTGCTTGAGATAGAGAAACAGGAACAGGAGGCAGTCACTCAACTGCTCGAGACTGGGACACAGGAACAGGAGGGAGTCACTCAACTACTCGATACTGGGACACAGGAACAGGATGGAGTCACTCAATTGCTCGATACAGGGACCAGGAACAGGAGGGTGTCATTCAATTGCTCGAGGCTGGGACAACAGGACAGGAGGGAGTCAGTTAACTGCTCGACATTGGGAAACAGGAACAGGAGGGAGTCATTCAACTGCTCTAGACTGGGACATCAGGACAGGAGGGGGTCACTCAACTGCTCGATATTGGGACACAGGAACAGGAGTGAGTCACTCTGCCACTCGAGTTTGGGCCACAGGAACAGGAAGTAGTCACTCAACAGCTCTAGACTGGGACACAGGAGCAGGAGGGAGTCACTCAACTGCTCGAGACTGGGACACAGGAACAGGAGGCAGTCACTCAACTGCTCGAGACTGGGCAACAGAACAGGAGGGAGTCACTCAACTGCTCGAGATGGGGACACAGGAACAGGAGGTAGTCACGCAACTGCTCGAGACTGGGACACAGGACCGGGAAGGTGTCTCTCATCTACTTGAGATGGGTGACAGGAACAGGAGGCAGTCAGTCAACTGCTGGAGACTGGGATATAGGGACAGGAGAGAGTCAGTCAACTGCTCAGACTGGGACACAGGAGCAGGAGGGAGTCACTCAACCGCTCGAGACGGGGAAACAGGAATAGGAATGAGTCACTCAATTGCTCGAGACTGGGACACAGGAACAGGAGGGAGTCATTGAATTGCTCGAGACTGGGTCACAGGAGCAGGACGGAGTCACTCAACTGCTCTAGATTGGGACACCGGAGCAGGAGGGAGTAACTCAACTGCTCGAGACTGGATCACAGGAACA
This sequence comes from Chiloscyllium plagiosum, assembly GCF_037043375.1. Classification (NCBI taxonomy): domain Eukaryota; kingdom Metazoa; phylum Chordata; class Chondrichthyes; order Orectolobiformes; family Hemiscylliidae; genus Chiloscyllium; species Chiloscyllium plagiosum. The sequence goes on along the minus strand of NW_028270159.1, from coordinate 99,450,662 downwards.
GGAGGTAGTCATTCCAATGCACGAAACTGGAACACAGCAACAGGAGAGAGTCATTCACCTGCTCGAGTCTGGGACGAAGGAACAGGAGGGAGTCATTCAACTACTCGAGACTGGGACACAGGGACAGGATGGAGTCATTCAACTGCTCGAGATGGGGACACAGGAACAGGAGGTAGTCACGCAACTGCTCGAGACTGGGAAACAGGAACAGGAGGGAGTCACTCAACTGCTCGAGAAGGGGACACAGGAACAGGAGGGAGTCAGTCAACTGCTCGAGACTGGGACACAGGAACAGGAGGGAGTCACTCAATTGCTCGAGACTGGGACACAGGAACAGGAGGGAGTCACTCAATTGCTCGAGACTGGGACACAGGAACAGGAGGGAGTCACTCAACTGCTCGAGACTGGGACAACAGGACAGGAGTGAGTCATTCAACTACTCGAGACTGGGACACAGGGACAGGAGTGAGTCATTCAACTACACGAGACTGGGACACAGGGACAGGAAGCAGTCACACAACCGCTCGAGTTTGGGCCACAGGAACTCGAAGTCGACATTCTACTGCTCGAGACTGGGACACAGGAACAGGAGGCAGTCACTCAACTGGTCGAGACTGGGACACAAGAGCAGGAGGGAGTTTTTCAACTGCTCGAGTCCGGGACACAGGAACAGGAGGGAGTTACTCAACTGCTCGAAACTGGGACACAGGGACAGGAGGGGGTCAGTCAACTGCTCGAGACTGGGATACAGGAATAGGAGGCAGTCACTCAACTGCTCGAGACTGGGAAACAGGAACAGGAGGGAGTCAGTCAACTGCTCGAGACTGGGAAACAGGATCAGGATGGATTCATTCAACTGCTCCAGACTGGGACACAGGAATAGGAGGCAGTCATTCAACTGCTCGAGACTGGGACACAGGAACTGGAGGGAATCATTCAACTGCTCGAGACTGGGACACAGGAACAGTAGGGAATCACTTAACTGCTTGAGGTAGAGAAACAGGAACAGGAGGCAGTCACTCAACTGCTCGAGACTGGGACACAGGAACCGGAGGGAGTCACTCAACTACTCGATACTGGGACACAGGAACAGGATGGAGTCACTCAATTGCTCGATACTGGGACACAGGAACAGGAGGGAGTCATTCAACTGCTCGAGGCTGGGACAGCAGGACAGGAGGGAGTCAGTTAACTGCTCGACATTGGGAAACAGGAACAGGAGGGAGTCACTCAACAGCTCTCGACTGGGACACAGGAGCAGGAGGGAGTCACTCAACTACTCTAGACTGGCACACCAAAGCAGCAGGTAGTCACTCAACCGCTCGAGACTGGATCACAGGAACAGGAGGTAGTCATTCCATTGCACGAAACTGGAACACAGGAACAGGAGAGAGTCATTCACCTGATCGAGACTGGGACACAGGAACAGGAGGCAGTCACTCAACTGCTCGAGATGGGGACACAGGAACAGGAGGTAGTCACGCAACTGCTCGAGACTGGGACACAACCGGGAAGGTGTCACTCAACTGCTTGAGATGGGTGACAGGAACAGGAGGCAGTCAGTCAACTGCTCGAGACTGGGACATAGGGACAGGAGGGAGTCACTCAACTACTTAGACTGGGACACAGGAGCAGGAGGGAGTCACTCAATTGCTCGAGACTGGGACACAGGAACAGGAGGGAGTCACTCAATTGCTCGAGACTGGGACACAGGAACAGGAGGGAGTCACTCAATTGCTCGAGACTGGGTCACAGGAACAGGACGCAGTCATTCCACTGCATGAGACTGGAACACAACGACAGGAGGGAGTCATTCAACTGCTCGATACTTGGACACAGGAACAGGAGGGAGTCATTGAACTGCTCGAGTCTGGGACACAGGAACAGGAGGGAGTCAGTCAACTGCTCGAGACTGGGACACAGGGACAGGAGGGAGTCTGTCAACTGCTCGAGACTGGGAAACAGGAACAGAAGGCTGTCACTCAATTGCTCGAGACTGGGACACAGAAACAGGAGGCAGTCACTCAACCGCTCGAGTCTGGGACACAGGTTCAGGAGGCAGTCATTCAACTGCTCGAGTCTGGGACACAGGAACAGGAGGGAGTCACTCAACTGCTCGAGACTGGAACACAGGGACAGGAGGGAGTCAGTCAACTGCTCGAACTGGGACACAGGAACAGGAGGCAGTCACTCAACTGCTCGAGACTGGGAAACAGGAACAGGAGGGAGTCAGTCAACTGCTCGAGACTGGGACACAGGAACAGGAGGGAGTCACTCAACTGCTCGAGTCTGGGTCACAGGAACAGGAGGGATTCATTCAACTGCTCCAGACTGGGACACTGTGTCAGGAGTGAGTCATTCAACTACTCGAGACTGGGACACAGGGACAGGAAGCAGTCACACAACCGCTCGAGTTTGGACCGCAGTAACACGAAGTCGTCATTCAACTGCTCGAGACTGGGACTTAGGAACAGGAAGCAGTCACTCAACTGGTCGAGACTGGGACACAGGAGCAGGAGGGAGTCATTCAACTGCTCGAGTCTGGGACACAGGAACAGGAGGAAGTTACGCAACTGCTCGAGACTGGGCCACAGGGACAGGAGGGAGTCAGTCATATGCTCGAGACTGGGACACAGGAACAGGAGGCAGTCACTCAACTGCTCGAGACTGGGAAACAGGAACAGGAGGGAGTCAGTCAACTGCTCGAGTCTGGGTCACAGGAACAGGAGGGATTCATTCAGCTGCTCGAGACTGGGACACAGGAACAGGAGGGAATCACTTAACTGCTTGAGATAGAGAAACAGGAACTGGAGGGAATCATTCAACTGCTCGCGCCTGGGACACAGGAACAGGAGGCAGTCACTCAACTGCTCGAGACTGGGACACAGGAACATGAGGCAGTCACTCAACTGCTCGAGATGGGGACACAGGAACAGGAGGTAGTCACGCAACTGCTCGAGACTGGGACACAGGACCGGGAAGGTGTCACTCAACTGCTTGAGATGGGTGACAGGAACAGGAGGCAGTCAGTCAACTGCTCGAGATTGGGACGTAGGGACATGAGAGAGTCAGTCAACTGCTCAGACTGGGACACAGGAGCAGGAGGGAGTCACTCAACCGCTCGAGACTGGGACACAGGAACAGGAGGGAGTCACTCAATTGCTCGAGACTGGGACACATAAATAGGAGGCAGTCACACAACTGCTCCAGACTGGGAAACAGGAACAGGAGGGAGTCAGTCAACTGCTCGAGACTTGACACAGGGACAGGAGGCAGTCACTCAACTGCTCGAGTGTGGGTCACAGGAACAGGAGGGATTCATTCAACTGCTCGAGGCTGGGACACAGGAACAGAAGGCATTCACTCAACTGCTCGAGCCTGGGACACAGGAACAGAAGGCAGTCACTCAACTGCTCGAGCCTGGGACACAGGAACAGGATGGAGTGACTTAACTGCTGGAGATTGGGAAACAGGAACAGAAGGCAGTCGTTCAACTGCACGAGACAGGGACACATGAACCGGAAAGAGTCACTCAACTGCTTGAGACTGGGTCACAGGAACAGGAGGGAGTCACTCAACCGGTCGAGACTGGGACTCAGGAACAGGAAGGAGTCACTCAATTGCTCGAGACGAGGTCATAGGAACAGGAGGCAGTCGTTCCACTCACGAGGCAGGAACATAGTTACAGGAGGGAGTCATTCAACTGCTCGATACTGGGACACAGGAACAGGAAGGAGTCACTCAATTGGTCGTGACGAGGTCACAGGAACAGGAGGCAGTCATTCCACGGCTCAAGATTCGGACACGGGAACAGGAGGCAGTCATTCCACTCACGAGTCAGGAACACAGGTACAGGAGGGAGTCATTCAACTGCTCGAGACTGGGAGACAGGAACAGGAGGGAGTCACTCAACATCTCGAATCTGGGACACAGGTACAGGAGGGAGTCATTCAACTACTCGAGACTGGGACACAGGGACAGGAGGGAGTCAGTCAACTGCTCGAAACTGGGAAACTGGAACAGGAGGGAGTCAGTCAACTGCTCGAGACTGGGACACAGAAACAGGAGGCAGTCACTCAACTGCTCGAGACTGGGAAACTGGAACAGGAGGGAGTCAGTCAACTGCTCGAGACTGGGACACAGGAACAGGAGGCAGTCACTCAACTGTTCGAGTCTGGGTCACAGGAACAGGAGGGATTCATTCAACTGCTCGAGACTGGGACACAGGAACTGGAGGGAATCATTCAACTGCTCGACCCTGGGACGTAGGAACAGGAGGCAGTCACTCAACTGCTCTAGACTGGGACACAGGAACCGGAGGGAGTTACTCAACTGCTTGAGACTGGGTCACAGGAACAGGAGGGAGTCACACAACTACTCGCTACTGGGACACAGGAACAGGATGGAGTCACTCAATTGCTCGAGACTGGGACACAGGAACAGGAAGGAGTCATTCAACTGCTCGAGGCTCGGACAACAGGAACAGGAGGGAGTCAGTCAACTGCTCGACATTGGGAAACAGGAACAGGAGGGAGTCATTCAAATGTTCGAGCCTGGGAAACAGGAACAGGAGTGAGTCACTCTGCCGCTCGAGTTTGGGCCACAGGAACAGGAAGTAGTCATTCAACTGCTCTAGACTGGTTCAGAGGAGCAGGAGGTAGTCATTCCACTGCACGAAACTGGAACACAGGAACAGGAGAGAGTCATTCACCTGCTCGAGTTTGGGACGCAGGAACAGGAGGGAGTCATTCAACTACTCGAGACTGGGACACAGGAACAGTATGGAGTCATTCAATTGCTCGAGACTGGGACACAGGAACAGGAGGCAGTAACTCAACTGCTCGAGACTGGGACACAGGAACAGGAGGTAGTCACACAACTGCTTGAGACTGGGAAACAGGAACAGGAGGGAGTCACTCAACAGCCCGAGATGGGGACACAGGAACAGGAGGTAGCCACGCAACTGCTCGAGACTGGGACACAGGACTGGGAAGGTGTCATTCAACTGCTTGAGACTGGGTTACAGGAACAGGAGGGAGTCAGTCAACTGCTCAGACTGGGACACAGGAGCAGGAGGGAGTCACTCAACCGCTCGGGATTGGGACACAGGAACAGGAGGGAGTCACTCAATTGCTCGAGACTGGGACACAGGAATAGGAGGGAGTCACTCAATTGCTCAAGACTGGGTCACAGGAACAGGAGGCAGTCATTCCACTGCATGAGACTGGAACACAAAGACAGGAGGGAGTCATTCAACCGCTCGAGACTGGGACACAGGAACAGAAGGCATTCACTCAACTGCTCGAGCCTGGGACACAGGAACAGAAGGCAGTCACTCAACTGCTCGAGCCTGGGACACAGGAACAGGATGGAGTGACTTAACTGCTGGAGATTGGGAAACAGGAACAGAAGGCAGTCGTTCAACTGCACGAGACAGGGACACATGAACCGGAAAGAGTCACTCAACTGCTTAAGACTGGGTCAGAGGAACAGGAGGGAGTCACTCAACCGGTCGAGACTGGGACTCAGGAACAGGAAGGAGTCACTCAATTGCTCGAGACGAGGTCATAGGAACAGGAGGCAGTCGTTCCACTCACGAGGCAGGAACATAGTTACAGGAGGGAGTCATTCAACTGCTCGATACTGGGACACAGGAACAGGAGGCAGTCATTCCACGGCTCAAGATTCGGACACGGGAACAGGAGGCAGTCATTCCACTCACGAGTCAGGAACACAGGTACAGGAGGGAGTCATTCAACTGCTCGAGACTGGGAGACAGGAACAGGAGGGAGTCACTCAACATCTCGAATCTGGGACACAGGTACAGGAGGGAGTCATTCAACTACTCAAGACTGGGACACAGGGACAGGAGGGAGTCAGTCAACTGCTCGAAACTGGGAAACTGGAACAGGAGGGAGTCAGTCAACTGCTCGAGACTGGGACACAGGAACAGGAGGCAGTCACTCAACTGTTCGAGTCTGGGTCACAGGAACAGGAGGGATTCATTCAACTGCTCGAGACTGGGACACAGGAACTGGAGGGAATCATTCAACTGCTCGAGCCTGGGACACAGGAACAGGAGGCAGTCACTTAACTGCTCGAGACTGGAACACAGAAACAGGAGGCAGTCACTCAACTGCTCGAGACTGGGAAACTGGAACAGGAGGCAGTCACTCAACTGCTCGAGACTGGGACACAGGAACAGGAGGCAGTCACTCAACTGTTCGAGTCTGGGTCACAGGAACAGGAGGGATTCATTCAACTGCTCGAGACTGGGACACAGGAACTGGAGGGAATCATTCAACTGCTCGAGCCTGGGACACAGGAACAGGAGGCAGTCACTTAACTGCTCGAGACTGGGACGTAGGAACAGGAGGCAGTCACTCAACTGCTCTAGACTGGTACACAGGAACCGGAGGGAGTTACTCAACTGCTTGAGACTGGGTCACAGGAACCGGAGGGAGTTACTCAACTGCTTGAGACTGGGTCACAGGAACAGGAGGGAGTCACTCAATTGCTCGAGACTGGGACACAGGAACAGGAAGGAGTCATTCAACTGCTCGAGGCTCGGACAACAGGAACAGGAGGGAGTCAGTCAACTGCTCGACATTGGGAAACAGGAACAGGAGGGAGTCATTCAAATGTTCGAGCCTGGGAAACAGGAACAGGAGTGAGTCACTCTGCCGCTCGAGTTTGGGCCACAGGAACAGGAAGTAGTCATTCAACTGCTCTAGACTGGTTCAGAGGAGCAGGAGGTAGTCATTCCACTGCACGAAACTGGAACACAGGAACAGGAGAGAGTCATTCACCTGCTCGAGTTTGGGACGCAGGAACAGGAGGGAGTCATTCAACTACTCGAGACTGGGACACAGGAACAGTATGGAGTCATTCAATTGCTCGAGACTGGGACACAGGAACAGGAGGCAGTAACTCAACTGCTCGAGACTGGGACACAGGAACAGGAGGCAGTCACTCAACTGCTTGAGACTGGGAAACAGGAACAGGAGGGAGTCACTCAACAGCCCGAGATGGGGACACAGGAAGAGGAGGTAGCCACGCAACTGCTCGAGACTGGGACACAGGACTGGGAAGGTGTCACTCAACTGCTTGAGACTGGGTTACAGGAACAGGAGGGAGTCAGTCAACTGCTCAGACTGGGACACAGGAGCAGGAGGGAGTCACTCAACCGCTCGGGACTGGGACACAGGAACAGGAGGGAGTCACTCAATTGCTCGAGACTGGGACACAGGAATAGGAGGGAGTCACTCAATTGCTCAAGACTGGGTCACAGGAACAGGAGGCAGTCATTCCACTGCATGAGACTGGAACACAAAGACAGGAGGGAGTCATTCAACCTCTCGAGACTGGGACACAGGAACCGGAGGCAGTCATTCAACTGCTTGAGACTGGGAAACAGGAACAGGAGGGAGTCACGCAACTGCTCAAGATTGGGAAACAGGAACAGGAGGTAGTCACGCAACTGCTCGAGACTTGACACAGGGACAAGAGGCAGTCACTCAACTGCTCGAGACTGGGACACAGGAACCGGAGGGAGTTACTCAACTGCTTGAGACTGGGTCACAGGAACAGGAGGGAGTCACTCAACTGCCCGAGATGGGGAGACAGGAACAGGAGGTAGTCACGCAACTGCTCGAGACTGGGACACAGGACTGGGAAGGTGTCACTCAACTGCTTCAGACTGGTTTACAGGAACAGGAGGGAGTCAGTCAACGGCTCGAGACTGGGACATAGGGACAGGAGGCAGTCATTCCACTCACGAGTCAGGAACACAGGTACAGGAGGGAGTCATTCAACTGCTCGAGACTGGGAGACAGGAACAGGAGGGAGTCACTCAATTGCTCGAGACTGGGACACAGGGATAGGAGGGAGTCACTCAATTGCTCGAGACTGGGTCACAGGAACAGGAGGCAGTCATTCCACTGCATGAGACTGGGAAACAGGAACAGGAGGGAGTCACGCAACTGCTCGAGATTGGGTAAAAGGAACAGGAGGTATTCACGCAACTGCTCGAGACTTGACACAGGGACAGGAGGCAGTCACTCAACTGCTCGACTGTGGGTCACAGGAACAGGAGGGATTCATTCAACTGCTCGAGGCTGGGAAACAGGAACAGGTGGCAGTCACTCAACTGCTCGAGTCTGGGACGCAGGAACAGAAGGCAGTCACTCAACTGCTCGAGCCTGGGACTCAGGAACAGGAGGGAGTGACTTAACAGCTGGAGATTGGGAAACAGGAACAGGAGGCAGTCATTCAACTGCTTGAGACTGGGTCACAGGAACAGGAGGGAGTCACTCAACTGCTCAAGATTGAGACACGGGAACAGGAGGCAGTCATTCAACTGCTCGAGGCTGGGACACAGGAACAGGAGGTAGTCACTCAACTGCTAGAGACTGTGGCACAGGAACAGGAGGGAGTCATTCAACTGCTCGAGGCTTGGACACCGGAACAGGAGGGAATCATTCAACTGCTCGAGCCTGGGACAAGGGGACAAGAGGGAGTCAGTCAATCGCTCGAGACTTGGACACAGGAACAGGAGGCAGTCACTCAACTGCTCCAGAATGGAATACAGGAACAGGAGAGATTCATTCAACTGCTCGAGATTGGGATACGGGAACAGGAGGCAGACATTCCACTGCACGAGACTGGGACACAGGGACTGGAGGGAGTCATTAAACTGCTCGAGGCTGGGACACAAGAACAGGAGGGAGTCAGTCAACTGCACGAGACAGGGGCACAGGGACAGGAGGGAGTCAGTCAACTGCTCGATATTGGGACACAGGAACAGAAGTGAGTCACTCAACTGCTCGAGACTGGGACACAGGAACATGAGGCAGTTACTGAACTGCTCGAGTCTGGGACACAGGAACAGGAGGGAGTCACTCAACTGCTCGAGACTGGGAGACAGGAACAGGAGGGAATCATTCAACTGTTCGAGACTGGGAACCAGGAACAGGAGGGAGTCACTCCTCTGTTCGAGACTGGGAAACAGGAATAGGAGGCAGTCAATCTACCGCTCGAGTATGGGCCACAGAAACAGGAAGTCGTCATTCAAGTGCTCAAGTCTGGGACACAGGAGCAGGAGGGAGTCACTCAACTACTCGAGACTGGAGCACAGGAACAGGAGGTAGTCATTCCACTGCACGAAACTGGAACACAGGAACAGGAGGGAGTCACTCAACTACTCGATACTGGGACACAGGAACAGGATGGAGTCACTCAATTGCTCGATAAAGGGACAGAGGAACAGGAGGGAGTCATTCAACTGCTCGAGGCTGGGACAACAGGACAGGAGGGAGTCAGTTAACTGCTCGACATTGGGAAACAGGAACAGGAGGGAGTCATTCAACTGCTCTAGACTGGCACACCAAAGCAGCAGGGAGTCACTCAACTGCTCGAGACTGGATCACAGGAACAGGAGGTAGTCATTCCACTGCACGAAACTGGAACACAGGAACAGGAGGCAGTCACTCAACTGCTCGAGTCTGGGACGAAGGAACAGGAGGGAGTCATTCAACTACTCGAGACTGGGACATAGGGACAGGATGGAGTCATTCATCTGCTCGAGACTGGGACACAGGAACAGGAGGCAGTCACTCAACTGCTCGAGACTGGGACACAGGAACAGGAGTGAGTCACTCTGCGGCTCGGGTTTGGGCCACAGGAAGAGGAAGTAGTCACTCAACTGGTCTAGAATGGGACACAGGAGCAGGAGGGAGTCACTCAACTGCTCTAGATTGGGACACCGGAGCAGGAGGGAGCAACTCAACTGCTCGAGACTGGATCACAGGAACAGGAGGTAGTCATTCCACTGCAGGAAACTGGAACACAGCAACAGGAGAGAGTCATTCACCTGCTCGAGTCTGGGACGAAGGAACAGGAGGGAGTCATTCAACTACTCGAGACTGGGACATAGGGACAGGATGGAGTCATTCAACTGCTCGAGACTGGGACAAAGGAACAGGAGGGAGTCAGTCAACTGCTCGAGAGTGGGACACAGGAACAGGAGGCAGTAACTCAACTGCTCGAGACTGGGAAACAGGAACAGGCGGGAGTCAGTCATATGCTCGAGACTGGGACACAGGAACAGGAGGCAGTCACTCAACTGCTCGAGACTGGGAAACAGGAACAGGAGGGAGTCACTCAACTGCTCGAGACTGGGACACAGGAACAGGATGTAGTCACGCAACTGCTCGAGACTGGGTCACAGGACCGGGAAGGTGTCACTCAACTGCTTGAGACTGGGTGACAGGAACAGGAGGGAGTCAGTCAACTGCTCGAGACTGGGACATAGGGACAGGAGAGAGTCAGTCAACTGCTCAGACTGGGACACAGGAACAGGAGGGAGTCACTCAACTGCTCGAGACTGGGACAAAAGGACAGCAGTGAGTCATTCAACTACTCCAGACTGGGACACAGGGACAGAAGTGAGTCATTCAACTACACGAGACTGGGACACAGGGACAGGAAGCAGTCACACAACCGCTCGAGTTTGGGCCACAGGAACTCGAAGTCGTCATTCTACTGCTCGAGACTGGGACACAGCAAGAGGAGGCAATCACTCAACTGGTCGAGACTGGGACACAGGAGTAGGAGGGAGTATTTCAGCTGCTCGAGTCCGGGACACAGGAACAGGAGGGAGTTACTCAACTGCTCGAAACTGGGACACAGGGACAGGAGGGAGTCAGTCAACTGCTCGAGACTGGGATACAGGAATCGGTGGCAGTCACTCAACTGCTCGAGACTGGGAAACAGGAACAGGAGGGAGTCAGTCAACTGCTCGAGACTGGGACACAGGATCAGGAGGGATTCATTCAACTGCTCGAAACTGGGACACAGGAATAGGAGGCAGTCATTCAACTGCTCGAGACTGGGACACAGGAACAGGAGGGAGTCATTCAACTGCTCGAGGCTGGGACAGCAGGACCAGGGGGAGTCAGATAACTGCTCGACATTGGGAAACAGGAACAGGAGTGAGTCATTCAACTGCTCTACACTGGGACAACAGGACAGGAGGGGGTCACTCAACTGCTCGATATTGGGACACAGGAACAGGAGTGAGTCACTCTGCCACAAGAGTTTGGGCCACAGGAACAGGAAGAAGTCACTCAACAGCTCTAGACTGGGAGACAGGAACAGGAGGGAATCATTCAACTGTTGGAGACTGGGAACCAGGAACAGGAGGGAGTCACTCCTCTGTTCGAGACTGGGAAACAGGAATAGGAGGCAGTCAATCTACCGCTCGAGTATGGGCCATAGAAACAGGAAGTCGTCATTCAAGTGCTCAAGTCTGGGACACAGGAGCAGGAGGGAGTCACTCAACTACTCGAGACTGGAGCACAGGAACAGGAGGTAGTCATTCCACTGCACGAAACTGGAACACAGGAACAGGAGCGAGTCACTCAACTACTCGATACTGGGACACAGGAACAGGATGGAGTCACTCAATTGCTCGATACAGGGACACAGGAACAGGAGGGAGTCATTCAACTGCTCGAGGCTGGGACAACAGGACAGGAGGGAGCCAGTTAACTGCTCGATATTGGGACACAGGAACAGGAGTGAGTCACTCTGCCACTCGAGATTGGGCCACAGGAACAGGAAGTAGTCACTCAACAGCTCTAGACTGGGACACAGGAGCAGGAGGGAGTCACTCAACTGCTCTAGACTGGCACACCAAAGCAGCAGGGAGTCACTCAACTGCTTGAGACTGGATCACAGGAACAGGAGGTAGTCATTCCACTGCACGAAACTGGAACACAGGAACAGGAGGCAGTCACTCAACTGCTCGAGACTGGGACACAGGAACAGGAGGCAGTCACTCAACTGCTCGAGACTGGGAAACAGGAACAGGAGGGAGTCACTCAACTGCTCGAGATGGGGACACAGGAACAGGAGGTAGTCACGCAACTGCTTGAGACTGGGACACAGGACCGGGAAGGTGTCTCTCAACTGCATGAGATGGGTGACAGGAACAGGAGGCAGTCAGTCAACTGCTCGAGACTGGGACATAGGGACAGGAGAGAGTCTGTCAACTGCTCAGACTGGGACACAGGAGCAGGAGGGAGTCACTCAACAGCTCGAGACAGGGACACAGGAACAGGAGGGAGTCACTCAATTGCTCCAGACTGGGACACAGGAACAGGAGGGAGTCACTCAATTGCTCGAGACTGGGTCACAGGAACAGGACGCAGTCATTCCACTGCTTCAGAATGGGAAACAGGAACAGGAGGGAGTCACGCAACTGCTCGAGTTTGGGACACAGGAACAGGAGTGAGTCATTGAACTGCTCTAGACTGGGACAACAGGACAGGAGGGAGTCACTCAACTGATCGAGCCTGGGACACAGGAACAGGAGTGAGTCACTCTGCGGCTCGGGTTTGGGCCACAGGAAGAGGAAGTAGTCACTCAACTGGTCTAGAATGGGACACAGGAGCAGGAGGGAGTCACTCAACTGCTCTAGATTGGGACACCGGAGCAGGAGGGAGCAACTCAACTGCTCGAGACTGGATCACAGGAACAGGAGGTAGTCATTCCACTGCAGGAAACTGGAACACAGCAACAGGAGAGAGTCATTCACCTGCTCGAGCCTGGGACGAAGGAACAGGAGGGAGTCATTCAACTACTCGAGACTGGGACACAGGGACAGGATGGAGTCATTCAACTGCTCGAGACTGGGACACAGGAACAGGAGGCAGTCACACAACTGCTCGAGACTGGGAAACAGGAACAGGAGGGAGTCACTCAACTGCTCGAGATGGGGACACAGGAAAAGGATGTAGTCACGCAACTGCTCGAGACTGGGTCACAAGACCGGGAAGGTGTCACTCAACTGCTTGAGACTGGGCGACAGGAACAGGAGGGAGTCAGTAAACTGCTCGAGACTGGGACATAGGGACAGGAGGGAGTCAGTCAACTGCTTAGACTGGGACACAGGAGCAGGAGGGAGTCACTCAACCGCTCGAGACTGGGACACAGGAACAGGAGGGAGTCACTCAATTGCTCCAGACTGGGACACAGGAACAGGAGGGAGTCACTCAATTGCTCGAGACTGCGTCACAGGAACAGGACACAGTCATTCCACTGCATGAGACTGGAACACAACGACAGGAGGGAGTCATTCAACTGCTCGAGACTTGGACACAGGAACAGGAGGGAGTCATTGAACTGCTCGAGTCAGGGACACAGGAACAGGAGGGAGTCAGTCAACTGCTCGAGACTGGGACACAGGGACAGGAGGGAGTCAGTCAACTGCTCGAGACTGGGAAACAGGAACAGAAGGCAGTCACTCAATTGCTCGAGATTGGGACACAGGAACAGGAGGCAGTCACTCAACCGCTCGAGTCTGGGACACAGGTTCATGAGGCAGTCATTCAACTGCTCGAGACTGGAACACAGGAACAGGCGGGAGTCATTGAACTGCTCGAGTCTGGGACACAGGAACAGGAGGGAGTTACTCAACAGCTCGAGACTGGAACACAGGGACAGGAGTGAGTCAGTCAACTGCTCGAACTGGGACACAGGATGTGGAGGCAGTCACTCAACTGCTCGAGACTGGGAAACAGGAACAGGAGGGAGTCAGTCAACTGCTCGAGACTGGGACACAGGAACAGGAGGGAGTCACTCAACTGCTCGAGTCTGGGTCACAGGAACAGGAGGGATTCATTCAACTGCTCGAGTCTGGGACGAAGGAACAGGAGGGAGTCATTCAACTGCTTGAGACTGGGACACAGGGACAAGATTTCAACTTTAGAGTTGAAATGTTGCTACAGTGTGTTATAGATAATGATGTGCTTAAATGTTGTACCTGGAACATTAAGGGGAACCATCTGCCAGTAGAGAGGAAAAATATACTTTCTCGTCTTAAAAAGGAGAGGGTTGATGTTGTCCTATTGCAGGAGATGCATCTTGATGACGAGGAACATTTGACGTTACAGCAGGGCGAGGTTGATCGTTTTTATTTCTCGTCTTTAAATACTAGAAGTAGGGGAGAAGCCAGAATGGACAGGAAGAATCTTCCATTTAAATTACTAGATTGTATTCGACACTCACGGGAGGATCATAATCCCCAAAGCCTTGATGCATGAGAAATAATACAGTATTTTGAATGTTTATTGCCACCACCCCACCAGCCCCGCCCCCCAGCACACCCTATTAAAATCCTGGCTGATGCATTTTCCAAATTAACATAGAACATAGAATAGAACATAGAACATAGAACATAGAACATGGAGTTCAACCCTGCCAAGTGTGAGGTTGTCCATTTTGGAAGAACAAATAAGAATGCGGAATACAGGGTTAATGGTAGGGTTCTTAGTCAGGTGGAGGAACAGAGGGATCTTGGGGTCTATGTACATAGATCTTTGAAGGTTGCCACTCAGGTGGATAGAGTTTGTAAGAAGGCCTATGGAGTATTATCGTTCATTAGCAGAGGGATTGAATTCAAGAGTCGTGAAGTGATGTTGCAGCTGTACAGGACTTTGGTTAGGCCACAGTTGGAGTACTGTGTGCAGTTCTGGTCGCCTCACTATAGGAAAGATGTGGAAGCTTTGGAGAGGGTGCAGAGAAGATTTACCAGGATGTTGCCTGGAATGGAGAGGAAGTCGTACGAGGATAGGTTGAGAGTTCTCGGCCTTTTCTCGTTGGAACGGCGAAGGATGAGGGGTGACTTGATAGAGGTTTATAAGATGATCAGAGGAATAGATAGAGTAGACAGTCAGAAACTTTTTCCCCAGGTACAACAGAGTGTTACAAGGGGACATAAATTTAAGGTGAAGGGTGGAAGGTATAGGGGAGATGTCAGGGGTGGGTTCTTTACCCAGAGAGTGGTGGGGGCATGGAATGCGCTGCCCGTGGGAGTGGTGGAGTCGGAATCATTGGCGACCTTTAAGCGGCATTTGGATAGGTACATGGATGGGTACTTAATCTAGGTTAGAAGTTCGGCACAACATCGTGGGCCGAAGGGCCTGTTCTGTGCTGTATTGTTCTATGTTCTATGTTCTACGTTCTATGGAGTCATGCAACTGCTCGAGACTGGGACACAGGAACAGGAGGCAGTCACTCAACTGCTCGAGATTTGGAAATAGGAACAGGAGGGAGTCACTCAACTGCTCGAGATGGGGACACAGGAACAGGAGGTAGTTACGCAACTGCTCGAGACTGGGACACAGGACTGGGAAGGTGTCACTCAACTGCTTGACACTGGGCCACAGGAACTCGAAGTCGTCATTCAACTGCTCGAGACTGGGACACAGGAACAGGAGGCAGTCACTCAACTGGTCGAGACTGGGACACAGGAGCAGGAGGGAGTCATTCAACTGCTCGAGTCTGGGACACAGGACCAGGAGGGAGTTACTCAACTGCTCGAGACTGGGACACAGGGACAGGAGGGAGTCAGTCAACTGCTCGAGACTGGGACACAGGAACAGGAGGCAGTAACTCAACTGCTCGAGACTGGGAAACAGGAACAGGCGGGAGTCAGTCATATGCTCGAGACTGGGACACAGGAACAGGAGGCAGTCACTCAACTGCTCGAGACTGGGAAACAGGAACAGGAGGGAGTCAGTCAACTGCTCGAGTCTGGGTCACAGGAACAGGAGGGATTCATTCAACTGCTCGAGACTGGGACACAGGAACAGGAGGGAATCACGAAACTGCTTGAGGTAGAGAAACAGGAACTGGAGGGAATCATTCAACTGCTCGAGCCTGGGACACAGGAACAGGAGGGAATCACTTAACTGCTTGAGATAGAGAAACAGGAATAGGAGGGAGTCAGTCAACTGCTCAAGACTGGGACACAGGGACAGGAGGGAGTCAGTCAACTGCTCGAGACTGGGAAACAGGAACAGAAGGCAGTCACTCAATTGCTCGAGACTGGGACACAGGAACAGGAGGCAGTCACTCAACCGCTCGAGTCTGGGACACAGGTTCAGGAGGCAGTCATTCAACTGCTCGAGACTGGAACACAGGAACAGGAGGGAGTCATTGAACTGCTCGAGACTGGGACACAGGAACAGGAGCGGGTTGCGCAACTGCTCGAGACTGGAACACAGGGACAGGAGGGAGTCAGTCAACTGCTCGAACTGGGACACAGGAACAGGAGGCAGTCACTCAACTGCTCGAGACTGGGAAACAGGAACAGGAGGGAGTCAGTCAACTGCTCGAGACTGGGACACAGGAACAGGAGGGAGTCATTCAACTGCTCGAGTCTGGGTCACAGGAACAGGAGGGATTCATTCAACTGCTCGAGTCTGGGACGAAGGAACAGGAGGGAGTCATTCAACTGCTTGAGAGTGGGACACAGGAACAGGAGGCAGTCACTCAACTGCTCGAGACTGGGAAATAGGAACAGGAGGGAGTCACTCAACTGCTCGAGATGGGGACACAGGAACAGGAGGTAGTCACGCAACTGCTCGAGACTGGGACACAGGACCGGGAAGGTGTCACTCAACTGGTGGATACTGGGTGAAAGGAACAGGAGGGAGTCAGTCAACTGCTCGAGACTGGGACAGAGAAACAGGAGGGAGTCAGTCAACTGCTCAGACTGGGACACAGGAACATGAGGCAGTTACTGAACTGCTCCAGACTGGGACACAGGAACAGGAGGGAGTCACTCAACTGTTCGAGACTGGGACAACAGGACACGAGTGATTCATTCAACTACTCGAGACTGGGACACAGGGTCAGGAGGGAGTCATTGAACTGCTCGAGTCTGGGACACAGGAACAGGAGGGAGTCAGTCAACTGCTCGAGACTGGGACACAGGGACAGGAGGGAGTCAGTCAACTGCTCGAGACTGGGAAACAGGAACAGAAGGCAGTCACTCAATTGCTCGAGACTGGGACACAGGAACAGGAGGCAGTCACTCAACCGCTCGAGTCTGGGACACAGGTTCAGGAGGCAGTCATTCAACTGCTCGAGACTGGAACACAGGAACAGGAGGGAGTCATTGAACTGCTCGAGTCTGGGACACAGGAACAGGAGGGAGTTGCGCAACTGCTCGAGGCTGGAACACAGGGACAGGAGGGAGTCAGTCAACTGCTCGAACTGGGACTCAGGAACAGGAGGCAGTCACTCAACTGCTCGAGGCTGGGAAATAGGAACAGGAGAGAGTCACTCAACTGCTCGAGTCTGGGTCACAGGAACAGGAGGGATTCATTCAACTGCTCGAGTCTGGGACGAAGGAACAGGAGGGAATCATTCAACTGCTCGAGCCTGGGACACAGGAACAGGAGGGAATCACTTACCTGCTTGAGATAGAGAAACAGGAACAGGAGGCAGTCACTCAACTGCTCGAGACTGGGACACAGGAACCGGAGGGAGTTACTCAACTGCTCGATACTGGGAGACAGGAACAGGAGGGAGTCACTCAACAACTCGATACTCGGACACAGGAACAGGATGGAGTCACTCAATTGCTCGAATCTGGGACACAGGAACAGGAGGGAGTCATTCAACTGCTCGAGGCTGGGACAACAGGACAGGAGGGAGTCAGTTAACTGCTCGACATTGGGAAACATATACAGGAGGGAGTCATTCAACTGCTCTAGACTGGGACAACAGGACAGGACGGGGTCACTCAACTGCTCGATATTGGGAAACAGGAACAGGAGTGAGCACTTTTTCCACTCGAGTTTGGGCCACAGGAACAGGAAGTAGTCACTCAACAGCTCTAGACTGGGACACAGGAGCAGGAGGGAGTCACTCAACTGCTCGAGACTGGATCACAGGAACAGGAGGTAGTCATTCCTCTGCACGAAACTGGAACACAGGAACAGGAGGCAGTCACTCAACTGCTCGAGACTGGGAAACAGGAACAGGAGGGAGTCACTCAACTGCTCGAGATGGGGACACAGGAACAGGAGGTCGTCACGCAACTGCTAGAGACTGGGTCACAGGACCGGGAAGGTGTCACTCAACTTTTTGAGACTGGGTGACACGAACAGGAGGGAGTCAGTCAACTGCTCGAGACTGGGACATAGGGACAGGAGGGAGTCAGTCAACTGCTCAGACTGGGACATAGGAACATGAGGCAGTTACTGAACTGCTCCAGACTGGGACACAGGAACAGGAGGGAGTCACTCAACTGCTCGAGACAACGACAACAGGACAGGAGTGATTCATTCAACTACTCGATACTGGGACACAGGGTCAGGAGTGAGTCATTCATCTACTCGAGACTGGGACACAGGGACAGGAAGCAGTCACACAACCGCTCGAGTTTGGGCCACAGGAACTCGAAGTCGTCATTCAACTGCTCGAGACTGGGACACAGGAACAGGAGGCAGTCACTCAACTGGTCGAGACTGGGACAAAGAAGCAGGAGGGAGTCATTCAACAACTCGAGGCTGGGACACCAGGACAGGAGGGAGTCAGTTAACTGCTCGACATTGAGAAACAGGAACAGGAGGGAGTCATTCAACTGCTCCAGACTGGGACACAGGGTCAGGAGTGAGTCATTCAACTACTCGAGACTGGGACACAGGAACAGGAGGCAGTCACTCAACTGCTCGAGACTGGGAAACAGGAACAGGAGGGAGTCAGTCAACTGCTCGAGACTGGGACACAGGAACAGGAGGCAGTCACTCAACTGGTCGAGACTGGGACAAAGGAGCAGGAGGGAGTCATTCAACTGCTCGAGGCTGGGACAACAGGACAGGAGGGAGTCAGTTAACTGCTCGACATTGAGAAACAGGAACAGGAGGGAGTCATTCAACTGCTCCAGACTGGGACACAGGAGCAGGAGGGAGTCATTCAACTGCTCGAGTCTGGGACACAGGACCAGGAGGGAGTTACTCAACTGCTCGAAACTGGATCACAGGAACAGGAGGTAGTCATCCCACTGCACGAAACTGGAACACAGGAACAGGAGGCAGTCACTCAACAGATCAAGACTGGGACACAGGAAAAGGAGGGAGTTACGCAACTGCTCGAGACTGGGACACAGGGACAGGAGGGAGTCAGTCATATGCTCGAGACTGGGACACAGAAACAGGAGGCAGTCACTCAACTGCTCGAGACTGGGAAACAGGAACAGGAGGGAGTCAGTCAACTGCTCGAGTCTGGGTCACAGGAACAGGAGGGATTCATTCAACTGCTCGAGACTAGGACACAGGAACAGGAGGGAATCACTTAACTGCTTGAGATAGAGAAACAGGAACTGGAGGGAATCATTCAACTGCTCGAGACTGGGACACAGGAACAGGAGGGAATCACTTAACTGCTTGAGATAGAGAAACAGGAACAGGAGGCAGTCACTCAACTGCTCGAGACTGGGACACAGGAACCGGAGGGAGTTACTCAACTGCTCGATACTGGGAGACAGGAACAGGAGGGAGTCACTCAACAACTCGATACTCGGACACAGGAACAGGATGGAGTCACTCAATTGCTCGAATCTGGGACACAGGAACAGGAGGGAGTCATTCAACTGCTCGAGGCTGGGACAACAGGACAGGAGGGAGTCAGTTAACTGCTCGACATTGGGAAACATGTACAGGAGGGAGTCATTCAACTGCTCTAGACTGGGACAACAGGACAGGACGGGGTCACTCAACTGCTCGATATTGGGAAACAGGAACAGGAGTGAGCACTTTTTCCACTCGAGTTTGGGCCACAGGAACAGGAAGTAGTCACTCAACAGCTCTAGACTGGGACACAGGAGCAGGAGGGAGTCACTCAACTGCTCGAGACTGGATCACAGGAACAGGAGGTAGTCATTCCTCTGCACGAAACTGGAACACAGGAACAGGAGGCAGTCACTCAACTGCTCGAGACTGGGAAACAGGAACAGGAGGGAGTCACTCAACTGCTCGAGATGGGGACACAGGAACAGGAGGTCGTCACGCAACTGCTAGAGACTGGGTCACAGGACCGGGAAGGTGTCACTCAACTTTTTGAGACTGGGTGACACGAACAGGAGGGAGTCAGTCAACTGCTCGAGACTGGGACATAGGGACAGGAGGGAGTCAGTCAACTGCTCAGACTGGGACATAGGAACATGAGGCAGTTACTGAACTGCTCCAGACTGGGACACAGGAACAGGAGGGAGTCACTCAACTGCTCGAGACTACGACAACAGGACAGGAGTGATTCATTCAACTACTCGATACTGGGACACAGGGTCAGGAGTGAGTCATTCATCTACTCGAGACTGGGACACAGGGACAGGAAGCAGTCACACAACCGCTCGAGTTTGGGCCACAGGAACTCGAAGTCGTCATTCAACTGCTCGAGACTGGGACACAGGAACAGGAGGCAGTCACTCAACTGGTCGAGACTGGGACACAGGAACAGGAGGCAGTCACTCAACTGCTCGAGACTGGGAAACAGGAACAGGAGGGAGTCAGTCAACTGCTCGAGACTGGGACACAGGAACAGGAGGCAGTCACTCAACTGGTCGAGACTGGGACAAAGGAGCAGGAGGGAGTCATTCAACTGCTCGAGGCTGGGACAACAGGACAGGAGGGAGACAGTTAACTGCTCGACATTGAGAAACAGGAACAGGAGGGAGTCATTCAACTGCTCCAGACTGGGACACAGGAGCAGGAGGGAGTCATTCAACTGCTCGAGTCTGGGACACAGGACCAGGAGGGAGTTACTCAACTGCTCGAAACTGGATCACAGGAACAGGAGGTAGTCATCCCACTGCACGAAACTGGAACACAGGAACAGGAGGCAGTCACTCAACAGATCAAGACTGGGACACAGGAAAAGGAGGGAGTTACGCAACTGCTCGAGACTGGGACACAGGAACTCGAAGTCGTCATTCAACTGCTCGAGACTGGGACACAGGAACAGGAGGCAGTCACTCAACTGTTCGAGACTGGGACAAAGAAGCAGGAGGGAGTCATTCAACAACTCGAGGCTGGGACACCAGGACAGGAGGGAGTCAGTTAACTGCTCGACATTGAGAAACAGGAACAGGAGGGAGTCATTCAACTGCTCCAGACTGGGACACAGGGTCAGGAGTGAGTCATTCAACTACTCGAGACTGGGACACAGGAACAGGAGGCAGTCACTCAACTGCTCGAGACTGGGAAACAGGAACAGGAGGGAGTCAGTCAACTGCTCGAGACTGGGACACAGGAACAGGAGGCAGTCACTCAACTGGTCGAGACTGGGACAAAGGAGCAGGAGGGAGTCATTCAACTGCTCGAGGCTGGGACAACAGGACAGGAGGGAGTCAGTTAACTGCTCGACATTGAGAAACAGGAACAGGAGGGAGTCATTCAACTGCTCCAGACTGGGACACAGGAGCAGGAGGGAGTCATTCAACTGCTCGAGTCTGGGACACAGGACCAGGAGGGAGTTACTCAACTGCTCGAAACTGGATCACAGGAACAGGAGGTAGTCATCCCACTGCACGAAACTGGAACACAGGAACAGGAGGCAGTCACTCAACAGATCAAGACTGGGACACAGGAAAAGGAGGGAGTTACGCAACTGCTCGAGACTGGGACACAGGGACAGGAGGGAGTCAGTCATATGCTCGAGACTGGGACACAGAAACAGGAGGCAGTCACTCAACTGCTCGAGACTGGGAAACAGGAACAGGAGGGAGTCAGTCAACTGCTCGAGTCTGGGTCACAGGAACAGGAGGGATTCATTCAACTGCTCGAGACTAGGACACAGGAACAGGAGGGAATCACTTAACTGCTTGAGATAGAGAAACAGGAACTGGAGGGAATCATTCAACTGCTCGAGACTGGGACATAGGGACATGAGAGAGTCAGTCAACTGCTCAGACTGGGACACAGGAGCAGGTGGGAGTCACTCAACCGTTCGAGACTGGGACACAGGAACAGGACGGAGTCACTCAATTGCTCGAGACTGGGACACAGGAACAGGAGGGAGTCACTCAATTGCTCGAGACTGGGTCACAGGAACAGGACGCAGTCATTCCACTGCTTGAGACTGGGAAACAGGTTAGGAGGGAGTCACGCAACTGCTCGAGTTTGGGACACAGGAACAGGAGTGAGTCATTGAACTGCTCTAGACTGGGACAATAGGACAGGAGGGAGTCACTCAACTGTTTGAGCCTGGGACACAGGAACAGGAGTGAGTCTCTCTGCGGCTCGGGTTTGGGCCACAGGAACAGGAAGTAGTCACTCAACTGCTCGAGACTGGGATGCAGGAGCAGGAGGGAATCACTCAACTGCTCTAGACTGGGACACCGGAGCAGGAGGGAGTAACTCAACTGCTCGAGACTGGATCACAGGATCAGGACGTAGTCATTCCACTGCACGAAACTGGAACACAGGAACAGGAGCGAGTCATTCACCTGCTCGAGACTGGGATACAGGACCGGGAAGGAGTCACTCAACTGTTTGAGTCTGGTTGACAGGAACAGGAGGTAGTCAGTCAACTGCTCGAGACTGGGACATAGGGACAGGAGGGAGTCAGTCAACTGCTCAGACTGGGACACAGGAGCAGGAGGGAGTCACTCTACCGCTCGGGACTGGGACACAGGATCAGGAGGGAGTCACTCAACTGCTCGAGACTGGGACAACAGGACAGGAGTGAGTCATTCAACTACTCGAGACTGGGACTCAGGGACAGGAGTGAGTCATTCAACTACACGAGACTGGGACACAGGGAAACGAAGCAGTCACACAACCGCTCGAGTTTGGGCCACAGGAACTCGAAGTCGTCATTCAACTGCTCGAGACTGGGACACAGGAACAGGAGGCAGTCACTCAACTGGTCGAGACTGGGACAAAGGAGCAGGAGGGAGTATTTCAACTGCTCGAGTCTGGGACACAGGAACAGGAGGGAGTTACTCAACTGCTCGAGACTGGGACACAGGGACAGGAGGGAGTCAGTCAACTGCTCGAGACTGGGACACATGAATAGGAGGCAGTCACTCAACTGCTCGAGACTGGGAAACAGGAACAGGAGGGAGTCAGTCAACTGCTCGAGACTTGACACAAGGACAGGAGGCAGTCACTCAACTGCTCGAGTGTGGGTCACAGGAACAGGAGGGATTCATTCAACTGCTCGAGGCTGGGACACAGGAACAGAAGGCAGTCACTCAACTGCCCGAGCCTGGGACACAGGAACAGAAGGCAGTCACTCAACTGGTCGAGCCTGGGACACAGGAACAGGAGGGAGTGACTTAACTGCTGGAGATTGGGAAACAGGAACAGAAGGCAGTCGTTCAACTGCTCGAGACAGGGACACATGAACCGGAAAGAGTCACTCAACTGCTTGAGACTGGGTCACAGGAACAGGAGGGAGTCATTCAACTGCTCGATACTGGGACACAGGAACAGGAAGGTGTCACTCAATTGGTCGCGACGATGTCACAGGAACTGGAGGCAGTCATTCCACTGCTCATGATTCGGACACGGGAACAGGAGGCAGTCATTCCACTCACGAGTCAGGAACACAGGTACAGGAGGGAGTCATTCAACTGCTCGAGACTGGGAGACAGGAACAGGAGGGAGTCACTCAACCGCTCGAATCTGGGACACAGGTACAGGAGGGAGTCATTCAACTACTCCAGACTGGGACACAGGGACAGGAGGGAGTCAGTCAACTGCTCGAGACTGGGAAACTGGAACAGGAGGGAGTCAGTCAACTGCTCGAGACTGGAACACAGAAACAGGAGGCAGTCACTCAACTGCTCGAGACTGGGAAACTGGAACAGGGGGGAGTCAGTCAACTGCTCGAGACTGGGACACAGGAACAGGAGGCAGTCACTCAACTGTTCGAGTCTGGGTCACAGGAACAGGAGGGATTCATTCAACTGCTCGAGACTGGGACACAGGAACTGGAGGGAATCATTCAACTGCTCGAGCCTGGGACACAGGAACAGGAGGCAGTCACTTAATTGCTCGAGACTGGGACGCAGGAACAGGAGGCAGTCACTCAACTGCTCGAGACTGGGACACAGGAACCGGAGGGAGTTACTCAACTGCTTGAGACTGGGTCACAGGAACAGGAGGGAGTCACTCAACTGCTCGATACTGGGACACAGGAACAGGATGGAGTCACTCAATTGCTCGAGACTGGGACACAGGAACATGAAGGAGTCATTCAACTGCTCGAGGCTCGGACAACAGGAACAGGAGGGAGTCAGTCAACTGCTCGACATTGGGAAACAGGAACAGGAGGGAGTCATTGAAATGTTCGAGCCTGGGAAACAGGAACAGGAGTGAGTCACTCTGCTGCTCGGGTTTGGGCCACAGGAACAGGAAGTAGTCATTCAACTGCTCTCGACTGGTACAGAGGAGCAGGAGGTAGTCATTCCACTGCACGAAACTGGAACACAGGAACAGGAGAGAGTCATTCACCTGCTCGAGTTTTGGACGCAGGAACAGGAGTGAGTCATTCAACTACTCGAGACTGGGACCCAGGGACAGGATGGAGTCATTCAATTGCTCGAGACTGGGACACAGGAACAGGAGGCTGTCACTCAACTGCTCGAGACTGGGACACAAGAACAGGAGGCAGTCACTCAACTGGTCTAGAATGGGATACAGGAGCAGGAGGGAGTCACTCAACTGCTCTAGATTGGGAATCCGGAGCAGGAGGGAGTAACTCAACTGCTCGAGACTGGATCACAGGAACAGGAGGTAGTCATTCCACTGCACGAAACTGGACCACAGCAACAGGAGAGAGTCATTCACCTGCTCGAGTCTGGGACGAAGGAACAGGAGGGAGTCATTCAACTACTCGAGACTGGGACACAGGGACAGGATGGAGTCATTCAACTGCTCGAGACTGGGACACAGGAACAGGAGGCAGTCACTCAACTGCTCGAGACTGGGTAACAGGAACAGGAGGGAGTCACTCAACTGCTCGAGATGGGGACACAGGAACAGGATGTAGTCACGCAACTGCTCGAGACTGGGACACAGGACCGGGAAGGTGTCACTCAACTGCTTGAGACTGGGTGACAGGAACAGGAGGGAGTCAGTCAACTGCTCGAGACTGGGACATAGGGACAAGAGGGAGTCAGTCAACTGCTCAGACTGGGAAACAGGAACAGGAGGGAGTCACTCTACCGCTCGGGACTGGGACACAGGAACAGGAGGGAGTCACTCAATTGCTCGAGACTGGGACACAGGGATAGGAGGGAGTCACTCAATTGCTCGAGACTGGGTCACATGAACAGGAGGCAGTCATTCCACTGCATGAGACTGGAACACAATGACAGGAGGGAGTCATTCAACTGCTCGAGACTGGGACACAGGAACCGAAGGCAGTCATTCAACTGCTTGAGACTGGGAAACAGGAACAGGAGGGAGTCACGCAACTGCTCGAGATTGGGAAACAGGAACAGCAGATATTCACGCAACTGCTCGAGACTTGACACAGGGACAGGAGGCAGTCACTCAACTGCTCGACTGTGGGTCACAGGAACAGGAGGGATTCATTCAACTGCTCGAGGCTGTGACACAGGAACAGGTGGCAGTCACTCAACTGCTCGAGCCTGGGACACAGGAACAGAAGGCAGTCACTCAACTGCTCGAGCCTGGGACTCAGGAACAGGAGGGAGTGACTTAACAGCTGGAGATTGGAAACAGGAACAGGAGGCAGTCATTCAACTGCTCGAGACTGGGACACATGAACCGGAAAGAGTCACTCAACTGCTTGAGACTGGGTCACAGGAACAGGAGGGAGTCACTCAACTGCTCAAGATTGAGACACGGGAACAGGAGGCAGTCATTCCACTCACGTGTCTGGAATACAGGCACAGGAGGGAGTCATTCAACTGCTCGAGACTGAGACACAGATACAGCAGAGAGTCATTCAACTGCTCAAGATTGGGACACGGGAACAGGAGGCAGTTATTCCACTCACGAGTCTGGAACACAGGGACAGGAGGGAGTCATTCAACTGCTCGAGACTGAGACACCGGAACAGGAGGGAGTCACTCAACTGCTTGAGTCTGGGACACAGGTACAGGAGGGAGTCAGTCAACTGTTCGAGACTGGGAAACAGGAACAGGAGGGTTCACTAAAATGCTCGAGATTGGGACACAGGAACATGAGTGAGTTACTCTGCCGCTCGAGTTTGGGCCACATGAACAGGAAGTATTCATTCAACTGCTCTAGACTGGGTCACTGGAACAGGAGGTAGCCATTCCACTGCACGAAACTGGAACAGAGGAACAGGAGAGAGTCATTCAACTGCTCGAGTTTGTGACACAGAAACAGGAGATAGTCATTCAACTACTCGAGACTGGGACGCAAGGACAGGATGGAGTCATTCAACTGCTCGAGACTGGGACACAGGAACAGGAGGCAGTCACTCAATTGCTCGAGACTGGGAAACAGGAACAGGAGGCAGTCACTCAACTGCTTGAGACTGGGTCACGGGAACAGGAGTGAGCCAGTCAACTGCTGGAGACTGGGACATAGGGACAGGAGGGAGTCAGTCAACTG
The DNA here is from genome assembly GCF_037043375.1 of Chiloscyllium plagiosum. Lineage (NCBI taxonomy): Eukaryota > Metazoa > Chordata > Chondrichthyes > Orectolobiformes > Hemiscylliidae > Chiloscyllium > Chiloscyllium plagiosum. Next base: position 99,424,251 of record NW_028270159.1, on the reverse strand, counting down.
CTCGAGACTGGGACACAGGAACAGGAGGGAGTCACTCAACTGTTCGAGACTGGGACACACGACAGGAAGGAGTCACGCAATTGCTCGAGACTGGGACACAGGAACAGGAGGGAATCACTCAATTGCTCGAGACTGGGTCACAGGAACAGGAGGCAGTCATTCCACTGCTTCAGATTGGGACACGGGAACAGGAGGCAGTCATTCCACTGCTTGAGCCTGGGAAACAGGAACAGGAGGGAGTCACGCAACTGCTCGAGATTGGAAACAGGAACAAGAGGTAGTAACGCAACTGCTCGAGTCTGGGTCACAGGAAAAGGAGAGATTCATTCAACTGTTCGAGGCTGGGACACAGGAACAGAAGGAAGTCGCTCAACTGCTCGAGCCTGGGACACAGGAACAGGATGGAGTCACTTAACTGCTTGAGATTGGGGGACAGGAACAGGAGGGAGTCACTCAACTGCTCGAGACTGGGACACAGGCACCGGAGAGAGTCAATCAACTGCTTGAGATTGGGAAACAGGAACAGGAGGGAGTCTCTCAACTGCTCGATACTGGGATACACGAACAGGAGGGAGTCACTTAACTGTTCGATACTGGGAACAGGAACAGGATGGAGTCACTCAATTGCTCGAGACGAGGTCACAGGAACAGGAGGCAGTCATTCCACTCACGAGTCTGGAACACAGGGTCAGGAGGGAGTCATTCAACTGCTCGAGACTGTGACACAGGAACAGGAGGGAGTCACTCAACTGCTTGAGACTGGGTCATAGGAACAGGAGGCAGTCATCACATTGCATGAGACGTGGTCACAGGGAGAGGAGGGAGTCATTCAACTGCTCGAGATTGGGACACGGGAACAGGAGGCAGTCACTCAACTGCTCGAGGCTGGGACACAGGAACAGGAGGTAGTCACTCAACTGCTCGAGACTGTGGCACAGGAACAGGAGGTAGTCACTCAACTGCTCGAGACTGTGGCACAGGAACAGGAGGGAATCATTCAACTGCTCGAGCCTGGGACAAAGGGACAAGAGGGTGTCAGTCAATCGCTCGAGACTGGGACACAGGAACAGGAGGCAGTCACTCAACTGCTCCAGAATGGAATACAGGAACAGGAGAGATTCATTCAACTGCTCGAGATTGGGATACGGGAACAGGAGGCAGACATTCCACTGCACGAGACTGGGACACAGGGACAGGAGGGAGTCATTAAACTGCTCGAGGCTGGGACACAAGAACAGGAGGGAGTCAGTCAACTGCACGAGACTGGAGCACAGGGACAGGAGGGAGTCAGTCAACTGCTCGAGACTGGGACATAGGGACCAGAGGGATTCACTCAACTGCTCGAGACTGGGACACAGGAACATGAGGCAGTTACTGAACTGCTCGAGTCTGGGACACAGGAACAGGAGGGAGTCACTCAACTGCTCGAGACTGGGACACAGGAACATGAGGCAGTTCCTGAACTGCTCGAGTCTGGGACACAGGAGCAGGAGGGAGTCACTCAACTACTCGAGACTGGAACACAGTAACAGGAGAGTGACATTCAAATGCTCGAGTTTGGGACACAGGAACAGGAGGGAGTCATTCAACTGCTCGAGAGTGGGACACAGGAACAGGAGAGAGTCATTCAACTGCTCGAGACTAGGACACAGGAACAGGAGGGAATCATTCAACAGTTCGAGACTGGTAAACAGGAGCAGGCGGGAGTCACTCAACGGCTCGAGACTGGGACACAGGAACGGGAAAAAGTCATTCAACTGCTCTAGACTGGGACAAAGGAGCAGGATGGAGTCACTCAACTGCTCGAGACTGGAGCATAGGAACAGGAGGTAGTCATTCCCCTGCATGAAACTGGAACACTGGAACAGGAGGGAGTCATTCAACTACTCGAGACTGGGACACCGGGACAGGATGGAGTCATTCAACTGCTCGAGTCTGGGACACAGGAACAGGAGGCAGTCACTCAACTGCTCCAGCCTGTGACACAGGAAAAGGAGTGAGTCACTTAATTGATTGAGATTGGGAAACAGGAACAGGAGGGAGTCACGCAACTGCTCGAGATTGGGAAACAGGAACAGTAGGTAGTCACGCAACTGCTCGAGACTCGACACAAGGGTAGGATGCAGTCAATCAACTGCTTGAGTCTGTATCACAGGAACAGGAGGGATTCATTCAACTGCTGGAGACTGGGACACAGGAACTGAAGGCAGTCACTCAACTGCTCCAGCCTGGGACACAGGAAAAGGAGGGAGTCACTTAACTGATTGAGATTGGGCAACAGGAACAGGAGGCAGTCACTCAACTGCTCCAGCCTGGGATGCAGGAAAAGGAGGGAGTCACTTAACTGATTGAGATTGGGAAACTGGAACAGGAGGCAGTCACTTAACTGCTCGAGACTGGGACACAGGAACAGGAGGGTGTCAATCAACTGCTTGAGACTGGTACTCAGGAACAGGAGGGAGTCACTCAACTGCTCGAGAGTGGGACACAGGAACCGGAGGGAGTCACTCAACTGCTCAGGATTGGGACACAGGAACAGGAGGGAGTCACTCAACTGGTCGATACTTCGAGACAGGGACAGGAGGGAGTCATTCAACTGCTCGAGACTGGGAAACAGGAACAGGAGGGTGTCAGTCAACTGCTCGAGACTGGGACACAGGAACAGAAGGCAGTCTCAACTGCTCGAGCCTGGGACACAGGAACAGGACGGAGTCACTCAACTGCACGAGTTTGGGACACAGGAACAGGAGGAAGTCACGCAACTGCTCGAGACTGTGACACAGGAACGGGAAGGAGTCACTCAACTGCTTGAGACTGGGTCACAGGAATAGGAGGGAGTTCGGCATAGGGACAGGAGGGAGTCACTCAATTGCTCGAGACGAGGTCCCAGGAACAGGAGGCAGTCATTCAACTGCTTGAGACTGGGAAACAGGAACAGGAGGGAGTCACGCAACCTGACGAGATTGGGAAACAGGAACAGGAGGTAGTCACTCAACTGCTCGAGACTGGGTCACAGGAACAGAAGGGATTCATTCAACTGCTCGAGACTGGAACACAGGAACCGGAGGGAGTCACTCAACTGCTTGAGACTGCGTCACAGGAACAGGTGAGAGTCACTCAACTGGTCGAGACTGGGACACAGGAACAGGAGGGAGTCACTCAATTGCTCGAGACTGGGTCACAGGAACAGGAGGCAGTCATTCCACTTCCCGAGACTGGTACACGGGAACAGGAGGCAGTCATTCAACTGCTTGAGACTGGGTCACAGGAACAGGTGAGAGTCACTCAACTGCTTGAGACTGGGAAACAGGAACAGGAGGGAGTCACGCAACTGCTCGAGATTGGGAAACAGGAACAGGAGGTAGTCACGCAACTGCTCGACACTCATCACAGGGGTAGGAGGCAGTCAATAAACTTACTGAGACTGGATCACAGGAACAGGAGGGATTCATTCAACTGCTCGAGACTGGGACACAGGAACCGGAGGGTGTCACTCAACTGCTCGAGATTGGGACACAGGAACAGGAGGGAGTCACTCAACTGCTCGATAATGGGACACAGGGACAGGTGGGAGTCACTCAACTGCTCGAGACTGGGAAACAGGAACAGGAGGGAGTCACTCAACTGCTCGAGATTGGGACACAGGAACAGGAGGGAGTCAGTCAACGGCTCGAGACTGGGAAACAGGAACAGGAGGGAGTCAGTCAACTGCTCGAGACTGGGACACAAGAAGCGTAGGGAGTCACTTAACTGCTTGAGATTGGGAAACAGGAAGAAGAGGCAGTCACTCAACTGCTCGATGCTGGGACACAGGAACAGGATGGAGTCACACAATTGCTCGAGACGAGGTCACAGGAACAGGAGGCAGTCATTCCACTCAAGAGTCTGGAACACAGGGACAGGATGGAGTCATTCAACTGGTCGAGACTGTGACACAGGAACAGGAGAGATTCATTCAACTGCTCGAGACCGGGAAACAGGAACAGGAGGTAGTCAAGAAACTGCTCGAGACTGGGACACAGGGACAGGAGGGAGTCAGTCAACTGCTCTAGTCTGGGACAGAGGTATGGGAGGGAGTCACTCAACAGCTCGAAACTGGGAAACAGGAACAGGAGGGAGTCATTCAAAGGCTCGAAACTGGGAAAAATGAACAGGAGGGAGTCAGTCAGCTGCTCGAGACTGGGACACAGGGACAGGAGGGAGTCAGCCAACTGCTCGAGACTGGGTCAGAGGAACAGGAGGGAGTCACTCAAATGCTTGAGACTGGGACACAGGGAGAGGAGGGAGTCAGTCAACCACTCGAGACTGGGACAGAGGAACAGGAGGGAGACATTAGACTGCTCGAGACTCGTTCACAGGAATAGGAGAGAGTCACTCAACTGCACAAGACTGGGACAGGAACAGGAGGGAGTCAGTCAACTGCTCGAGACTGGGACACAGGGACAGGACGGAGTCATTCAACTGCACGAGTCTGGGACACAGGAACTGGAGGGAGTCACTCAAGTGCTCGAGACTGGGACGCAGGGACAGGAGGGAGTCATTCAACTGCTCGAGACTGGGACACAGGAAATTGAGGCACTCATTCATCTGCTCGAGACTGGGACACAGGAACAGGAGGGAGTCAGTCAACTGCTCGAGACTGGGACAATGGAACAGGAGGGAGTCAGTCAACTGCTCGACACTGGCACACAGGGACAGGAGGAAGTCAGTCAACTGCTCGAGATTGGGACACAGGAACAGGAGGCAGTCACTCAAACGCTCGAGTCTGGGACACAGGTACAGGAGGGAGTCACTCAACTGCTCGAGATTGGGACACAGGAACAGGAGGGAGTCACTCAATTGCTCGAGTCTGGGACACAGGAACAGGAGGCAGTCATTCCACTGCACGAGACTGGAACACAGGAACAGGAGGCAGTCACTCAACTGCTCGAGACTGGGAAACAGGAACAGGAGGGAGTCACTCCACTGCTCGAGACTGGGCCACAGGAACAGGAGGGAGTCAGTCAACTGCTCGAGACTGGGACACAGGAACAGGAGGGAGTCACTCAACCGCTCGAATCTGGGACACAGGTCCAGGAGGGAGTCACTCAACTGCTCGAGACTGGGACACAGGAACAGGAGGTTGTCACTCAATTGCTCGAGACTGTGACACAGGAACAGGAGGGAGTCACTCAACTGCTCGAGACTGGGAAACAGGAACAGGAGGGAGTCACTCAACTGCTCGAGACTGGGACACAGGAACAGGAGGGAGTCACTCAACAGCTCAAGTCTGGGACACAGGTACAGGAGTTTGATTCCTGAAGAAGGGATTATGCCCGAAACGTCGATTCTCCTGGATGCTGCCTGACCTGCTGCGCTTTTCAGCAACACATTTCCAGCTCCGATCTCCAACATCTGCAGACCTCACTTTCTCCTCAGGAGGTAGTCACTCAACTGCTCGAGACTGGGACACAGGAACAGAAGGCAGTCATTCAACTGCTCGACTCTGGGTCACAGGAACAGGAGGGAGTCACTCAATTGCTCGAGACTGGGACACAGGAAGAGGAGGCAGTCACTCAACTGCTCGAGACTGGGAAACAGGAACAGGAGGGAGTCACTCAACTGCTCGAGACTGGGCCACAGGGACAGGAGGGAGTCATTCAACTGCTCGAGACTGGGAAACAGGAACCGGAGGGAGCCACTTAACTGCTCGAGATTAGGACACAGGAACAGGAGGGAGTCAGTCAACTGCTCGAGACTGGGACATAGGGACAGGAGGGAGTCAGTCAACTGCTCGAGACTGGGACATAGGGACAGGAGGGAGTCACTCAATTGCTCGAGTCTGGGACACAGATACAGGAGGGAGTCACTCAACTGCTCGAGACTGGGACACAGGAACAGGAGGGAGTCAAACAATTGCTCGAGACTGGGTCACAGGAACAGGAGGCAGTCATACCACTGCCCGATATTGGGACACGGGAACAGGAGAGAGTCATTCAACTGCATGAGACTGGAACACAACGACAGAGGGGAGTCATTCAACTGCTCGAGGTTGAGACACAGGAACAGGAGGCAGTCATTCAACTGCTTGAGATTGGGAAACAGGAACAGGAGGCAGTCACTCAACGGCTCGAGTCTGAGTCACCGGAACAGGAGGGATTCATTCAACTGCTCGGTACTGGGACACAGGAACAGAAGGCAGTCACTCAATTGCTCGATACTGGGACACAGGAACAGGATGGAGTCACTCAATTGCTCGAGGCGGGAACACAGGGACAGGAGAGAGTCATTCAACTGCTCGAGACTGAGACACAGGAACAGGAGATAGTCATTCAACTACTCGAGACTGGGACGCAAGGACAGGATGGAGTCATTCAACTGCTCGAGACTGGGACACAGGAACAGGAGGCAGTCACTCAATTGCTCGAGACTGGGAAACAGGAACAGGAGGCAGTCACTCAACTGCTTGAGACTGGGTCACGGGAACAGGAGTGAGCCAGTCAACTGCTGGAGACTGGGACATAGGGACAGGAGGGAGTCAGTCAACTGCTCGAGACTGGGACACAGGAACAGGAGGGAGTCACTCAACTGTTCGAGAGTGGGACACACGACAGGAAGGAGTCACGCAATTGCTCGAGACTGGGACACAGGAACAGGAGGGAATCACTCAATTGCTCGAGACTGGGTCACAGGAACAGGAGGCAGTCATTCCACTGCTTCAGATTGGGACACGGGAACAGGAGGCAGTCATTCCACTGCTTGAGCCTGGGAAACAGGAACAGGAGGGAGTCACGCAACTGCTCGAGATTGGAAACAGGAACAAGAGGTAGTAACGCAACTGCTCGAGTCTGGGTCACAGGAAAAGGAGAGATTCATTCAACTGTTCGAGGCTGGGACACAGGAACAGAAGGAAGTCGCTCAACTGCTCGAGCCTGGGACACAGGAACAGGATGGAGTCACTTAACTGCTTGAGATTGGGGGACAGGAACAGGAGGGAGTCACTCAACTGCTCGAGACTGGGACACAGGCAACGGAGAGAGTCAATCAACTGCTTGAGATTGGGAAACAGGAACAGGAGGGAGTCTCTCAACTGCTCGATACTGGGATACACGAACAGGAGGGAGTCACTTAACTGTTCGATACTGGGAACAGGAACAGGATGGAGTCACTCAATTGCTCGAGACGAGGTCACAGGAACAGGAGGCAGTCATTCCACTCACGAGTCTGGAACACAGGGTCAGGAGGGAGTCATTCAACTGCTCGAGACTGTGACACAGGAACAGGAGGGAGTCACTCAACTGCTTGAGACTGGGTCATAGGAACAGGAGGCAGTCATCACATTGCATGAGACGTGGTCACAGGGAGAGGAGGGAGTCATTCAACTGCTCGAGATTGGGACACGGGAACAGGAGGCAGTCACTCAACTGCTCGAGGCTGGGACACAGGAACAGGAGGTAGTCACTCAACTGCTCGAGACTGTGGCACAGGAACAGGAGGGAGTCATTCAACTACTCGAGGCTGGGACACCGGAACAGGAGGGAATCATTCAACTGCTCGAGCCTGGGACAAAGGGACAAGAGGGTGTCAGTCAATCGCTCGAGACTGGGACACAGGAACAGGAGGCAGTCACTCAACTGCTCCAGAATGGAATACAGGAACAGGAGAGATTCATTCAACTGCTCGAGATTGGGATACGGGAACAGGAGGCAGACATTCCACTGCACGAGACTGGGACACAGGGACAGGAGGGAGTCATTAAACTGCTCGAGGCTGGGACACAAGAACAGGAGGGAGTCAGTCAACTGCACGAGACTGGAGCACAGGGACAGGAGGGAGTCAGTCAACTGCTCGAGACTGGGACATAGGGACCAGAGGGATTCACTCAACTGCTCGAGACTGGGACACAGGAACATGAGGCAGTTACTGAACTGCTCGAGTCTGGGACACAGGAACAGGAGGGAGTCACTCAACTGCTCGAGACTGGGACACAGGAACATGAGGCAGTTCCTGAACTGCTCGAGTCTGGGACACAGGAGCAGGAGGGAGTCACTCAACTACTCGAGACTGGAACACAGTAACAGGAGAGTGACATTCAACTGCTCGAGTTTGGGACACAGGAACAGGAGGGAGTCATTCAACTGCTCGAGAGTGGGACACAGGAACAGGAGAGAGTCATTCAACTGCTCGAGACTAGGACACAGGAACAGGAGGGAATCATTCAACAGTTCGAGACTGGTAAACAGGAGCAGGCGGGAGTCACTCAACGGCTCGAGACTGGGACACAGGAACGGGAAAAAGTCATTCAACTGCTCTAGACTGGGACAAAGGAGCAGGATGGAGTCACTCAACTGCTCGAGACTGGAGCATAGGAACAGGAGGTAGTCATTCCCCTGCACGAAACTGGAACACTGGAACAGGAGGGAGTCATTCAACTACTCGAGACTGGGACACCGGGACAGGATGGAGTCATTCAACTGCTCGAGTCTGGGACACAGGAACAGGAGGCAGTCACTCAACTGCTCCAGCCTGTGACACAGGAAAAGGAGTGAGTCACTTAATTGATTGAGATTGGGAAACAGGAACAGGAGGGAGTCACGCAACTGCTCGAGATTGGGAAACAGGAACAGTAGGTAGTCACGCAACTGCTCGAGACTCGACACAAGGGTAGGATGCAGTCAATCAACTGCTTGAGTCTGTATCACAGGAACAGGAGGGATTCATTCAACTGCTGGAGACTGGGACACAGGAACTGAAGGCAGTCACTCAACTGCTCCAGCCTGGGACACAGGAAAAGGAGGGAGTCACTTAACTGATTGAGATTGGGCAACAGGAACAGGAGGCAGTCACTCAACTGCTCCAGCCTGGGATGCAGGAAAAGGAGGGAGTCACTTAACTGATTGAGATTGGGAAACTGGAACAGGAGGCAGTCACTTAACTGCTCGAGACTGGGACACAGGAACAGGAGGGTGTCAATCAACTGCTTGAGACTGGTACTCAGGAACAGGAGGGAGTCACTCAACTGCTCGAGAGTGGGACACAGGAACCGGAGGGAGTCACTCAACTGCTCAGGATTGGGACACAGGAACAGGAGGGAGTCACTCAACTGGTCGATACTTCGAGACAGGGACAGGAGGGAGTCATTCAACTGCTCGAGACTGGGAAACAGGAACAGGAGGGTGTCAGTCAACTGCTCGAGACTGGGACACAGGAACAGAAGGCAGTCTCAACTGCTCGAGCCTGGGACACAGGAACAGGACGGAGTCACTCAACTGCACGAGTTTGGGACACAGGAACAGGAGGAAGTCACGCAACTGCTCGAGACTGTGACACAGGAACGGGAAGGAGTCACTCAACTGCTTGAGACTGGGTCACAGGAATAGGAGGGAGTTCGGCATAGGGACAGGAGGGAGTCACTCAATTGCTCGAGACTAGGTCCCAGGAACAGGAGGCAGTCATTCAACTGCTTGAGACTGGGAAACAGGAACAGGAGGGAGTCACGCAACCTGACGAGATTGGGAAACAGGAACAGGAGGTAGTCACTCAACTGCTCGAGACTGGGTCACAGGAACAGAAGGGATTCATTCAACTGCTCGAGACTGGAACACAGGAACCGGAGGGAGTCACTCAACTGCTTGAGACTGCGTCACAGGAACAGGTGAGAGTCACTCAACTGGTCGAGACTGGGACACAGGAACAGGAGGGAGTCACTCAATTGCTCGAGACTGGGTCACAGGAACAGGAGGCAGTCATTCCACTTCCCGAGACTGGTACACGGGAACAGGAGGCAGTCATTCAACTGCTTGAGACTGGGTCACAGGAACAGGTGAGAGTCACTCAACTGCTTGAGACTGGGAAACAGGAACAGGAGGGAGTCACGCAACTGCTCGAGATTGGGAAACAGGAACAGGAGGTAGTCACGCAACTGCTCGACACTCATCACAGGGGTAGGAGGCAGTCAATAAACTTACTGAGACTGGATCACAGGAACAGGAGGGATTCATTCAACTGCTCGAGACTGGGACACAGGAACCGGAGGGTGTCACTCAACTGCTCGAGATTGGGACACAGGAACAGGAGGGAGTCACTCAACTGCTCGATAATGGGACACAGGGACAGGTGGGAGTCACTCAACTGCTCGAGACTGGGAAACAGGAACAGGAGGGAGTCACTCAACTGCTCGAGATTGGGACACAGGAACAGGAGGGAGTCAGTCAACGGCTCGAGACTGGGAAACAGGAACAGGAGGGAGTCAGTCAACTGCTCGAGACTGGGACACAAGAAGCGTAGGGAGTCACTTAACTGCTTGAGATTGGGAAACAGGAAGAAGAGGCAGTCACTCAACTGCTCGATGCTGGGACACAGGAACAGGATGGAGTCACACAATTGCTCGAGACGAGGTCACAGGAACAGGAGGCAGTCATTCCACTCAAGAGTCTGGAACACAGGGACAGGATGGAGTCATTCAACTGGTCGAGACTGTGACACAGGAACAGGAGAGATTCATTCAACTGCTCGAGACCGGGAAACAGGAACAGGAGGTAGTCAAGAAACTGCTCGAGACTGGGACACAGGGACAGGAGGGAGTCAGTCAACTGCTCTAGTCTGGGACAGAGGTATGGGAGGGAGTCACTCAACAGCTCGAAACTGGGAAACAGGAACAGGAGGGAGTCATTCAAAGGCTCGAAACTGGGAAAAATGAACAGGAGGGAGTCAGTCAGCTGCTCGAGACTGGGACACAGGGACAGGAGGGAGTCAGCCAACTGCTCGAGACTGGGTCAGAGGAACAGGAGGGAGTCACTCAAATGCTTGAGACTGGGACACAGGGAGAGGAGGGAGTCAGTCAACCACTCGAGACTGGGACAGAGGAACAGGAGGGAGACATTAGACTGCTCGAGACTCGTTCACAGGAATAGGAGAGAGTCACTCAACTGCACAAGACTGGGTCACAGGAACAGGAGGGAGTCAGTCAACTGCTCGAGACTGGGACACAGGGACAGGACGGAGTCATTCAACTGCACGAGTCTGGGACACAGGAACTGGAGGGAGTCACTCAAGTGCTCGAGACTGGGACGCAGGGACAGGAGGGAGTCATTCAACTGCTCGAGACTGGGACACAGGAAATTGAGGCACCCATTCATCTGCTCGAGACTGGGACACAGGAACAGGAGGGAGTCAGTCAACTGCTCGAGACTGGGACAATGGAACAGGAGGGAGTCAGTCAACTGCTCGACACTGGCACACAGGGACAGGAGGAAGTCAGTCAACTGCTCGAGATTGGGACACAGGAACAGGAGGCAGTCACTCAAACGCTCGAGTCTGGGACACAGGTACAGGAGGGAGTCACTCAACTGCTCGAGATTGGGACACAGGAACAGGAGGGAGTCACTCAATTGCTCGAGTCTGGGACACAGGAACAGGAGGCAGTCATTCCACTGCACGAGACTGGAACACAGGAACAGGAGGCAGTCACTCAACTGCTCGAGACTGGGAAACAGGAACAGGAGGGAGTCACTCCACTGCTCGAGACTGGGCCACAGGAACAGGAGGGAGTCAGTCAACTGCTCGAGACTGGGACACA